>NC_050444.1:85292749-85623687 GCF_903995425.1 Onychomys torridus
TTTTATCCATCAGCCATGGGTCCCCCTGTCCTCCCTCCTCCAGCCCCCTCACCCTCCCCCCAGCCTCTCCCCTCCATTCCCATGTCCTCCAGGATCAAGAATCCCCTGGGGATTCATTTAAACCTGGTGGATTCAGTACAGGCAGGTCCTGTCACCTCCTTCCAGACTGAGCAAAGTGTCCCTGTGTAAGCCCATGGTTTCAAACAGCCAGCTCATGCACTAAGGACAGATCCTGGTCACACAGACTGGGTGCCTCCCAAACAGATCAAGCTATTCAATGGTCTCACTTATCCAGAGGGCCTTATCCAGCTGGAGGCTCCACAGCCTTTGGTTCATAATTCATGTGCTTCCATTCATTTGGCTATTTATCCCTGTGGTTTTTGCGATCTTGGATTCAACAATTCACAGTCTTGCAGACCATGCTCTTTCTTGACAGTTGGACACCTGGAGCTCCACCTGGGGCCTGGCTGAGGATATCTGCATCCACTTCCATCAGTTATTGGAAGAGAGTTCCAAGACAACTGTTAGGGTGTTTGTCCATCTGATCACCAGACTAGGTCAGATCAGGCTTTCTCTCAACCATTGCCAGCAGACTACTGAGGATTTATCATTGTGGATTTCTGGGGACCTCTCGAGCACTCTGCCTTTTCCTGTTCTCATGTGGTCTTCATTTATCATGGTCTGTTATTCCTTATACTCCCTTTCTGTTCTTGATCCAGCTGGGATCTCCTGCTCCCCTAAGCTTTCTTTCCCTCAAATCTTGCCCTTCATTACTCTCACTCTTGGCCAGGTTGTTCATGTAGAACTCATCCATTTCTCTGTCATTGGGTGATCCTTGGGTCGTTCCTAGGGTCCCATTTCCTAGGTAGACTCCCTGGAGTTGTGTAGCAGTCTAGTCATCTTTGTTTTACATCTAGTATCCTCCTATGAGTGAATACATTCCGTGTTTGTCCTTCTGAGTATGGGTTACCTCACTCAGGATGATTTTTTTCTAGATCCATCCATTTGCCTGCAAACCTCATGATGTCATTGTTTTTCTCTGCTGAGTAGTACTCCATTGTGTATATGTACCATATTTTCTTTATCCATTCTTCAGTTGAAGGGCATCTAGGTTGTTTCCAGGTTCTGGCTATTACAAACAAAGCTGATACGATCATAGCTGAGCAAATGCCCTTGTGGTATGATTGAGTATTCCTTGGGTATATGCCCAAGAGTGCTATAGCTGGGTCTTGGGGGAGATGGATTCCCAATTTTCTAAGGAAGCGCCATATTGATTTCCAAAGTGGCTGTACAAGCTTGCATTCCCACCAGCAGTGGAGGAGAGTACCCTTGCTCCACATCCTCTCCAGCATAAGCTGTCTTCTGTGCTTTTGATCTTAGCCATTCTGACAGGTGTAAGGTGGTATCTCAGAGTCATTTTGATTTGCATTTCCCAGGTAATTAGGGATGTTGAGCAATTCCTTAAATGTCTTTCAGCCATTTGAAATTGCTCTGTGGAGAATTCTCTGTTTAGTTCTATAGCCCATTTCTTACTTGGACTGTTGGGCATTTTGATGTCTAATTTCTTGAGTTCTTTACATATTCTGGATATCAGCCCTCTGTCAGATGTGGGGTTGGTGAAGACCTTTTCTCATTCTGTAGGCTGTCACTTTGTCTTGTTGACCGTGTCCTATGCTCTACAAAAGCTTCTCAGTTTCAACAGGTCCAATTGATTGATTGTTTCTCTCAGTGTCTGTGCTACTGGTGTTATATTTAGAAAGTGATCTCCAGTGCCAATGCGTTCAAGAGTACTTCCTACTTTCTCTACTATCAGGTTCAGAGTAGCTGGATTTATGTTGAGGTTTTTGATCCACTTGGATTTAAGTTTTGTGCACAGTGACAGATATGGATCTATTTGCAGCCTTCTACACATTGACATCCAGTTATGCCAGCACCATTTGTTGAAGATGCTTTCTTTTTTCCATTGTACATTTTTGGCTTCTTTATCAAAAATTATATGTTCATAGGTGTGTGGGTTAAATTCAGGGTCTTCAATTCGATTCCATTCGTCCACATGTTGGTTTTTATGCCAGTACCAAGCTGTTTTATTACAGTAGCTCTGTAGTAGAGCTTGAGGTCAGGGATTGTGATGCCTCCAGAGGTTGTTTTATTGTACAGGTTTCTTTTGGCTATTCCGGGAAATTCAAAGCACTAAAAGCGCACATAAAGAAGCTGGAGAAATCTCATAATAGTGACTTGACAACACATCTGAAAGCCCTTGAACAGGAAGAAGCAAAGTCTCCCAGGAGGAACAGATGCCAGGAAATTATCAAATTGAGAACTGAAATCAATAAAATAGAAATGAAGAGAACAATACAAAGGATTAATGAAACAAAGAGTTGATTCTTTGAGAAGATCAACAAGATAGACAAGCCCTTATCCAAACTAACCAAAAGACAGAGGGAGAGCATCTAAATTAACAAAATCAGAAATGAAAAGGGGGACATAACAACAGACAATGAGGAAATCCAGAGAATCATCAGATCATACTTCAAATACCTATACTCCACAAAACTGGAAAATCTATAAGAAATGGATAATTTTCTGGATAGGTACCACATACCTAAGTTAAATCAAGACCAGATAAATCATTTAAATAGTCCAATAACCCCTAAGGAAATAGAATCAGTCATTAAAAGTCTCCCAACCAAAAAAAAGCCCTGTACCTGATGGTTTCACTGCAGAATTCTACCAGCTCTTCAAAGAAAACTTAATACCAATACTCTTTAAATTGTTCCACACAATAGAAGAATAAGGCGTATTACCAAACTCCTTCTATGAGGCTACAATTACCCTGATTCCTAAACCAAACAAAGATGCAACAAAGAAAGAGAACTGCAGACCAATCTCCCTCATGAACATTGATGCAAAAATACTCAATAAAATTCTGGCAAACAGACTCCAAGAACACATCAAAACAATTATCCACCATGATCAAGTAGGCTTCATCCCAGGGATGCAAGGGTGTTTCAACATATGAAAGTCCATCAATGTAATACACCATATAAACAAACTCAAAGAAAAAAACCACATGATCATCTCACTAGATGCAGAAAAGTCATTTGACAAATTCCAACACCCGTTCATGATAAAGGTCTTAGAGCGATCAGGAATACAGGGAACATACCTAAACATAATAAAGGCAATCTACAGCAAGCCAACAGCCAACATCAAATTAAATGGAGAGAAACTCACAGCAATATCACTAAAATCAGCAACAAGGCAAGGCTGTCCCCTCTACCCCTACTTATTCAATATAGTACTTGAAGTTCTAGCCAGAGCTATAAGACAACATAAAGAGATTAAGGGGATACAAATTGGAAAGGAAGAAGTCAAGCTCTCCCTATTTGCAGATGACATGTTAGTATACATGAGTGACCCCAAAAATTCAACCAATTTCACCATTTTTTTATGGCTGAATAAAACTCCCTTGTACATACTACCACACTTTATGAATTTACACTGCAATAAACATAGATGTGTATGTATCTCAGGGCATGTTGAGATATACTAGGCAATTGTATAGCTTGCTATGTCAATGGTCATTGCAAGATTTGTCATTTATGTGTTTTGGGACCTCCAAATTTGTTTTCATAGTGACTGGCCAAATTCACATTCCCACTATAGATGTATAAGTATTCCCTAGAGTCAAGAGATGGCTCAATGATAAAATGTCTGTTTATGAAAGCTTGATGACCTGGATTCAATCTACAACTCAGTTAAGCATTCAGTGATAACATTGACTTCATAGCTTTCCTCTGAGCTTCACAGCTGTGTTGTGGTATGTGAATGCATCTCTCCCTGACATCATACATACACACACACATATACAATAATTTTAAAATAAAGTTAATAAAGTGTTTCTTATTTCCTGAGTTCTCAGCAGTATTCATTCTTACCTGATGTATAATGATAGACTTTGTGACTAGAGTGTAATGGAACCTCAAATTAGGAGTCATTTTCATTTCCCAAGTTGGTAAACATGATCAACATTTTTAATGTATTAATTATTCATGAGTATTGCATCTTTTATGTCTGTCTACATATTACATTAATCCATTTGCTGATTAGATTATTTTTGTTCTATATACTTACAACCTTTGGAGACCATTTTCATTGTTTGTGCATATGTGGATTCAAGACTGATCAATCTTTATTGGCTAACCAATAATGGGATAATTCCCAAGAAAGGCTGATTCTGAAAAATGCTGATTATTCTACAATAGAAAACTAATAAGGAAGGTAATATTTTACCCTATTGCTCAATTTTTATCAAGGTCAAGCTTATCACCTCAAATATTAGTGACATATTGTAGGTTTTCCTATGTCCCATCTGGTTTGTACCCACTCAGACCCAAGTAAATGTAGAGGCTTATATTAATTAAAATTGCTTGGCCATTAGGATAGGCTAACTACTGACTAGCTCTTACACTTGAACTCAGCTCAGTTCTGTTAATTTATATGTAGCCATGTGTTCTGTAGCTTTACCTGAGAGCCATTACATTACTGCTCCCTGGATGGCAGTCTGGCATCTCCTCATTCAGACTCCCTCTTCTCAGAATTCCCCTTGTCTGCTTATCCTGCCTATGCTTCCTGCTTGGCTACTAGACAATCAACATTTTATTAAACCAGTGTACAAAAGCATTATCCCACAGCAATATATTTGGTTAATAATTGTAATAACACAAATTATACATATGAAGTAATGTGGAGAGAACATAAAAATATATTCTATTTGACAGTAGTTCTTAATATTGCCTATATGTTTAGAATGACCTGTGACTCAAAATTGTTGATGTCTGTTCCTAAGGCAGGTTATTTTTATTGTAGGTATATTTCACTGACATGCTCATATTTTTTTTAAAGATTTTTGCCTAATGGTTACAAGATCAGGGCTGAAAATCACTAATGTCTGTGGAGATGCATGCATGAAACTCAAGAACATGAATCTGATCCTCACTTGATTGCATTACCCTGGAGCAGCTGAGCCCAGCTCTGACTAATGCTCATCATCTGAAGTGGTTCTGGGCTCTGGGAACAGATGCTAGCAGTCTTCCTCTGGTTCTGCTTTATTAACATCATTAGCTGTAATTGAGGAGACTGCTGTTCTATCTGGTAGACTTGAGATCTTCGGGGACCCACCATCTTCACTAGTGAATCCACCCTTTTCCTAGATCCTTTGGCTACACACAAAAGTTGGCCTGTCAGGCTTCTTACTGAGATCCACCCTATCATTTTATTTTGGTGACAAACAGCATTGGAAGGCTTGACTTGATTTCCCTCCTGAGCTCCGAGAACCATCAGACAGATGATCCAGAGCAATGGATCTTTTTAAAAAACATTTTCTATTGTAGATGAATGTGTCATTTATAATTAAATATATCACAAGGTAATTAAAATGTGAACAGTTTTAGCAAGAAAATAATAAAGAGAAAAGATACATAAAACCTATTCCTTTTATCATTATGTAAAATTACTTGTATACTTATAAAAAGAATGTACAAAATAAATGTCAAAGCCATTTGATTGCATGAGAACAGTGTTTTACATTTAGGTACTGCTCAGTGAATATTTTTTTTTTTTTGTGTGTGTGTGTGTGTGTGTGTGTGTGTGTGTGTTTATTTACTTTTAAGTAATTTATCTACAATTTCTTAAATCCCTCTATTACCATTCATAGAAATTTAAAATATCTTCTAAATGTATTAAACTGATATACCCAGGCTTATTCAACTAGTTTTTAACTTAATATTTTATGATGCTTTTAATTTGGCAATATTGTAATATCTCTATCTCTTGTATTAAATTTCTGTAGTAGGATCATTATAGTAAAGGATCTCTGTCATTTAAATTTGTGATATGTGATCAAATTTTCCTTCACAAATAGTGCCTATTTTTATGCCTCTATCAGTATGAACTGAGTTCTTTAGTGGTTTGTTTTGCAACATCTATCACAGCAAGGAGGTCTCACAGTTAAGAAAATAAGTGGATGTTAAGAGCAATACTTTCCTTTTCAATTTACCTCCTAAAGGTCTGGAGATACAGCTCAATCAATAAAATGTTTGCTATGTAAGCACCAGGAGTTGAGTTACAATTCTCACCACACATGCAAATGCCAGACATGAGCATATGTGTCTATAAGCCAAGTATCAGGAGGAAAGAGAAATGCAGATTTCCCAGAGTTTTCTGGATAGCCAGTCTAGCCAGCTGGTGAGCTCTTAGTTCATAGAAAAACTGTCATAAGAGACAAGGTGGGGAGGAACAGTGACAGACAATTAGCATCAGCCTCTGGCCTCTACATCCACATTTGCACACATAGACACACACATTAGAGCACCTGCATGTACATATACAAATACACATGCTCTTCACTCACAACACAAATCACACACACACACACACACACACACACACACACACACACACACACACCTATATGTAATTGGGGTCTGGACATGTAGCTGAAGGGAAGAAAAAGTACTTGCCTATCATGTGAAAGACCCTAGGCTCCACCCCAGGAACCAACCTCCATTCTGCCCAGCCTCCTCTCCCCCCAAAAAATGTACCCATTTAAGAAAATGATCAAGAAGCTTCTACAGGAAGATATGTATTTCTCAGGTTCTGTTAGTATCCACTTAGATTCTAACAAGTTAAAAATAATTAAAAAAAAAAAAAAACTGTAGGCACTTAGAGAAATCATGCTTTGTTTTTGTTTCTGTAAATAGTTAACATCTCCACTGTGATGCTTATAGTTAATTGACTGTATATGTGAAGGAAATGGGCTCTTTGGCAGGGAAGGTCTGCTACATTTTTTATGAAAGTCCAGTTTAATCACTATGTGAATTAGATGTTTGACTGAATTGAATGAAAAGGTGAAGAAATCCATCAGATAGTTGTTTGACCTTCAGCAACACGTTTAAGCTTGAAAAGAGTTCAAACATGAAAGCAGCAATGGTTTCCCAAAGGGTTCTAACATGAAAATCATCTGTGGTGAAGCTCTGTGTGCTCTCAGTCTTTATGCCTTGTGGTGTGGAAGTAAAGGAGTGATTTCTAAACACAATGGAGTGAGATCAAACTTATATTCCTGAGCCTCCTGACTTCATGGTATTTAGTGATTTACTTAAATTTTCCAAGCCTCTGCTTCTTTAGCAAACAAAACAAACAAACAAACATAAAACCACCCAACAAATAAACAATTCCCAAGGGAGTCCTTTATAAGACCACCCATCTTTTGTTTATATCCCAAGGAATTGAAATCAATATAGTGAAGAGAAAGATGCAAACCCATGTTCATTAACAAGTTATTCGCAGTATATGATGTAGCTAGAGTTTTCCTGCCTGGCTGACAGTCAGGACAAATCTCTCTCATCTGCCAGGCCCATAGATGCTCAGACCCAACCAAGTAAACACACAGAAACTTACATTGTTTACAAACTGTATGGCCATGGCAGGCTTCTTGTTATCTACTTTTTCTATCTTAAATTAACCTATTTCTATTAATCTATACTTTGCCACATGGCTTATGGCTTACTGGTGTCTTTACATGTTGCTTGTCATGGCAGTGGCTGGCAGCATCTCCCCCACAGCCTTCCACTTCCCAGAATTCGATTCTCTCTTGTCCCGCCTATACTTCTTGCCTGGCCACTGGCCAAACAGCATTTTATTTATACAGAGCTATATCCACAGCACTTCCCCTTTTCTTTTTTTTTTAAAGGAAGGTTTTAACTTTTACATAATAAAATTACATATAACAAAACAATTATTAAGCAAGAATTATAGTTACAATATCTAGTCTATTTGTTTTGGCAAAATTAAACAAAATATTTTATCTATCCTATATTTGTGAGTCTAAGGTTTTTATATCTAACTTATCTTTTATCATAACTGAGGAAATTATAACTATCTAATCTTCAACCACATCAAAGACCTCAGAAGGATATATTATTACCTGAGAAAAAGGAGAAGGATGCAAATAACTTTCAGGAGTCTTGCAGGGTAGACAGAGACAGCTGGCAGCCTAGACAGTCACCTAAAGTTCCTTTGTAAAGTTGGGGCATTTGTCTTCAGCCTACAGGGATAGAGTCTCTTGGTCACTTCTCTCAGTGTCCTGTAGAATTTCTGGCAGTTTTCTCTGTGAAGCAGGTACCTGAAGGACCATTTTGTCAAGCAAAGTTTAGTGGTCACCTTTCTATGGGTCCTGCATGTCTAGTTGATCAAGCAGTCCAGGCAAGAACAGTTTCTTGCCCAAATGGCTATTTTTGTCAAGGTGAAGATAAGACACGAAGTGTCTTCAATGCCCATCCTCCTCTCTGAAGTAAATCATTGTTGTCAGGAGCAGACATGTCTCAATGTCCAGAAAGTCTAAATTTTAAAAATATTTAAAATGCCATACTCTGTAGGTCTTTGAAGTATTTGAAGATTACCTATCTATCTGAAATATCTCTATGTATACCTAGAAAACTTAACTAACATGGCTACAAGTATAATTATCATAGATGACTAATTATTAACCTGTTTTTAATTATCCATTAAAATTTTACATGAGCTGTACAAACATAATACCTTAAACAAGAGTAGAAATATACACACAGTATAACAAAATTAACTTTAAGTTTGTATCAATAGACTAAAATCTATACCAATGTAAAACATTTTAAACAAGTTGTTGCTCTTTAGAAGTAAGTTCCTTAATCTACCCTTTCATCCTATTATATCTATATCATATCCCCTTTTCTTCTTTAGAAAGAGATCACATTTATAATCAACCTGATTTAAATAAAAATATTGGTTTTTTCATGACCCATGCCAGAGGGCTCTTCTGATGTGGGACATAACAATCTCTTAAACATTTTTTTTTTAAGCAATATATCTGGGTTTAGAGGAGTGAGCCAATTCCATCTCCAAAGCCAGCTAGATAATTTTGGGAAATCGGGCGTAGATTTTCTTACTACTTCCTGCTGGAGGGGGTTGCTGTATCTTATGGGGACACAAAGAAAATTTTAGGATTATGGAGTAGTCCATGAGGGTAAACCCCTGAGCCAGTTGCCTTGAAACCATTTTGGATGTTGGATCGTCTGGGCCATGGTGTCACTGGAGACCTTTCAGGTGGTCTTGGCTGATCAAACCTGATGTATCTTAATCTGGAACAAATCCACACCCTCTGTCTTTCTGTGGAAACAAAAGCAGAGACTCTTTTCCAAAGCAACATATCCTTATATCCAAATTTTGAAGTCAAGTTACCTTTAAAATTTACATATTTGTTTAACTCAACAGCTTTTATGATGAAATCTTTTTCTGTAGTTAAAAATCCCAAAGACAACATAAACCAGATTCTCTGTGTAATATCCATCTTTGTAAGACTGAAATGCTTCTGTGGCTGCTGGCTCTGCCCACCTCAGCTTCCCAACATGGTGGTGGTACAGTTTACTGCCAGCTCTGGGTCTGGAGCCATGTGTACCATCAACTATCAGAAGCAGTTCTATCAAAGCAGTGCATAGCCCAGAAACCTTTTTTTTTTTTTTCCTTTCTTTTTGCTAAATCTACCATGCAGCAGAGTAAAGTGCCACTTGTAGACTCCTCATTCTGCCACACTGCAGGTCAGACACACACACCAGGTCAGACGCACATGCCAGGAACCCTCCATAATAGCTCAAACAGGCAGGCTGTAGCAAACTTGAGAGAGACAACTAGGAAGCTGTTTTTAGCTCCGTTTTAGAATATTTTTTTCTCAGGTTTTAGGTGGAAACTCTTGCCAACACGTTGGGCACCATTTGTAGTTAGAGTTTTCCTGCCTGGCCCACAGTCAGGACAAATCTCTCTCATCTGCCAGGCCCATAGACGCTCAGACCCAACCAAGTAAACACACAGAAACTTACATTGTTTACAAACTGTATGGCTCTAGCAGGCTTCTTGTTATCTACTTTTTCTATCTTAAATTAACCCATTTCTATTAATCTATACTTTGCCACATGGCTTATGGCTTCCTGGTGTCTTTACATGTTGCTTGCCATGGCAGTGGATGGCTGTGTCTTCCCCCCTCCCCCCACACCCAGTCTTCCACTTCCCAGAATTCTCTTCTCTCTTTTCCTGCCTATACTTCCTGCCTGGCCACTGGCCAAACAGCATTTTATTTATACAGAGCGATATCCACAGCAATATGAAACACAAGCATGGCCTAAATTTGGATAAGGATTTTATTATAGTTATTTCCAATGGAATAGCATGAGGCTAAATACAGTAGAAACACCATGCTATCTGTAACAATGTTGATAAGCCACAAGGCAATATGATGGAGGAAATATGCTAAACATAGACAACTATTGCTTGATTTTACTTACTGATAGATGTTGAAATAGTGGAACCCACTTAAGCTGATAATAGGACATTATTATTAGAGCTCATTGTTAATAGAAGCATGACAAAGTTTCTCCAAGGGCACACTTGTTCAGTACTATGATTAACAAGTTAAGACTAGAGAGAAGACCCATGGACAAAGAGCACTTGCTATACTCATGCAGAGTTGCTGGGTTCAATTTCTTGGACATACATGGTAGCTGGCATTTATATTTCCAGTTTCAGGGTATTTAATAACTTCTTTTGGCCTTGGCTGGTGCTAGAGAAACATATAGGCAAAGAACTTATACATATAAAATTAATTAGATAAATCTTTTAAGAAAGATTAACAAGCTATCAAGATTTAACATATAGTACAATTTGATATTAATAATCATTTAAAATATATATGTATAGCAACCATTACAGTGTAGACATTGAATAAGTGAAATCATTAAAAACAAAAGATAGCATTTTATATGTAAAAGAGATTAAAATGTATTTATTATTAGAAAATAGACTAGGAGTAACGCATTTCTAAAACGTTTGGTTCAGAGATACGGCTAATTTATGGTACAATTAAGATCTAAAACAGTGTTCAGTAAATATTGAAACTATCAGTTCATTCATGGCAGGTGTTAAAATTTTGCAGGTAAGTAATTGAAATGAAGGACACTGCACGTGATGTTAGAAGGAGTAAGTTGAATCACAGTTCTACCACCAAATAAATGCACAGCAAATCACTATGTCTTAGGGCAAGCCAAATCAGAGAATACATTGGTCTTGATAGAATATGTTCTCTCCACTTCAATGTGTGCTGTGTAAGTTCATATGTAAATAAATAAAATACACAAAAGTCTTTTAAGATCTGCAAATCTTAACAGAACATGAAATATTTGCATAATATTTATATTATTACCATCATTGGCTCCCATCAGCTATATAATTTTATGATTCCTTGACTCTAAGTTGTCACAATTTAATGGATGGTGGATATGACACTTAATCTTCATCGTCAGGTTGACTGCATACATATCTTGGCATATCTATAAGGACATTTGTTGAGAGAGTCATCAGTGAAGGGTAGACTCACTCTCAATGTGGGCGGAACATGGTGGGGTCTCATACTGATTAAAAATTAGACAGCAAGAAGAACACCAGTAGTCATCTCTCTCTGTGCTTTGACTGAATACAATATCACCAGCACATTGGCTCCTGCCACCCACGTTAGAGCTGCTATTGCCCTAGGCCTTCTCTTCACAATGGATTCTCAAACTGAGCCAAAACAAACTTGAAGTTTTATTATAGCAAACAAATACAGTGAAGGATCTGTACCAAATGAGTTTATGGGATGAAGATTTTGAGAAGTTTTGGCAATATAGACATAAATCTGAGGCTGGAATGCCATCATGTACCAGACATATAGCTGTGGATGCTCATCAAAATTCCCCACTAAATTTGTGATAATAACTAAAATGATTGGGATAGTCATATTTATGCTGCTATGTAAAGTTATTGTGGTAAGTAGCAAGCAGCAAACACTAATAAGTTACTGCTTGTTGAACAGAAGACAGATGCCGAACATAAAGTTCTATGTTTTAGTGAATGCTTTCATCTGCTAATTCATCAAATTGGATGATGCAAGCTGCTTTTCTATTGACCCATGGTAAACATGAGATTAATGAAGTTTCAGGAAAACCAATGTCATTGGTCAATTCAGAATGCTAATGAATGGAAAGATATATGACTATGTTTGTCAGATTTACACACAAGATAGTAATCATAGCTATCATATTTCTAAATAATATAAATGTAAATTGGCTGTTAACTATCAACTAGGAGCTAAAATCTATTTGGATTATTCTTAATTGGAACTGTTCTTTCAAGCTACTGGTAGTCCATATGTCTGTATATATAGATTTCTATAATTCAATGTATCTATATTTATGAAAAATAATAGATAGATAGTATATAGATGAAATAGAATAGACAGATGTGATAAGGCTACATATAGGTTCTATCAATAGGTGAACAGCAATGTACTGTGAAACCCAGATTGGTACATGACAGTTGATTCACAGAAGCAATGTATGCTTCTCTGGTATGTAATAGGTTTATAACCTATTCACACTAAGTTCTCAGTCTACTTGAGAAACATGGCAATATTTGTGAAATATCCTTCAGGTGAAGCTAGCTAGCTTGATAATTAGAACAATAAGTAGGAATATTTCAAAGGAAGTCATTCTGTAAGATTCTCTAGCTCAAGATTTTGTTCAAAATAGATGCCTGAGAGATGTTTTCTGATTCAATGACTATCTTTTATTTTTTAGATCACATTTATATCTAATGAAGCTTGAAGGTCTAGATGCAACCAAAATGAACTTCGACAAGATTTAAGATTTCAGTTGACTTTTACAGTTTTATTTTGTTTGTTTATTCCCTCCTAATGATTTTTGTATTTCCATGTTATTCAAGAAATCTGATACCTTGAATGTTTGGAAAGATTGATGGAAGAAAATAATACATAATGGAATAGCTTTTACCATTAGAAGAAAAGTA
This sequence comes from Onychomys torridus, assembly GCF_903995425.1. NCBI lineage: Eukaryota > Metazoa > Chordata > Mammalia > Rodentia > Cricetidae > Onychomys > Onychomys torridus. The sequence continues at coordinate 85,305,677 of NC_050444.1, forward strand.
ACTTTGAGTAAAGAGAAAAATCAATTCCAGAAACTTTAAAAAGTATTTAAATGGTTTTCAGCTAAAGGAAACAAAACAGGTTCAGAAGAATATCAAAACGCCAATGTAAATACAATTAGCCAAACAAATTATGGAAATAGTTCCTTTTTCAAATCTTCTCCTCAAAGAACCCTGTAGGGTATTTAAAGATCCTAAGGGTTACTGCTTTTAATACTGCAGAATGTCATAGCTAAAGGTGCAGTTTAAACTAACTTGTGAACTTACGCAAACACAAGTTAAAATAAGTAAATAATTTTAAATAAAACAAATAAGCAAAACACAGCAATTTTTAGAGCTCTTGAAGACAACAATGCAGAGATACAGGTTACTAATAATCTGCTATTGTTTTAATGTCATGTTTTATTATGAAAGAGATGAGTTAAGCAAGAATTTGTTGTATTTCTTTATTTTTTGTTAGAGTACAGAGTCAAATCCAGTTCCTCTACACATATCTTTTCTAATTCTTATATAGAAGTTATGATAGATAGTATTCCTTTAAAAATATAAGGTCCCTCCCCTTGGAGCTCTGGGAACCTTGAGGAGGAGGGAGAGGAAAGATTGTTGGTGTCAGAGGGGATGGAAGATATCTAGAACATGACCCAATGAATCAACTGAACTGAGATCATGTGGGCTGAAAGAGACTGAGGCAGCAAGCACAGGCCTCCACAGATCTGTACAATGTCCTCTGGATATATGTTATGACTGTTAGCTTGTTGCTATTGTGGGACTCTGAACAGAGGGAGCAGGTATGACTCTGACTGTTATGCCTGCTATTTGGTCTCTTGTCCTTCTATTGTGTTGCCTTGTCAAGCCTTGAGATGAGGGTTTTTGCCTTGTCTTGTGTCCTTTATAATGTTTGGTTGCTGCTTGGAGGCCTTCTCCTTTCTGAAGGGAAATGGAAGAGAAGTTGATTAGTGGTACAGGAGAAGTAGGGGATCTAGGAGGACCAAAGATTGAGAAAATTGTGGTCAGGATGACTTACATGAGAGTAGAATCTGTTTTTAATTTTAAAATGCCAAAAAGAAAGTCCCAATGTTTTTATTGCAATCCACAGCACTGTGTGGTGATCCCAAAGCTGCCAACTCTGTAATATAGAGCTTCCCCCACCCATACACCTATAGTGGGCAAACATGGTCATCTACTGAGTCTTTCTCTTGCTGCCAGATCTCCTTTTACCACTTAAGATTTGGGTATGGGCACCTCTAATTAGGGCCCAGGGAAAAGTAGGTTTTGGCAATCAGTGCTATTTAAGTTCTTCCTATCAGACACACTAGAAGCTATATTGTTCTTTCCTGAAGTATTTCAGAACCAGGAGTTAGAAATCTAGAGGTAAGAACTTTCCTAAAACTGACACATGGGTAAGAATCAGAAGTGTATCGATTATGAGGGTATAAACACACAGAACAATTCAAAACTCATCCAGGGCCTCTTTGATACTGGTTAATGTGGAACTTGGTTTTGGTTTCAACAGCTAGCTTAACAGATTTTATTATGTTTTACCTTTTCTGTGCAGTCAACTCTTTGTCTTCGAAAAGTAGAGATTCTTGCTACCTTTTGGTGACCCTTGACTTCTCAGCTAAAAGTAAGATAAAGAACAGGACACTTTAACAAGTCATGATGAAAGCAGTTATATTATCAGAATTTGAAATCTATAATATAGTCTATTATGAGGCCTGCAGAAGAATTTTGAGGAGACAGTTTAGGTCACTGCTGTACAGTACAACTAAATAAATATAAAGTCAGGGAATTTTGATGTATTAGGTAGAGTTCAGGTATTTGTCTCAAAGAAGTGATGGAAATTATGAATCCACATCTTGGAGATGAAAATGTAAGCACTTTGCCTCTCCAATATCTACTACCACCACTTTGCTATTCCTACTTTGTATGCATTTTTTTTTTTAACAAGTCCACTTAATGTTGCCAGCATGGCCAGGGGTGTAAGGCTGCAAAAATATCTAAAACAAAGTGAACACTGGTTTATTTTTAGTAGTTCTTCTCTTGGCCTTTGTCTCCCCTCCCCTTTTATTCCCTTCTTTTCTCTTTCTTCCCCAGCTGTCTCCTTTATTTCCTTTAACTTCTCTTTCTTACCCTTCTTTCCACTTCCTTCTTTTCCTTTCTTTTAAAATTAACTAAGTCTAATAACTATTAGTCAGAACCACAGAAAGGACATATGTGGAGTATGAGTACTATTTTAGCAGAGAAGAGGAGCCTAAGTCAGGAGAGTAGACCCAAGAAATAGTGGCTCAGTGAATTAGGACTCATCAAGCAAATAAACATATTGGTCATGATGACAGGCAAGTTGGCCAGTACTAGAAATAAAGTTACTCATGAAAAATTGGAATCTTGAAGTAATTTCTGTGGTGTTGGACTAGATTTCCTAGAATCAATATAAACTCATATATGACTTATCTATAGCCACATAAGCAATGCTCACAATCTTAGTAAGTTAAAAAAACACAAATGTATTTTCTTTTTTTCAGTTAAAAGTTTTTTTTTTTTATTTTACATACCAACCACACTTCTTGCTCCTACCCCTCCTCCTGCTCATCCCTCACCTTCCCCTCACTCCACCCCATATCCACTCCTCAGAGAGGGCAAGGCTTCCTATGGGGAGCAAACAAGGTCTGGCAAATTGAGGCAAAACCAAGACCCTCCTCTCGGTATTGAGGCTGAGCAAGGTATTTCTCCATAGGTAAGTGATGGGGATGTCTTTCTGTATGCTGTGAATGTGTTGCTCTCATTGATTGATAAATAAAATGCTGATTGGCCAGTAGCAAGACAGGAATTATAGTATAGGTGGGATAAGCAGAGAGGAGAATTCTGGGAAGTAAAAAGTTGAGTCAGGAGACACTGCTAACTACCACTGCCACAAGAAGCAAGATGTAAAGTACCCGTAAGCCACAAGCCACATGGCAACTTATAAATTAATAGAAATGGATTTATTTAAGATATAAGAACTAGAAGCCAAGAGACCTGCCATATCCATACAGTTTATAAGTAATATAAGTTTGAGTTTGTTTACTTGAATTTGAGTGGCTGCAGATTGGGCAGGTCATAGGAAAAACTTTCAGCTACAGTGAATGGGCTCCAAAAAGCCAGTTCATGCACTAGAGATAAATCCTGGTCCTACTGACAGTTGCCCCACATACTGCCCAAACCACACAGCTGCCACCCACATTCAGAGGGCCTAATTTGCCTACAGAATGGGAAAAGATCTTCACCAACCCTATATCTAACTGAGGGCTGATCTCCAAAATATATAAAGAACTCCAGAAACTAGATATCAAAATATAAAATAATCCAATTAAAAAATTGGGCACAGATCTAAACAGAGAATTCTCAATAGAAGAATCTCAAATGACCAAAAGACAGTTAAAGAACTGTCCAACATCCTTGGCCATCAGGGATATGCAAATCAAAATGACTCTGATATATCATCTTAACCCCAGTCAGGATGACTAATATAAAGAACTTTGATGACAGCCTATGCTGGAGAGGATGTGGAATAAGAGGAATATTCCTCCATTGCTGATGGGAGTGCAAACTTGTACAACCACTTTGGAAATCAGTATGGTGGTTTCTCAGAAAACTTGGAATCAATCTACCTCATGATCCAGCAATATTACTCTTGGGCACATATCCAAAGGATGCACATTCATACAACATGGAAATTTGCTTAACTATGTTCATAACAGCATATTTAATAATAGCTAGAACATGGAAACAGCCTGGATGCCCCTCAACTGAAGAATGAATAAAGAAAATGTAAATATACACAACAGAGTGATATTCAACTGTAAAAACAAACAAAAAACCCAAAACAAAACAATGACATCATGAAATTTGCAGGCAAATGGATGGAGCTAGGGAAAAAATGTATTTTCTACATCTTGAAGTCAGAAATCTAGCTTGGGACCTACTAGTAAAATATTAGGTTGTTTGTACAGTTGGATTCCCTTCTAGTCTCTAAAAATGACATTACCTTCTCTATTTTTTAGTTTTGTTTGTTTGTTTTTCTCCTCAATGTCTAAAATTTACAATAATATAAGCCTGTTACAGCTATTTCTTTCTGATAATATGGAATCTACCTCTAGGTGGAGTCATACAATTTTCTCCTTTTATTGCAAATCTAACTGGGCTCATGGATCCTTGACCAAGAGATCACCACACAGAAAGTTGGGTTTACCTTAAGCCATGTTATAGAGACAAGATGAATAATTATCCTGTTAATGATTTAATATACTTTCCCTTCACAGAATGTTAGCCTATCCTAGTACAGTTGATATGGAACTGCCATGAGATTCTGTTAGGTTTGTCCATTTTTCTGAATCTGGCCTCAAAAATGTAGCTGTTTTTCTCTTCTCTCAGTCTCTTCTTTTTGATGCTAGCCAGGGCCTAAGTATGCATTTATATGGTACTTTTGATTTCTTTATTTATACTCTGAAGTCATCCCAGCCCATTATTTGCCAAAGGCTACTTGAATAACATGTAGCTGACTTCTTTTTGAGCATGCAAGCTTACTTTAAATGGATAGCTTACAGTAGTCATCCTTACCTCCATCTTGCTCTTTGAGCAGCTTCTGTGATTTCCATGTTGCCTGGTCTGTTATTTTTCTTTTACACTTCAAAACAAACAAACAAACAAACACTGTCCTAAAACTTCCTTATATGTCATTTGTTGAATTATTCTATTAATGAGACTAACAGTTCCTGAGAGACACCAGATTACTTGGAGACATGTAGTATCTTAGATGAAAGTCCTTAGAATTCACAACATTGATACATGCTTTAAAGCTGGAGTCTGTTAGTCAAGTCTGCATACTGCAAACCTCTAAATTTCTTCTGTTGTCAAACTTCCTTCTTCCTCATTTTTACGCCTTGTCTTCTCTTGTTTACCTGACCTTTTATAATGTTGGCAGACAGATAATGTGAGTCAGGCTCTACATTCTAAGATTAGTCAATTTGCAATAATGATTCTATCTGAAACTCATCCACATTTCTGCAAATCAAACAGATTCATAGTGATCAGACCTGTGAACATGTTTTTAGAGCCTAATTTTCTACCATAATTTTGATAATCTATATGTATACATAAATACAGACAGTTATAGTTTTGTCACACCTGTAATTATATTTCTACTCACTCATTTTTAAAGATGTCTCTTCTTTTTATTATCAAGATAAGGAAAGGAATAGAGGTAGGGAAGAGAAGAGAAGGGAAAAAAGGAGAAGGAGAGATCAGGGGAGGGAAAATAAAAGAGGAGATAGAGAAAAGGGGAATTTAGAGAGATACATACACAGGTGATGTAGAAATAGATACACACAAAAATACACACACTCCCCACACATTTATGACAACTTTTCAGGTACATTTACTTCAATGTTAAAGAGGAAGCCCTGATGAAATATGAACATGTTTAGCAACAGAGCTTGATCCACAAGCCACTCTCATCCCCCATGTTCTAGATGGAAGGGTAATTACAGCCCATTACTGAATTACTTGCAGTTATCCTTTGATCTTGTAGTTAATACAGTGAACTCTAATTTACATAAATGTTATTAGCATATTTCACAGCACTTTCTAATCTTTTAAAGGAATGACTGCTGCCATGAGAAGGAAGAACAACTTAGAATATCTTCTTTCCTTTTGTCATTGCTGGACAAATTGGGACTCTCAGGTCAGTGGCAGATACAAAGCAAGGAAGATGTATAATGAAGCGTTATTTAAGCTTATGAACTGTGAGATTTTTAAGGGAGTAAAATTACTCTTATTTATTTCTGTAGTCACAGGATTCAAGCATAGCAATTCTCAAACATTTGGTTCATTGCATTTACTTTCTTTACTAAAAAAACAAAACAAAAAAACAAAAACAGAAACAAAACCTCAATGAATATTCAAAATTTATCTCTATCTGGTATGAAAAGTCAACACATCAAAGTTCCTTTATAAGGTACCATCTACCATCAACCTATTTGGTGAGGCTCAGATTCTGGAAGTCATGCTCAAATATACATTATTAGTCATCTGCTTCCATATGTTGACATTCCAAACTTCCATATGTTATCACTTGAAGAAGAGGCCCCAAAATAACTCAGACTGACCTCAAATTTTCTATGTAGCTAAAGATGACCTTAAACTTCTGATATTCCTACCTATAACTCCCCAGTGGTTTGATTACAGTATTACATTACCATGCCTAATTTCTATGTGGTGTAGAATTGAACCTAAGCCTTTGTATGCATTAGACAATAACTCACACCAAAAATGTATCTTCAGATTTCTAAAAAATCTCTCAAATCTACCACCTTCTATCCATGTGTAGGTTTAATCTTTGTTACCACAGGGATATTCTAGCAATTTTTCATATATATGCAATTTAACTTAAAATTATGGAATTAAATTGCAATTTCATTCTATTCAGACCATGGTCCATACCAATGGTAGATTACAAGAAAGAGGGGAAAGTGGGATGGAAATATAAAGGAAGGAAGTCACCAAAATCTACTGGGATCTCTGAGTGGATTTTCTTTTCCATGGTCTATAGAGGATAGGAACTGTTAAAAACTTTCTCCATGATGCTTATTTCTCTTGCTCATATAACTCTGCCTTAAAATAGTTGTTTATTTTTATGTTTTGTGAGCCTGCTTTTGATTAAGTCATTCTGTGCTGGTATACCCATTATCTAAGGTGATAACTTTTACCTGGAAAAACTAGTATTTTTGTTATTGATGACAATTTTTAGGCTTTCCAAAGTAAATAGTGGACAGTCTACATACAAAGAGTCACAATACTGAGTCCCTTTTGAAATTCTATAACAAAGTTAAAAATCAGTTTAGGTAAAATATTTGACCAGAAACCTATGTCTACTCGCTGCTGAAGTGAATGTGGTACTTTTGATCTTACTACAAGTAGGAAATGAATTTATAAATGATGTTCAACAACTTTACAGTCTCTAATAAGCTGTCAAAGGATTTAACCCTTAACTATAAACTATAAGTTACAATCATGTAAAGAGTACCCTCATAAACAAAATGCTGATCTTTTTTGTTTGTTTGTTTGTTTGTTTGTTTGTTTGTTTGTAGAGATGGTGTTTTTTCTCTGTAGCTTAAGTTCTTGTCCTGGATCTTGCTCTGTATATCAGGCTGTCCTCACAGAGATCCTCCTGGCTCTGCCTTCTGAGTACTGGGATTAAAGGCGTGTACTACTGCTGCCTGCAAAATGTTGAATCTTATTACTGAAATTTCCTACAGATGCTATAGAAGAATCTATGTTTTGAAAATAAATTTTCATGTTAGTGATCTTTGTCTGGCCCATAAAGTTTGTATTTTTTGAAAAGTGTTTTAATAATGTGTACTGCATAGGATTGAGAAATGAGAATATTTGAGGATAATGATGTAGAATTAGTTTTATTTCCATTTGGTATCTTTATGGAAGATCCTGTACTTCAAGACAGCCTAGTAAGTATCTCAGAGTTAGTGACCTTCCACAGTGTTCTGTCATTCAACAGGGCCATTGTAAGATTCTGGAGCTTATGTACAGTTTCAGGCTGAGAGCAACAGATTATTCTGAGTGCAGGGCAGACCATCAGGATTGATACTGTCTATTACAGAGTTCCTTGCTTTGATACAAGCTATAAGACTTTTAATGGACTTAAAAGCTTGGCTCTGATAAATTGCCACTTAACACAAATTAAAAGGTCAGATGAATGATCTCAGAAAAACAGACTCTTTACTTGGCTTTTGATAAGCTCCCAAGCTGAGAGACATGAACAAAGAATATGAAAGAGGAGTCACCAGAGATGAAATATATCCAACTATCACTAGGATAGTTTCTCAGCCACTGAATTCCTTCTTGGTACCCTACTATAATCAAGGTGCAATGGATACTTAACTCTCACGAGTTGTCGTGAAGCTGGTTACAAGGTAGTCAGACATATGTACCATGTATATTATAGTTTCAGCCATCATTATGAAGTTATTAAGTATTGGATAATTATTAAAGGAAATTAGTGAAGGAGAAAGTGCTATGTGTGTTGTCATTAACACAATAATTGCATTGCCACAATTGACATTCTGTAGTTATTTGGTACCTCTGGAATCTACTGAAGGCTTTCAACTTATAGAAGAAAAATGGATGTTTGTTATAGTCAACCTCATCAATTAACACAATATCAACAATATTCAACACCTACTCAATGAAGATATGTACCATCATTCATGGGAGTCAAAATGTGAAAACAAATGTCAGGAGTTCTTGCTCCTATTTATTCTTCTGATCATAGAAGGGAATACATGAAGTAGAAAACTGTCACAGTATCTCCACCCATTTTTATAAATAGCCTCATCCAGTCTACCATAAGTGTTTAGACTTCTGGGGAAACTAAAGTACCAGGCCCTTCTCTATATTTATTTCTCAACTCTTTCCTATTTAATGAGACAGAAAATAATGATTAGGTCATTATAAGTCAACAGATAATATGGGAAGAGATACTAAGCAGGCATCCCCAGTTAAAGGAGCAAGAACTGAAAAGATCTGCAAAGAATCACATAATTACATGAATCTTATCTTTGGCTTTTGTAAGCTGTACCAATATGAATATATACATAATACATAAAATAAAAACATCATGGAGAAAGGAAAAATCTGATTGCCAAGGTTCCTACACAGTTCACTTATCAGCAAGTAATCTCCACAAATTACAAAGGGAAAGGAACATGTGAACCATGTAAAAGAAAACAAATAAAAAACTACCACTTACTGTGGATGACAAATATCTCAGAGCAAATGTACTAGAAAGAGTTACCTTCAATGGATAGTTCTAAAGAAACTCAAATACTTAAAGAAAAATATTCAGAAAGCCCCAAAATGGCATAAGAATAAGACAGAGATATCTACAGAAACACATCATATCTAAGAAGAAAGCAAAAACAATTTCAGAAATTGAAAAATAAAAGCAAAGTGATGAATTTTTCACTAGAATAAAATGAAATGGAAGGAGAATGAATAAATAAAACAATTTTAAAAATCAGACAATGAAAAATAATGAATATTAGGAGTGGAATGGAAAAAATCTATCTTGAAAAATTCAATAATATCTCTGTGATCCATAGTTATCAGCTTTGACAATGAACTCACTCTGGAAGTCCCAGAAAAGAGAGGGAAAGGCTAGAGAGTACTTGAACAAGTGTTTGAATATTTTTCAAAATTAAATAAAACATATATACACATATATGTATGTAACAACCATTAGTGAAAAAGAAAGAGACTGTGAATTTGAAAGACAGCAAGGTGGTTTGTTTTTATGGGAGAATTTGGAGAGAAGCTAGGAAAAGGCTAAATGATGTAATTTTATTATAATCTCATATAAAGAAAAATGATTTTTAAAATATTGGTAAGACTAATTGGTTTGTACAAGCAACCAAAAAGCTAAATGAATTGCATGAAAAATGAACTGTAAGAATCTCACAACAACATGGATTGTAATCAGTCCTTTGAGAGAAAAAGGTAAAGACTCAGTCTTTTATTGAAAATAGTTGTTTCTCATACAACACGATCTGATCATGATATCTACTCTCCCAACTCCCCCAAGACTTCCCCCTGTCTTCCCTTCATCTGAATTCACACACTTTTCTGTCTCTTGTTAGAAAACAAACAGGTATATAAAGAATAATAATAAGATAAAACAAAACAAACAAACTAGAATATGACAAAACAGAAGAAAAAATGCCAAATAAAAAGTAGGAGGTACACATGTAGACACAGAGACTTTTAATTTGACTTTTTCTCTTCATGACTTGTTTTATGTTTTTAGGGATTCCTGTTAATACAAACATTAATTCATGGGGGTGAAGGCTTTAGGTATGCACCAACTCGACTTCTCTGTGATCATTGAGCTGTGTGAGTATTGTCTTCAGCACTAGGCCTTATCATTAGTTTGTGAGAGCAACCAATATCCTTGGCAATAACAGTGATGTTTGTGGAGTCCCGTGGAACTTCATTGACTGATAACTCTATTAGATATAACCCAGACCTGACACAGAAAGCTTCATTTGGTAAAGAGAGATGCCCAATTGGGGCTTGGCTTCCTTTGTATTTGGCAATTCAATTCAGATAAAATTTACATGTATATATTTTAGGAAGCTTCTACAGAATTAATTTTCTATACAGCCCTCAGATGGCCCTCAGATTTAGCTGTCCCTCTCCATATTCCCTCCATCACCTCCCTTGTAACGCATCTTCTCCATTGAACCCTTCAGTTTCTGACCCCTACCTCGTCCATCCATGACTATTCTCTTTCCCCTTACTAGGAAGATCCATGCCTCCCTTCATTCCTTTATATAGTATTCAACCTCTGTGGTTATATAGATTGTAGCTCAGATTTAAAAGCTAACATCCACACATAAGTAAATACATAGCATGTTTGTTTTTCTGTGTCTGAGTTACTTCAGAATGATTGTTTTCTAGACCTATATATTCCCTGATAATTTCATGATTATTATTTTTTGCAACTAAGTTATATTTCATTGTATAACTGTACAGTATTTTTTTGCTGATGATTAAGTGTGTTGAACATTTCTTTAAGTGCTTCTCAGCCATTTTTTCTTCTTTTGAGTTTTCTCAAAAGGTTTTCTTTTCTTAATTTCCAGTATTTGAAGGTTTTTTTTAAATGTATTTTAGATGTTAGCCCTCTATTGGCTATGCAGTTGGTTAAAATATTTTCCCATTCTATAACTTACCACTTTGTCCAAATGACTGTGTCCTTTGTCATACAGAAGGTTTTCAGTTTCATAAGGTCCCATTTATTAATTGCTGATCTTAGTCTCTGTGCTATAGGTGTTCTGATCAGAAAGTCTTTTCCCGTATCAGAGAATTCAAGACTGTTTCTCACTTTCTCACCTATCAAACTCAGTGTCTCTGGTCATATGTTGAGATCTTTGATGTAGTGTAAAAATTATGAAACCATTTGGAGTCTTCTAAATCCAGTTTGACCAGCACCATTTCCTAAAGAGGCTGTCTTTTCTAATGTGTATTTCTGGTTTCTTTATTAAAAATCATGTGTCCATGGTTGTGTGGATTTACATCTGAGTCTTCAAATCAATTCCATTGATCAATGTATCAATTTTTGTGCAACGCCATAATGCTTTTATTACTATATCTCTGTAGTAAAATTGAATATCTATAGTGGTGATACCTCCAGCAGTTCTATTATTCAGAATTGTTTTAGCTATCCTATGTGTGTGTCTGTGTTTTCACATAAAGTTGAAAGTTATCCTTTAAAGCTCTATGAATAAATAAATTGGAACTTTAATGGAAATTGCATTAAATCCATAGATTGCTGTCAGAAAGTTGGTCATTTTTATAATATTAAACCTATCAATCTACCAATCTATGAGCATAGGAGCTCTTTCCATCTTCCGACATCTTTAGTTTCTTTATTGAATGTCTTAAAACTTTCATCATGCAAACTTTTAATTTGCTTAGTTCAAGCAATATATTTTGAGGTTATAGTTAAAAGTATTATTTTCTTGATTTCTTTATGTGTCCATTTGTCATTTATATGTTAAAAGGCTGCTTATTTTTGTGAGTTAATTTTGTATCCTGCTATTTTGCTCAAAAACTTGATCAACTGTAGGAATTTCCTGGTGGAATTTTCAGAGTTACTTACGTAAACAATCATATTATCTGCAAATGAGGGTATTTTGAATTCTCCCTTTGCTTTTGCGTCACTTTGATCTCCTTCAGTTGTCTTACTGCTTGCTGGAGAGGGTGCGGGGAGAGACAGCTAGAATTGTGGAGCATTGTGGGGGTTGGTATGGAAACCTAGTGCAGTAGAAACTTCCTGAATTCTGTGACTCTAATGGGGACTCTAGTGATAGAGGATGTAGTGTCCCCATCTTTGGGAACCAAGCAAGACCAAGTAGTGGTACTGTATTGCATTTGGTTCATTTGTTGGACAAGAGGATCCTGTGGAGATGACCCCCAAAAAACAAACAAACAAACAAAACAAAACCTTGACCTTCTAGGACAGAAGTTGCTCTCTGAAAACTGATAGCAGCACCCCACACATCCCACTGGACATAGAAAGGTTGAGCTGGTGCCTGCATGAAGTCTTCACCTCTATATTCGAATCTCTTGGTGTGAGAAGGTACTCTGCAGGCTATGGAAAGAGAAACGTGGACACTACCCCAACCACAAAACCCTCCACCTACAATCTGTCCTGCCTTCAAGATGCGCTGGGGGCAATAGTGGCACAGCACTTGTAGAAATGACCAGCCAATGTTTGGTTTAAGTTGAGGCCCATGACAAGAGAGGGAGCTTATGCCTATACTACCTAGAGGGCCAGGACCTAAACTGGATAACCCAGAGACCTAAGTAGAACCAAACACAACTGAGACTACAAACAAACAAGAAATCAATGAAATGATTCTTTTTTTTTTTTTTTTTTTTTTTTTTTTTTTTTTTTTGGTTTTTCGAGACAGGGTTTCTCTGTGTAGCTTTGCGCCTTTTCTGGAGCTTACATGGTAGCCCAGGTTGGCCTCGAACTCACAGAGATCCGCCTGGCTCTGCCTCCCTAGAGCTGGGATTAAAGGCGTGCGCCACCACCGCCCGGCATGAAATGATTCTTAAGGATATTCTGCTATACACATATATTGGTGCCTTTTCCACTCATCATCAGAGAGCCTTCTTCCAGGAACAGATGGGAGCTGATGCAGAAAATCATAGTCAGACACTATGTGGAGCGAAAGTCTAAACTAAGAAAGTTCATTTGGTCCCTCCCCTCAGAGATTATGGACCCCTACACAAGAAGGCAAAGGAAAGATTGTAGAAGTCAGAGGGGATGGAGGACAGCAGGAGAACATGGGCCTAGGCATCAACTAAGCAGGGTTCACATGAGCTCACAGAGACTGAAACAGAAAACATGGGCCTAGGCTGTGGGATGTCTTTCTGTATGTTGTGAATATGTGCTATTCAGATTGGTTGGTAAATAAAGCTGTATTTGCCTATGGCAGAGCAAGATGGAGCCAGGTAGGAAAATCCAAGAGGGATATTGAAAGGAGAAAGGAAAGTAAGGGGAGATGCCAAACTGCCATCCAAGAAGCAACATGTATTGGGATGAAAGTAAAGCCATGGAACACGTGGCAATACATAGATTAAAAGTCACAGGTTGAGTTAAGTTATAAGAGCTAGGTAGTAAGAAGTCTGAGCCATAGGTCATATAATTTGCAATTAATATTAAGCCTCTGGGTAATTGTTTTATAAGCAGCTGAGGGACTACAGGGCCAGGTGGGATCAGAGAAACTTATGGCTACTGGCCTGAATGGGTCTGCATTAGGTGTTAAGCATATATGTTATGGCTCTTAGCTTGGTGTTTTTGTGGGACACATAATAGTGGGAGTGGGCATATCTCTAACTGTTCTGTCTACTTCCGGGACTATTTTTCTTCTATCGGGTTGGCTTGTCCAGGTTCTATAGGCTTTTGCCATGTCTTACTGTATCTTGTTTTGTGCTATTTGACTATTGTCTGTTGGAGGCCTGCTCCTTTCTGAAGAGGAAACAGAGAGGGAGTGGATTTGGGGGACAGGAGGCAGGGAGAGCTGGGAGGAGTGAAGTGAGGAGAAACTGGTTGGAGTATATTGTGTGAGAAAATAATTTATTTTCAATAAAAAAAAGAAAATGTTAAAAGTAAACATTTCTAGGACTATATTGAGCAGGTATAGAGTGAGGGGATAGCCTTCTCTTATTCCTGATATTTTAGTGTAAATGCTTTGAGTTGACTCTACATTGGTGAATGTTGCCTGTGCCCTGGTTGTAAACTGCTTTGAATATACTGAGTTATGTTCCTCATATGACTATTCTCGCTAAGACTTTTTTTTCTTTTTTTTTTCTTTTTTTTTTTACCATGAAGGAGTGTTGGATTTTGCAAACGGTCTTTTCTACATCTAATGAGATGAAAATGTGGTGGTTTTTTTCTTTCAGTCTGTGGTGGATTACATTGATCAATTTATATATCTTGAACCAATATTGATTCCTAGGGATGAAGCAAACTTGATGAATTTGGATAATCTTTTCTTCTTCTTTTTTATTTTATAATTTAATTTAATTTTACATATTACATATAACATGATTCCCCTGTCCTCCTTTCTCCCACCCCCTCCCTGCCCTCCCGCCAGCCCAACCCCCATTCCTCCATTCCTCCAGGGCAAGGACTCCCCTGGGGATTCAGATCAGCCTGGTAGATTCAGCCTAGACAGGTCCAGTCCCCTCCTCCCTTTAACCAGGCTGAGCAAAGTGTCTCTGCATAGGCTCCAGGTTCCAATCAGCCAGCTCATGCACTAAGGACAGGTCCTGGTCCTACTGGCTGAGGACCTCCCAAACTGTTCAAGTGAATCAACCGTCTCAATTGTCCAGAGGGCCTGATCCATTTGGGGGCTCCACAGCTATTGGTTCATAATTCATGTGTTTCTACTAGTTTGGCTATTTGTCCCTGTGCTTTTTCCAATCATGGTCTCAACATGGTCTCATACACTCACTCTTTTTTATCACCAAATGGATTCCTGGAGCTCTACCTGGGGCCTGGCTGTGGATCTCTGCATCTGCTTCCATTAGTAATTGGGTGAGAGTTTTACCATGACAGTTAGAGTGTTTGGCCATCTGATCACCAAACTAGGTCAGTTCAGGCTTTCTCTCTACCATTGCCAGTAGTCTATTGGGGAGGTATCTTTGTGGATTTCTGGGGACCTCTTGAGCACTTTGCTTCTTCTATTCCCAAAGGGTCGTCATTTATCATGATGTCATTTTCCTTGTTCTCCCTCTGTTCTTGATCCAGCTGGGATCTCCCACTCGCTCTCTTTCCCTCAACACTTGCCCTTCAGTACCCCCACTCAAATCCAGTTTGGTCATGTAGATCTCATCCATTTCTCTGTCCTTGGGTGATCCCTGTGTCTGTCTTAGGGTCCTCTTTTCTAGGTAGCCTCCATAGAGATGTGAGTAGCAGTCTAGTCATCCTTTGTTTTACATCTAGTATCCACAAGTGTACATACCATGTCTGTCTTTCTGAGTCTGGGTTACCTCATTCAGGATGATTTTTTCTAGATCCATCCATTTGCCTGCAAACCTCATGATGTCATTGTTTTTCCCTGCTGAGTAGTACTCCATTGTGTATATGTACCACATTTTCTTTATCCATTCTTCAGTTGAAGGGCATCTAGGCTGTTTCTAGGTTCTGGCTATTACAAATAATGTTGCTATGAACATAGCTGAGCATGTGCCCTTGTGGTATGATTGAGCATTCCTTGGGTATATGCCCAAGAGTGGTATAGCTTGGTCTTGGGGGTGATTGTTTCCCAATTTTCTAAGAAAATGCCATATTGATTTCCAAAGTGGCTGTACAAGCTTGCATTCCCACCAGCAGTGGAGGAGAGTACCCTTTCCTCCACATCCTCTCCACCACAACTGTCTCCACTGATTTTGATCTTAGCCACTCTGACAGGTATATGGTGGTATCTAAAAGTCGTTTTGATTTGCATTTCCTGGATAATTAGGGATGTTGAGCAATTCCTTAAATATCTTTCAGCCATTTGAACTTCCTCTGTTGAGAATTCTCTGTTTAGCTCTATAGCCCATTTCTTATTGGACTATTGGGCATTTTGATGTCTAATTTCTTGAGTTCTTTATATATTGTGGATATTAGCCCTCTGTCAGATATGGGGTTGGTGAAGATCTTTTCCCATTCTGTAGGCTGTCACTTTGTTTTATTGACCATGTCCTTTGCTCTACAAAAGATTCTCAGATTGTAGAGGTCCTATTGATTGATTCTTGCAGTATCTGTGCTACTGGTGTTATATTTAGGAAATGATCTCCTATGCCAACGCGTTCAAGACTATATCCTACTTTCTCTTCCATCAGGTTCAGAGTAACTGGATTTATGTTGAAGTCTTTGATCCACTTGGACTTAAGTTTTGTGCACAGTGGCAAATATGGATCTATTTGCAGCCTTCTACACATTGACATCCAGTTATGCCAGCACAATTTGTTGAAGATGCTTTCTTTTTTCCATTCTACAGTTTTGGTTCTTTGTTAAAAATTATATGTGCATAGGTATGCACATTAATGTCAGGGTCTTCAATTTAATTCCTTTGGTCCACATGTTGGTTTTTATGCCAGTACCAAGCTGTTTTTATTACTGTAGACCTATAGCAAAGCTTCATGTCAGGGATCGTGATGCCTCTAGAGGTTGTTTTATTGCACAGGATTCTTTTGGCTATCCTGTTTTGTTTTTGTTTTTGTTTTTGTTTTTGTTTTTGTTTTTTCTATATGAAGTTGAGTATTGCTCTTTATAGGTCTATGAAGAATTGTTTTGGTATTTTGAATCTGTAGGTTGCTTTTGGTAAGACTGCCATTTTCACTATGTTAATCCTGTCTATCCATGAGTATGGGAGATCTTTCTATTTTCTGACATCTTCTTCAATTTCTTTTTTCAGGGACTTAAAGTTATTGTCATATAGGTCCTTCACTTAGAGTTACTCCAATGTATTTTCCATAATTTGTGGCTATTGTAAATGGTGATGTATCTCTGATTTCCTTCTCAGCCTGTTTGTCAATTGCATATAGGAGGGCTACCAATTTTTTTTTAGTTAATCTTATATCCTCTATGTTGCTGAAGGTGTTTATAAGCTGTATGAGCTCCTTGGCCAAATTTTTCAGGTCACTCATGTATACTATCATGTCATCTGCAAATAGCGAAAGCTTGACTTCTTCCTTTCCAATTTGTATCCCCTTAATCTCCTTATGTTGTTTTATTGCTCTGGCTAGAACTTCAAGTACTCTATTGAATGAGTATGGAGAAAGTAGCCTTGCCTTGTTCCTGATTTTATTGGAATCACTTTGAGTTTCTCTCCATTTAATTTGATGTTGGCTATTGGCTTGCTGTAAATTGCCTTTATTATGTTTAGGTATGTTCCCTGTATTCCTGATATCTCTAAGAACTTTGTCATGAAAAGGTGTTGGGTTTTGTTAAATGCCTTTTCAGCATCTAGTGAGATGATCATGTGGGGTTTTTTTTGTTTTGTTTTGTTTTTTTCTTTCAGTTTGTTTAAATGGTGTGTAACATTGACGGGCATTCATATGTTGAACCATCCTTGCATCCCTGGGATGAAGCCTACTTGATCATGGTGAATAATGACTCATGGTTTTGACATGTTCTTGGAGTCTGTTTGCCAGTATTTTATTGAGTATTTTTGTATCAGTGTTCATGAGGGAGATCGGTCTGTAGTTCTCTTTGTTTTTTGCATCTTTGTTTGGCTTAGAAATCGGGTAATTGTAGTCTCACAGAAGGAATTTCTGTTTCTATTGCGTGGAACAATTTAAAGAGTATTGGTATTAACTCTTCTTTGAAGATCTGGTAGAATTCTGCGCTGAAACAATCTGGTCCTGGAATTTTTTTGATTGGGGACTTTCAATAACTGATTCTATTTCCTGGCAAACAGACTTAGAGCTTATTAGACTATTTAAATAATTTATCTGGTCTTGATTTGCCTTAGTATGTGGTACCTATCTAGAAAATTATCCATTTATTTAGATTTTCCAGTTGTCTGGAGCAGAGGTTTTTGAAGTATGTGCTGATGATTCTCTGGATTTCCTCATTGTCTGTTGTTATGTCCCCATTTTCATTTCTGATTTTGTTGATTTGGATGCTCTCTATCTCTACATTTTGGTTAGTTTGGATAAGGGTTTGTCTCTCTTACTGATTTTCTCAAAGAACCAACTCTTTGTTTCACTAATTTTTTTGTATTGTCCTCGTTGTTTCTATTTTATGGATTTCAGCCCTCAATTTGATTATTTCCTGTCGTCTATTCTTCCTGGGTGACTTTGCTTCTTCTTGTTCTATAGCTTTCAGGTGTGCTGTTAAGTCACTTGTGTTTGATTTCTGGAACTTCTTTATGTGGGCATTTAGTGCTATGAATTTCCCTCTTAGCACTACTTTCATCGTGTTCCATAAGTTTGGCTATGTGCTATATTCACTTTCTTTTTTTCTTTTCCTTTTTTTATTATATTTGTGCTTTAATATTACACATCAGCCATGGGTTCCCCTGTCCTCCCCCTCCCACCCCC
This sequence comes from Onychomys torridus, assembly GCF_903995425.1. Classification (NCBI taxonomy): domain Eukaryota; kingdom Metazoa; phylum Chordata; class Mammalia; order Rodentia; family Cricetidae; genus Onychomys; species Onychomys torridus. The sequence continues at coordinate 85,323,827 of NC_050444.1, forward strand.
ACCCCACCTTCCACCGATCTCCTCCCCTCCATTTCTATCTCCTCCAGGGCCAAGACTCCCCTGGGGATTCATTTCAACTTGGTGGATTCAGTACAGGCAGGTCCTGTCACCTCCTTCCAGGCTGAGCAAAGTGTCCCTGTGTAAGCCTCAGGTTCCAAACAGCCAGCTCATGCACTAAGGACAGGTCCAAGTCCCACAGCCTGGATGCCTCCCAAACAGTCCAAGCTACTCAACTGTCTCACTTATCCAGAGTGCCTGATCCAGGTGGGAGCTCCACAGCCTTTGGTTCACAATTCATATGCTTCCATTCCTCTGGCCTTTCATCCCTGTGCTTTTTCCAATCTTTGGCTAAACAATTCACGCTCCCACAGTCCCTCCTCCTTCTGGACAACTAGACACACGGAGCTCCACCTAGGGCCTGGCTGAGGATCTCTGCATCCACTTCCATCAGTCACTGGATGAGAGTTCCAGCCCAACCATCAGGGTGTATCTGACAGAGGGTTGATATCCAGAATATATAAAGCACTCAAGAAATTAGACATCAAAATGCCCAACAGTCCAATTAAGAATTGGGCTATAGAACTAAACAGAGAATTCTCCACAAAGCAAAGGATGTTCAAATGGCTGAAAGACATTTAAGGAATTGCTCAACATCCCTAATTATCTGGGAAATGCAAATCAAAATTACTCTGAGATACCACCTTACACCTGTCAGAATGGCTAAGATCAAAAACACAGAAGACAGCTTATGCTGGAGAGGATGTGGAGCAAGAAGAACTCTCCTCCACTGTTGATGGGAATTGCAAGGTTGTACAGCCACTTTGGAAATCAATATGGCACTTCCTTAGAAAATTGGGAATCCATCTCCCCCAAGACCCAGCTGTAGCACTCTTGGGCATATACCCAAAGAATGCTTAGTCATACCACAAGGGCATTTGCTTAGCTATGTTCATATCAGCATTGTTTGTAATAGCCAGAACGTGGAAACAGCCTAGATGCCCTTCAACTGAAGAATGTATAAAGAAAATATGGTACATATACACAATGGAGTACTACTCAGCAGAGAAAAACAATGACATCATGAGGTTTGCAGGCAAATGGATGGATCTAGAAAAAATCATGCTGAGTGAAGTAACCCAGACTCAGAAGGACAAACATGGTATGTACTCACTCATAGGAGGATACTCGATGTAAAACAAAGATGACTAGACTGCTACTCACAACTCCAGGGAGGCTACCTAGAAAACAGGACCCTAGGAAAGACACAGGGATCACCTAATGACAGAGAAATGGATGAGATCTACATGAACAACCTGGTGTATTCATTTTCATTGATCTCTAGGAAGTCTTCAATTTCTTTATTTCTTCCTTAACCCATTGGTGATTCAGTTGAGCATTATTCCATTTCCATGAGATTGTAGGCTTTCTGTAGTTTTTGTTGTTGAAATCTAATTTTAAACCATGGTGGTCTGATAGAATGTAGGAGGTTATCCCAATTGTTTTATATCTGTTGAGATTTGCTCTGTGGCCATTATGTGGTCGATTTTAGATAAGCTTCCATGGGGTGCTGAGAAGAAGGTACATTCTTTTTTTGATGGAATGGAATGTTCTGTAGATATTGGTTAAGTCCTTTTGAGTCATAACATCAGTTAAGTCCTTTATTTCTCTGTTATGTTTTGATTTGGCCAATCTGTCCAGAGGTGAAAGTGGGGTGTTGAAGTCTCCCACTATTAATGTGTGGGGTTTTATATGTGATTTAAGCTTTAGTAATGTTTCTTTTACATATGTGGGTGCCCTTGGGTTCAGGGCATAATTGTTCAGAATTGAAACTTCATCTTGGTGGATCTTCCTGTGATAAGTATGTAATGCCCTTCCTGATCTCTTTTGTTTGATTTTAGTTTGAAGAGTATTTTGCTGGATATTAGGATGGCCACACCAGCTTGCTTCTTAAGACCATTTGATTGGAAAGTCTTTCCCCAGCCTATTATTCTTAGGCAGTATCTATCTTTGAATTTGAGTTCTGTTTATTGTATGCAGCAGAAAGATGGGTCCTGCTTTTGTATCTATTCTGTTAGCCTGTGTCTTTTTATAGGTGAATAAATTCCATTGATATTAAGGGATATTAATGACCAGTGATTGTTCATTCCTGTTATTTTTTGTGCTAGTGTGTGTGTTCCTTTCTTCTTTGGGGTTTACTGCTGTGGTGTTATCTATTGCCTATGTTTTCGAGGGTGTATCTAACTGCCTTAGTCTGGAATTTTCTTTTAGTACTTTCTGTAGGGCTGGGTTTATGGATAAGTATTGTTTAAATCTGGCTTTGTCTTGTAATGTCTTGTTGACTCCATCTATGATGATTGAAAGTTTTGCTTTTTATATTAGTCTAGGCTGGCATGCATGGTCTCTTACTGTCTACATTATATCTGTTTAGGTCCTTCTGGCTTTCAAAGTCGCCATTGAGAAATTGGGTGATGGGTTTTCCTTTATAAGTCACTTGGTCTTTTTCTTTTGCTGTTCTTAATATTCTTTCTTTATTCTGTACGTTTAGTTATTTAAGTATTATGTGGCGAGGGGACTTTATATAGGCTTCTTATATCATCATTGGCATTTCCTTCTTTAAGTTGGGAAAGTTTTCTTCTATGATTTTTTTAAATCTGTGCCTTGAAGTTGGTATTCTTCTCCTTCCTCCATCCCTAATATTTGTGGGTTTTGTCTTTTCATGGTGTTCCAGATATCTTGGACATTTTGTGTTATATTTTTTTGGCATTGGTATTTTCTTTGACTGATGAATTCAAGGTTTCTTTGAGTAGTTTTGGTGCCTATCCTGAATCTTGCTCTGTAGACTAGGCTGGCCTCAAACTCACAGAGATCTGCCTGGCTCTGCCTCCCAAATGCTGGGATTAAAGGTGTGTGCAGCCACCACTACCCAATCATTTGGATGAATCTTGGATTTGATATGCAAGTATTTTATTGAGAATCATTGCATCTATGTTTGTAAGGAAAATTGATCAGCATCTTCTTTCTTTGTATTTTTTTTTATGTGAATTAGGCATCAGAGTAACTCTGCCCTTGTTAAAATAATTGGGCAATGTTTCTCTTGTTTCTATTCTGTGGAATAATTTGAAGAGTATTGGTATTAATTCTCTTTTCAAATCTGGTTGAATTCTGCACTAAAACCATCTGGCTATGGGCTTACTATTGTTGTTGTTTGTTTGTTTTTATCTGGTTGCCTTTTAATTGCTGTTTTTATTTCTCCAACATTTGTAGGTCACTTTAAAATGCTTATCTTGTTTGACATAATTCTATAAGAAGAAAATTATCATCCATTTCTTTTATTTTTCTAATTTTTTAGCATATAAGGAATTTTTAAAAAAAATTTATTTCAAATTTTGTTTTATATGGATATTTGTGTTTTAATTTTACATATCTGCCATGGATTTCCCTGTCCTCCCCCCTCTCAGCCTCGCCCTTGCCTTCCCACCAGCCCCTTCCCAACATTCCCATCTCCTTTAGTGCTAAGACTCCCCTGGTGATTCAGCTCAACCTGGTAGATTCAGTACAAGCAAGTCTAGACCCCTCCTTCCAGGCTGAGCAAAGTGTCCCCACATAAGACCCAGGTTCCAAACAACCAGCTCATGCAGTAAGGACAGGTCTGGGTACCACTGCCTGGATTTCTCCCAAACAGTTCAAGCTATTCAATTGTCTCACTTATCCAGAGAGCCTGATCCAGTTGTGGGCTCCACAGCTTTTTGTTCATTATTCATGTGTATCCATTAGTTTGGCTATTTGTCCCTGTACTTTTTCCAATTTTGTTCTCAATAATTCTCGTGCATACAATCCCTTCCCTTTCTCACTAATTGGACTGACTCCTGGAGCTCCATCTGGGGCATGGCTGAGGATCTCTGCATTCACTTCCATCAGTTATTCAATAAGAGTTCCAGCACAACAGTTAGGGTGATTGGCCATCTGATCACCAGACTAGGTCAGTTTGGGCTTTCTCTCGACCATTGCCAGTAGTCTACAGTGGAGGTATCATTGTGGATTTCGGAGGGGCCTCTCTAGCATTTTGCTTTTTCCTGTTCTCATGTGGTCTTCATTTATCATGGTCTGTTATTCCTTGTTCTCCCTTTTTGTTCTTGATCCAGCTGGGATCTCCTGCTCCCCTAAGCTCTCTTTCTCTCAAACCTTGCCCTTCATTACCCCCACTCTTGTCCCGGTTGTTCATGTAGATCTCATCCATTTCTCTCTTATTGGGCAATCCCTGTGTCTTTCTTAGGGTCCTGTTTTCTAGGTAGCCTCCCTGGATTTGTGAGTAGCAGTCTAGTCATCTTTGTTTTACATCTAGTATCCTCCTATGATTGAGTACATACCATGTTTGTCTTTCTGAGTCTGGGTTACTTCACTCAGGATGATTTTTTTCTAGATCCATCCATTTGCCCGCAAACCTCATGAGCTACCCTAATAAAAACAGCTTGGTCCTTTTATTGAAATTATCTTGTCATTTTTGTGGTTTGCCCCCCCCCTTTAAATTGAATGATTATTTTTTCTTTGGATATTTTTGGGGAGGTGTGGTAATCTCTTAAGGTTGACATTTTCCTTCTAGTAGCTCCTATAGAGATAGACATGTAGATAGATAATAATTAAATTTGCTTAAATTATCATGGAATTTCTCCCCCCTCATGTATTGTGAACAAATGTTTTATTGGGTATGATAGTCTAGACTAGAATCTGTGATCTCTTAGAGTTTATTGAGCATCTGTCCTGGTCCTTCTGACTTTTAGAGTCAGCATTGAAAAACCAGGCGTTATTCTAACAAGTCTGTTATTCTAATAGGTCTAATATATACATATTATTTCAAAAAGAGCAATGTATATATTATTTGCTCTTTTTCACTTGAAGCTTTTTAATCTTCTTAATTCTTCATGTTTAGAGTTTTAATTATCATGTGTTAAAGGGAAGTTCTTTTCTGATCCAGTATATTTGGTGTTTTGTAAGTTTCTTGTACCTTTATTGAAACCTCCTTCATTAGGTTAGGAAACTTTTCTTCTGTGGTTTGTTGAAAATATTTTCTGGGCCTTTGAGCTCAGATTCTTCTCCTTCTTCTATTACTATTATTCTTAAGTTTGGTCTTTTCAGTGTCCAAGATTTCCTGGATGTTTGTACCTGAAATTTTTTAGGTTTAAAATATTTTCTAATTAATGCATTCATTTCTTCTATCTTGTCTTTAGTTCCTGAAATTTTGTCTTCCATTTCTCATATTCTGTTTGTGAGGCTTGCCTCTGAGGTTCATATTTGAGTTCCCAAATTTTTCTCATTTCAACCTTCTTGGGTTTTTCTTGTTAATTTTATTTTCACATTCATTTCATAAAAAGTTCTTTTCATATCACTCAACTATGTGTTTGAGCATTTATAGATTCCATTAATGGATTTATTCAGACTTTCTTTCAGGTCCTTGAGTATATACATAATAGTTATTTTGTAGTGCTTATGTTTGGTTTCTGCTATATGGGATTTTTCAGGGTCTACTCTAGTAGGGTTCTTGGAGACATATTGACCTGGCAATTATTGATTGTGTTTTTCCACTGACATCTAGTTATCTGAGTTTGAGCTTTTTGCAATTATAGGTAATGATAACTGGTCCTGTATTTACTGGGTAGGTGTTTTGTTCCTTGGTTTCTATTTCTCCGTCTCCTTCTTAGCAGAGCATTATGGCTATGGGTTGCCTGGTAGGGAATGCTTCTGAAGTCCTGCCAGGTGTGTCTACTGGAGGTCCTGAAGAGAATATTTTTCTAGGTATTGGGAACTGACACTAAAGAACAGTAGTGCACCGGTGGTGGTGGCTCAGGCCTATAATCCCAGCACTCGGGAGGCAGGGGCAGGTGGATCTCTGTGAGTTCAAGGCCAGCCTGGTCTACCAAGCTAGACCAGGACAGGCTCCAAAGCTACAGAGAATCCTGTCTCAAAAAACCAAAATCAAAAACAACAATACAAAAACAACAAAATAAAACAAAAAACGTAGTGCACACCTATTATCCCAGCACATGGGAAGTAGTAATTTAGATGGAGGCAGAATTTACAAGATTAAGAATTGAAGGTCATCCTCCTTGGCTACATAGAAAGTTTACAAACAATTAGGCTACAATAAAAACCATAGAACAAGTAAAATTAAAAGTTATATCATAAGACATAATCAGCAGAGAAAAAAAATGCTGCTCACTGTATTAGGATGAGAGAATATTTTCCAAATAATACATCTGTTAATTTAATACATAGAGTATATAAATAACATCTAAAATTTTACAAATAATAGATGACCTGATACTAAAGCATTTACAACTTCACCATATATTTCTCAAATAAGATAAAAAATATCCAATAAAATCATGAAATGTGCTTACATTAATATTTACTAGACAGACACAGATTAAAACAATTACAAGTTCCTAGTTTACAGCCAATATAGTGGTTTCTGTCAAAATCAAAATGAGAAGAATGGAGTTCTGGAGATGAATGTTGGTGATGGTCAGTTGTCTGACTTTGTAGATTATTTAATACCATTAAATTCTATACTTAAAATCAGTGAGGAATTTATGTTTCACCATGGCAAAAAAATTAAAGTGATAAAAGTGGTAGGGATGATAAAAGAGATATTTAAGTAACAAAGAATACCAGGAAGTTTCACTACTAGAAACAATCTAATCCCCTTTTCTAAAGAGTAGACACTAAAGTTAGTAAAATTCTCAAATCTGGTAGAAGGTAAAGTGAGTCACTGCAATTCAGATATAGAGGTTTGTTTCCTAAGCAGTGAGAAGAGGACAGTCATCCAAGGTGATGCTTCAAGTGCTGGTGTTTCTGGCAATATGTTATTTGTGTTCAGGCTGGGGCTATAAAGTGCTGTGGTCAGGTGTTCTGGTAGTAGTAGTGATGGCACATGTGCTTCAGGCATAGTAGTTTTGGAGGATTTGAAGGAGACCAAGGAAGATGGTGTAGACAGATATAGCATATTCTTATCTGTAGAAAAGAAGCAAGATCAAAGCAGAAGAGATTAGTTTTTTGTTTGTTGTTGTTTGTTTTAATATAAAATTCAAACATAGGAAAAGTAGAGATGGAGAAAAGAGACATTACATTGATACCCCCATAATTTTTCAGAGAAGTTATGTTGTCAAGGAAAATTTTTATTCTCCAATCTACTTAAGCATGTACTTTTGGATATGCTTCTCATTGCCTTCATAAAACAACATAGTTTTTTTTTTTTAAATAAAAGGTAAACACAAGAAACAGGATTTATTTAAATTTTAACCTTTGAAATGTTCTACATATTTCCACCCACTCTTGTGGAACTGGGAGATACGTCATTCAGCTGCTTCTATAACATATATCTGAAATGACCAACTTCTAAAGAGGAAAGATTAGTTTCAGACTATTGCTTTAGAGGTTCCAGATCCTGACAGGTTGACTCTATTGTTTTAGGCTTGTGACAAGGGATCACATTATGGTTGAAAATTTGGTATAACAAAACTCTTCACTTTATGGGCAAAAGCAGGAGAGAGAGTGGAGAGTTGGCATGCAAGCTCCAAATCCCTAAATACCCCTCACTCTACCCCAGCTTTTAATAATTACATGACTACCCAACAGTTTCAAGCACTAGAACAGCCTTTAGCACATGGCTTTTAGTACAGAATGGATGGGGGAATTGTACTCTGATGCAAGCTAAAATAGGATACTAAACAGGAAAGATAATTTTCCCTCCTTCTGTAACAGCTTTTAGAACACATTTTTTAAAATGGTGTAGGGTGATCATTGGCACTAGTGAGAAAATGGGGGTGGAAATATTGACTTCATAGCTGAAATGTACCAAGTTCTTCCCCACCATCACCGTAAAGTCGGAGAAAAGAAGACTGGTTCATGTTGGTACTAGAGAAGTGGAGGCTCATCAGTTTTAAACTGACATTTGTAGAAAGAGGAATTAGAAGGGAAAAATGAAGTTAAGAAATGTGAAGGATCTGCCTGTATGAACTAAAAGTTGGAGACTTGGACAACTGAAGGCTAGGGTTTGGAGATTACCTTCTCCAGCCAGAATTTTATAGATTCTTATTAAATGACAAACTTATTCATCATAGATCCATCTGGGACTATAGCCTCTCCGTCCAGCACTTTTTAATTTAGGGTCCTATGAGAGTAATATGAAGAAAACTAAGTCTGTTTGGGAGTGTTGAATTGTAACAGTGAAGTCAAGGTTAAGCTACCCAGCAGTCACGTGCAAATACAGAGTATCTCACTAAGACATATGCTTAATTTCTCAGTCTCATGCATTACTGTCATCATCTTCAAGTTCTTAGGGAGTTTTTAACATGTTATTTATTTATTTGTTTGTTTGTTTGTTTGTTTGTTTGTTGCATTAAGCATGGAATACTAAGTCTTTATGTCTGACCAACCTACTATTTTGGCTCCAATAAAACCAGATTATAAACAGGTATGTTGCTGGTCAAGACAGTATTCTTTGTAGTCCTGTAGAGTAGATGACAGGAAAAACAGGACCTTGATAAATCAGCTAAGCAAGGTTATACTCAATTTGTCAAGGCCTGTGAACAATATTCATTGTTGAACATTATTTAGAGAAAGCTTTGGCTGGGGCCCCAGAAGATTTATGTTACTATAGTCTGTTGAATGCTTTTGGAGAAGGTATTTTTCAGAATGTTCATTTATTAAGCTGTATTTGATTTTTGTTATTTCCTAAAATGAAAATTCAGAAAGGAAACAAAAGCTTCATTCATTGTAACTGGGGATGAAAGGGAGGAAGCATTGAGTCAGTAGAACCTGACAAGTACAGAAACCACTGGAGGAATAAATACTGTAATCCATGCCATGTGGAAGAAGTTATTATTTACAATGGTTCATTGCTCTGATTTCTATGGCATGAGGAAGCTTGGACAGTAATACAGTTGTCAAACGTACGTGACTTGTCATAAAATGAGGAGTCTACATCAGTTTTTGCCCTGACTGCATAACATTGAATTAAGGTTCTTAGTAAGCAGATTGTCAGATTCATCTTTAAGATAGAGCAGATATATAACAGATAAATTTTATTTTAGAAATTAAAATGAAGTACTGGATATAAAGGACATGATAGGATTCTATTAAATGAACTATTAGTAATTCAAAGAAACCTCCAAAGTATTAGAAAACAGATCCTTTCATCTGTGTGGCCTATTCTTGGGCTTTGGAGCACTTCTCATATATCTTTGTTGATTCATATGCATTTTTGAGTGGGAATAGAAGAACAAGAGAGCATTTGCTTCCACCGACGGGGAGCCATCTCATTCCAGATCTAGGACTTTGCCCAGTGAGCTCAGCTGTGCATGTTCACAGCATCCAGCAGCCTGCTCTGTCCAGCCCAAAGATGAGTTATTGCTCAGATTCCCCACATTCCACTCTCAAACTGTCCAGTCTCATACCAAAGCTCGTCTGGAACTATCGAACAAGGTATGAGGAGGTGTCTAGGGGTAGGAGGAGGCTGGGATGGAAACAGATGGTGTTTTGGCAGAGTGACTAAAACATTAGATATCTGTTTTAATGAATTGCCCATCCAGCAGATAAAATACTGCAATAGTGAGACCCAGTCTCCTCAGCCAGTAATTGTGATCTTATTTACAGAATATTCTTGCTCCTGGTGAAACCATGTGTTTTATGCTATGCCTCCAAATGTCAAAACTTTTAAAATTGTAAGTGAAGAGAGAAAACACCTAGATAAATCCAAAGAAAGATTGATAAGCTCCTGGTAATACAGGTTGCAAACCCAGAAGACCAACATAAAGTCAAATTTTCTGTGTTATCTTTGGCAAGTCACCTAACCTCTCGGGGCTGCCTTTTCTCCCTTTGGAAAATAAAGCTGAAAATATGGTCTCCTAGCTACCCCATGTGTAACTAACACAGAGGAGCTGAAGGTCAGATCATAATTCACTTTGGAAGAAAGATACTATGGTAACCATTAAAATGTGTTGTGAAATGACCAGCAGGAAGCAAAGTAATCCAATGTGCAACTACTGACCTTCAAGCTCAGAGTGATTTTTATGCATTTCTGAGCTAGTATTTCCACCTGAAAATTAGAAACTATTATAAGTAATAATGATTTAATGTCCTTCTCTTAGTGGGAGGACAAGAAGAAACCCACTGACATTACCCTGCCTGAAAAAGCTAATTTGGAGTTGTATATTAATTAACTGTATTGATGCAGAACAAACCAATCAGAATTATGAATCTGGGGTTAATTATAGATTGCTAGCTTGGGGGAAGGGTAGTATGTAATTCTCCCTTGATTAGACTGTTTCTAATGTTTCTATTGCTTTTATAGACACTCTAATTTTAGAATAACCAACTTTTCAGTAAACACAATTTCCTACATCGCAGCATGCAATTCATAAGACTGATTCTTTATAAAACATCAATAACTGAACATATCACAAGATGATTGGTGATATGTTTAATGGTCATCAAATTATCAAGCACTATAATGACACTAGTTATCTAATAATTATTATTGCAATCACCAGGTTTTTTGATGAATCAAAAATGAGACTGAATGATTGATTAAGTTACTAACTTAATATTTGAAGGAATGTTTTTTTCTCCTTTTTTATTTATTATATTTGTGTTTTAATTTTACACATGAGCCATAGGTTCCCCTGTCCTCCCCCCTCCCGCCCCAAAACCCACCTTCCCCTCAGCCCCTCCCCTCCATTCCCATCTCCTCCAGGGCCAAGACTCCCCTGGGGATTCAATTCAACCTGGTGGATTCAGTACAGCCAGGTCCAGTCCCCCACTTCCAGGCTGGCAATGGTTGAGAGAAAGCCTGATCTGACCTAGTCTGTTGATCAGAAGGCCAAACACCCTATCAGTTGTGCTGGAAATCTCATCCAATAACTGATGGAAGTGGATGCAGAGATCCTTGGCCAGGCCCCAGGTGGAGTTCCAGGAGTCCAATTGTTGAGAAAGAGGAGAGACTGTAAAAGTGTGGTTATATTTGTTCTTCTGAGCCTGGATTATTGCTCACTTTAAACACTCCCCCAACTGGGCATAAAACATAACTCCCTTCTGATAAAACAAAATATCTTGAACATGGGTCTCTAATTAGTTTTATTCATAATAAAAATGTTACAGTATGTTTCTTTATGTTGATTTAGGTATAGAGGTTTAAAAACAATTTGTATGATCACTTATATTGAAATTTATGTTATTTTCTCACTTACTTGAGTTTTAATATGCTTTCTTGAGTGGGCTAGAAAGAAGTGGATATGTAGCTAATAGAGTGGCAATTTCAGATAACCTTGGGGAACACCCTGAGCATGCTGCATGTTTACTTTGGGAAGTCATGATATAGTCACTTAAGTGAGTTGCATAACTTTAAAAATAATTATTTCTTCCTATAAGTCAATTAAAATACCAATGGATCTACTAACTATAGGCAAATTTAGTCTGAAATAGATTAAATGCCATTTTTGGAGGATAATAATGAAAGAAGATAAATATTAAGCTACAAATCTTTTTTTAATATATATTCTTATTTTATAATTCGTTTAATTTTACGTATCAGCCATGGATTCCTCTGTCCTCCCTCCTCCCACTGACTTGCCTTCCTCCTCAACCCACTACCCATTCCCACATAATCCAAAGCAATGCCTCCCCTGGGGATTCAACCCAGCCTGGTAGATTCAGTTGCATCAGGTACAGTCTCTTCATCCCTGCACCAAGGCTGAGCAAAGTGTCTCAGCATAGGCCCTAGTTTCCAAAAGCCAGCTCATGCACCAAGGATAGGTCCTGATCCCACTGCCTAGGGGCCTCCTAAACATTTCAGGCTCATCAACTGTCTTACTTATCCAGAGGGCCTGGTCCAGTTCCATGGAGGCTCTTCAGCTATTGTTTCATAGTTCATGTGTTTCTGCTAGTTTGGCTATTTGTCCCTGTGCTTTTTCAAATTGTGGTCTCTATATCTCTTGCTCATATAATCCCTCAACTCTCCCGCTGGTTGGACTTCTGGGTCTCTGCATCTGCTTCCACCAGTCACTGAATGAGAGTTCTATCATGACAGAGTGTTTGGCTATCTGAACAACAGTGTAGGTCAGCTCAGGGACTCTCTAGACCATTGCCACTAGTCTATAGTGGAGGTAACCTTGTTGATTTCTGGGAACCTCCCTAGCACTCTGATTCTTCCTATTCCCATGGGGACTTCATTTATCATGATATCTCTTTCCTTGTTCTCCCACTTTATTCCTGATCCAGCTGCTTTCTTAGAAAACTGGGAATCAATCTCCCTCAAGACCCAGCTATTCCACTCTTGGGCATACACTCAAGGAATGCTCAATTATTCCACAAAGACTCATGCTCAACTATGTTCATAGCAGCATTATTTGTAATAGCCAGAACTTGGAAACAACCTAGATGCCCTTCAACTGAAGAATGGATAAATAAAATGTGGTACATATACACAATAGAACACTACTTAGCAGAGAAAAACAATGACATCATGAGGTTTGCAGGTAAATGGATAGAACTAGAAAATATTCTTTGTGAGGTAACACAGACTCAGAAAAACAAACATGGTATGTTGTGGTGGTATTGTGTTCCCAGAAATATTGTGTGTTCCCTGAAAAAACTTATCTGGGGTCAGAAAACAGGAAAGCCACAATATTAAACAGGAGGATAGGCAGTGGTAGAAAAAGCATTTAATTCCAGCACTCGGGTGGCAGAGCCAGGCAGATCTCTGTGAGTTCAAGGCCACATTGGAAACAGTCAGGCTTGGTGGTAACTCACACCTTTATTCCCGGAAAGAGAGCCTTTAATCCCAGGGAGTGATGGTAGAGAACAGAAAGATATATAAGGCGTGAAAACCAGGCACCAGAGTTAGTTAAGCGTTTGTCTGGTTATGCTTTTAGTCTTTGGAGCAGCAGTTCAGATGAGGCCCATTTTGGATGAGGACTCAGAAACTTGAAGTCTGAGGAAATAAGACCAGCTGAGGAACTGGCAAGGTGAGGAAGCTGTGGCTTGTTCTGTGTCTCTGATCTTCCAGCATTCACCCCAATAACTGGCCTCTGGTTTGATTTTATTAATAAGACCATTTAAGATTCCTGCTACAGTATGTACTCACTCATGAGTGGATACTAGATGTAAAGCAAAGGATAACCAGATTGCAACTCACAACTCCAGGGAGGCTACCTAGTAAAGAGGACCCTAAGAAAGTCATAGGGATAGCCCAGCAATAGAGAAATGGATGAGATCTACATAAGCAAACTGGGAATGGGGAGGGGTAATGGAGGGCAAAGATGGGGAGAAAAAGAGCTTAGGGGAGCGGGAGGTTTAAAACACAAAACTTAAATGCCTTAAGTCACAACGAATATTTAGAATGCCTTTTGGACAGATTAATACCAATTTCACAAAATTATTCAGAACAAAACAAAATTCTAGACAAAGAGCTGGAAAGCATCTCATTGGGACATCACTCTTTAAACAGATTGTTTATTCAATACAACTGAACTTTATTGCTCCCACTTAGAAAAGTGTAGCATTTACAAACGAATGAAAAAAATCTTATACAAGTAATGTATTAGAATATAAGACAAAAGGATGAAAGGTGTGTTACTGTCAATTTTCCTCTTTTAGTGGCATGTCTTAGTGAATTGAGCTTGACTGAAGAAACGTAAAAAAAAAAAAAAGCTGACTATCATATGGGAGTTACAGTTTATAAAGTGGGCATTTTTTTTAGTGCTATCTCTTTGGAGGTAAAATTCAAAGTGCTTGTAGGCTTTCTTCCTATAATATATATATATATGTATTTTTTTATTTTAGGTGACTTTCATCTTTTTCCTCTAAATGTAACTGCTATTGGAAGTTCTGTTAAGCAATAAATCTGTAACTTATTGCAAGAAGAGAAGTGAGGTGGCTAAAAGCATTTTAGGGCCCAGACATATGGTGGCTGTTGCTATGTTCATTTTTTTTCCCTTGTCAACATTACTTGGAAGGAATTCCGTGTAACTAGTGTCCACATAGTTGTAGTAAATCAATTCACTGTGTCGTAAGAGCGTCCATGAAGCATTTTGATCACTAAATATCAATTGCACCTCCATTGTTTCACTTTTTTGTTTGTTTGTTTTTTTTCAAGACAGGGTTTCTCTGTGTAGCTTTGTGCCTTTCCTGGGACTCACTTGGTAGGCCAGGCTGACCTCAAACTCATAGAAATCTGCCTGCCTCTGCCTCCTGAGTGCTGGGATTAAAGGCTTGTGCCACCGCCGCCTGGCATTGTTTCACCTCTAATGTGTATTTATTACATAGAGTGCATTATGACTGATGTTTAATGTAAATATTTTATATTAAACTGTAAGCATCCTGAGATGGAAGTCATACTTTTATTCTCTGTTTCAATGTGTATGTTGATATCATGCAACATAGTGGAGTGCTATTATGTGTAGGATGTAAGCTTACTTATCTGGAGAATGTAATTGAGTGTCATATTTTAACTGATCAAATTTCATAGGCATTTTTTGATAAACACAAGTGAAATGACTAAATGTGTAACTCAATCACTTCACACTGCTTCCCTATCTCCTAATATTCTTAAATTGAAAAAAAAAAAGTATTCCATTATATTAATTAAACAATACCTCACTTTGTCATGATGGGAAACAAAACCTTGCAAGTCATATGTTCAAAACAATGTTCAGTAGATAGATATACAGTAGAGGTAAGGAAGTACTTTCCACAACATATAATTGTCAAGCCATGTACAATGAGGGAAACAGTTTTCTAGGGCCACTGAATCAAATATGTTTTATAGAATCAGTGAAGTTTTACATCCTGAACAGTTTTCACTGCTAAATCATTTTTCAAGTAATAGACCAAAGAGCTTTATGAACCAAACTTAATAATGAGAAGATAATGAGTAATGTGGCCATTATATTCATGCTATTGAATTTTAGAGGCAGCTGAATGTGTGCATGTTCATGTTTGTGTGAGTGTGTGTGTGTGTGTGTGTGTGTGTGTGTGTGTGTGTATGTGAGAGAGAGAGAGAGAGAGAGAGAGAGAGAGAGAGAGAGAGAGAGAGAGACAGCCTACCACTAAGGAAGGCACAATTCCTGCATTAAATAAGCTTCGATGATTTATGGTTTCTTTGTATAAACAAAGGGCTGAGGAATAGAACTTCTTCCACTGTCATGAAGGATGCTACTTTCAACTCATTTAAAGTTATAAATACAAATTTTGAAGGTGCAGTATGTGGCCACAACCTCTTACAGACACAGAAAGCAACATTCTTAACAGTGACAACTGCATGGAGACCATCTTCATTCTATCTGGAGGACCTACAACAACAACTCAATAAATATTTGCAGAAAGTACAAAAACATACATTAAGGACTATTGCATTCTGTGGCCATAAAGTTGCTCACTTATCCACCAGACCAAAACTTAATTATCTTCCAAGGCCTGGATCCAAAATTGCATTTCCTCTTTTAGCACAGTGGGAGGAATCAATAAATATCTTCCACATGATGAAAAGAATAATAAAAATGAATGTGAATACCATTATTAAGGCACCAATGTGTGCCAATCCTTCTAAATAGAGTCACTCTAATGCTTATAGCATCCTTTATAGCAGACCTCATTGCTCCCATTCCCCATTTGAGAAAATAGGAGTTCAGAAAGGTAAAACTATACTCATGTTTACTTAGCTCGTAATTAACAGGTCCAGAATTGGAAATGGGTTTCACTTAAAGATAATGCTGTTCCAACTCTCTTCTGCTGCTTCTTGTGCAAAAGAAAAAAAAAGCCTGTATAAACTAATTTAAACAGGCATCATTTGCATTATTGAGCAGCTGTATGGCTCTCTAAATTGACTGGTCCAAATTGTATGGAAAATAATATCTAATCCATATTAATTATAAATACATAACGCTGTGTTTTAAGTACTGGAGAATTGATGAATAGTGTTGAGCTAAATTTTTAGTAAGTGATAAAGGTTAAAACCTTTGGCAAGAAATCCCACCTCATTAAAATACCCAATTTTAAAACTTGTGGCATTTGAAATCTTGAAAGGACGTTGGAAACATTTGACCTAGTATTTGATAATGAGACTGTTTTTACATTTTACACAGGAACAGCCTGAGAAATGGCTCGATATTTATCATCCTTGTTTTCCTCCTCCTCAAGGAATGTCTCACTCCTGTCAGAAATGCCATTGCACATTAGAAAAATTCTTCCATGAATGTGAAACATCTCCCTTTGTGGGAGAGCACCTGCAAGTTGAGGACTGATAGTTATCCACATCTGTATTTGTGTTATTGTAAAAATAGTATACCAGTAGCCACTTGTGTAGGTCACATAGTGTAAATGTGAGGGGTGAACTACTCAGCATCATACAGTGGGTTCACAGCCAAGTTTCTCTTTTACTAATGGTACAATGAACATAAACAGAATGTTATGGAGCTATGACACTGTACTACAGATTCAAATTTCCACTCACTTGCTTCCTCATCAAAGCATTTCATGTACATATTACACTTCAAGATTAGTTTAGGCTATCTATGTCCTTTGGAGTTGGTGTGGGGGGTGATTGAATAATCTAAATGTCACTGACTAGTTGTGTAAACTCAACTTGTTCTCACTGCAGTTTCTTCTGCAAAGTAAGAGTAATATTAGTGGTAGTCTCTCAAGTTTTGGGGACTTACTTAGTCCTGGGATATAACCAAATGAAAATCTAGCACAGTATGAATGTGCAATCTATGTGGCTCTCATAAGTCTGTTATTAATTTTCCAGAACTGTGTAGTGAAACAGTGAACAGAGAAGAAGCAGAAGTCCTCCTTGAAACTGAAGCCTGCTTTGCCATTGGAAAAGCATGGGAAAACATTTTCTTGTTGAAAGTATTTAAGTGGCCACCTGTTGAAGCAGGTAGTTTTGAGGCATGTGTGTTGCTATGACAAATATTAAAAATGTCTTGAAGCTCTATTTTAGTATTTTCATATATGTATGTAAAGAGTTTTAGTGATTTTCATTCATGTTACTGTCTCTCATCTGTGTTCCTCCTTCTGAAAGTCTTCTTCCCAACAACTACCACTTACAGTTCCACATTCTCCTTTGTACGTGACCCACTCAGTTAAATTAGAATTGCATGTGTGAAAACAGGAGGCTGGTGATTTATTGGAATATGGCATATTCACCATTGACTATACCACTTAAGAAACTCAAATCCTTTGTCTCAACTACCACTAACTCTCAATAGTTCCACAGGGAACTGTGGGTTCTTGTGAGCTTTGCCCTTTCCATGATGAAATGTTAATGGGTCCAATCTTGTGCAGATCATGTGTGGGTATCATAAATACAATTGGTGTTCATATTTGCTGTGAGTTCCAAAATACAACTGGCATGCTGTATCCAGAAGATTCCTTTTTACACATACCTCCCCATCTTCTTGCTCTTCCATCATTTCTAATGCTTCTAATGAGGTGGGTCCCTGAGTCATAGAGGAGATTGTAAGCTCTCTCATTTAGCCTGATCATTCTGTCATCTTCTGTTCTCTACACTTATGAGTCCCCACATTGATCACCTGCCACAAAAAGCAGTCTCACTGAGGTTTCTTGAAACAACATTAATGTATGAATATAAACATGAGTGTTTAGAATGGAGTTTCACAATTCACTTAGCAAAATGACAGTAGTGGTCTATCATCCCTTACCTACTCTCTTCAAAGTCTCAAAGCATGACCATGATTTTAGTCCAAAGAATGATGCCCTCCTGTGGAGTGGGCCTAGAATCTAATCAGAAAACTGATGGTAAACCCCATCAGAGTCAAGCCATTATTGAACTAGTGAGTACATCTTGCAAGCTCAGTCATTATTACAGCTCACGGCATTCACAACTGGGAAAAATTGTTGATGTCTTTTCTCCCCCAGAAGCCTGCATAGCATCCACTAGGACTTTTAAAGCTAGCTTACAAAGAGAATGTTTTTATATGCCTCAGTTCCAGCTTGATTAGAGAAGGCTTTGTAAACAAAAAATTGAGAAAATCTAGAGCCTTTTCTTATTTACAGAATATGGGGAACAACTATATTAATGAAAATAGGTGAATATGAGTAAATTAAAAGAGCAATAGTGCTTAAAATCAGTGTTTCTGAATGTGTGTGCACATACGTGTGGGTCTCTCTTTCTTTCTCTCTCTCTCTCTCTCTCTCTCTCTGTGTGTGTGTGTGTGTGTGTGTGTGTGTGTGTGTGTGTGTGTGTGTTAGTGTGAAAGAGAGCATGTGTTCCTTAGAAACAGAAACAGAGGATGGAATAGCAAATGGTTCAGAGGTAATAGCCACAACAAAGATGAAAATGAGATCTACAATACATTAGCAATTGTTAAAATTAATATACAACAGATTTGAGGTTGACCCAAGGGAATTATCATTATTCTTGAAGGCAGCATACTATCTATTCAAGTTCTTTAATCATAACCTCTGAAACAGAAAATAAAGAATGAAACTATTGTCAAATTATTAAAGAGGAAGGAATTGTTTTAGAAATGTATGTTGTTGTGTGTAGGAGTGTTCAAATGATTAGTTTACTTTCAGTAAGAATAATTTAGAAAAAAAATCAAAGACTAATATTAGGCATAAATGTGATTTACAACTTGAAAGATGATATCAATGTGAGAAGAAAAGACATGTAAGCACATTAACTAGGAAAAAGAAAGTTTGGCAAAAGAGGCAGTGAGTGGGAAGTGAAGGAGCTGCTGAGGAAGCATACTCTTTAGGACATATTTCCTTCCACAAAACACAGTTGAATAGTCTCTAGCAATATGAACTGAACAGATGTGGAGTGGATTATGTTGCCATTTTAAATTAATAACTTTGAAAAAACTATCTACTAGGGATAGTAACTCACTCTAACAATAGGTTGGAGATGACCAGTGCTCTGGTAGTAAAGTGGGAAAATGTTTGCACCCATAGGCCCAGCAGATATGTGTTTCCATCCTGGTCCCCTCCTTAGCATTCCTTCTGGTAGATGGTGGATAATTTTCCTTCTCTATAGGTCAATGGATCTAGGGTTAGGGGAGGATTTGAATGTGTGCAATATTTTAAATTTGTGTTGCATATTAGGTCACATAGACTGCTTTAAAAGCCAGTGAAAGCCTTACCTAAGACCATTTCATTGTTAATAAGCTGGGTTTGAAAATAGACTCATTGGCAATCTTTCCAGGTGTTCCTTGAGAGCAGCAGGTTTAAGTAACCCCTGCTTAATTATCCTTATAAAGATGGTGTGAAAAATAGAGTGAATAATGTTTAAATTCCACTACCTAAACGTCATTGTTTTGTTCCTATCACATATTTTGTAGGCTGCTTTCTCCTGGGATACATAACTTATTGGGATTTAGTCACTGGATGTGAATTTGCCAAAACGCAGGCAAATAAAATAACACAAAGAAATGACATCATCTATGTTTATATTTACTAATCCTGAACCTCGGGTTTTCATCCGTCCCTCACCTCCTCATCTTCATGTATGCATCTGTAAGTCATTAACATTGTGAGGAGAAAGGTTAAAGGCTTTGTATGAAAATAGAGTATCATATGTGAGGTCTCTAGAACTGAATTGCACACCAATGATATAAGCTTTAGGGCTAGCTCACTATTCCATTCACAGTGATTCTCCCATTGATTCATTCACCAGCATTTTGCCCCATTCAAGGAAGCAATCAGGAGTATGTCATTGCAGCTGGGTCCCAGAGCACAGTGTAAAAATTTCTTGCTGCTTCCCTGGCTGAACAGTGGAGGGAGACAGATGTCTGAATTTTTCCTAATGAAATTTGACCACCATGTGCTGGCTTTTATTTTCTGTGAAATATTCCTTTTATGAAAAATATCTGAGAAATTCCTTCTCCTCAGTATTACGTAGAAGATTAGATTAAAAGTGCTATGCTGAGATGTGGGTGAGTGGATTCAGAGTAACAAACTTGGGAAAAGAAAAGGAAAAGGGGAGATTTGAGGCCCAGCAGGCAGTGGGCACAAGTATATATATATGCATATTTCAACACACACTGAGTTGTGTGTGTGTGTGTGTGTGTGTGTGTGTGTGTGTGTGTGTGTGTGTTCATGCGCTGTAGTGATGTAGGGACCGAAAGACTGCAATAGAGAACTGGTCTAGGTACTAGCAAGGCTTTTGGCTCTTGATACCTATCAAGATCAAATCTTTCACATCAAATGTTACATTTTTTTTGCATATAAACAGTGCACATCCTCTAGGTTTAAGTCATCTCTAGATTATTCATGATATACAATGTAGTTCAAATGCTTTCTAAATCATTGTTATAATTTAGTAATGAAATAATAACTAGAGGAAAGTATGCACATGTCCAAGATCCATGCCATTATTTTTCTGAATTTGTCTAAAATTCACAGATATGAACATTATGTGTGGTTGGCCAACTATATATTTCCATCACTGACCTCTTGTCTTTGGATTAGAAAGCAGTCCTTGTAAGCAATTATTGTTGTTCTTGTTTTTCTATATCTTTCCCTAGTTTTTCTTAAATGAATTTTTTTATAATGTGTATGAAACACAGAGCTGTGAGTGTAAAGAGGACAGAGCTGTGACAGTTCACCTCACTAGTTCACTCTTTGTCAAGCACTTAGCCTGTTGCCTTATCCATTATGTGGATCCAGCACATTTTTTTTCTGTTTAATCTGTTAATACCCTTCATTATCACAGGTGATATCTTCTTAAGAGTATTTGTCTGTCCCATCCTCATGGATAAACAAAGGATCATTGCCTCTGTGCGTTTCAGATCTCAGCTGAGTAGTTAATGGTGCTGAGTGTTGCTGGGGATGTCTTTCTGAATGCTGTGAATGTGTTGCTATGATTGATTGATAAATACAATGCTGATTGGTCAGTAGCCAGGCAGGAACTATAGTATAGGCAGGATAAGTAGAGAGGAAAATTCTAGGAACAGGAAGGCTGAGTCAGGAGTCATCAGCCTGAGACAGAGGAAGCAGGTTGTGAAAGTACTGGCAAGCCACAAGCCACGTGGCAACTTATAGGTTTATAGAAATGGGTTAATTTAAGATATAAGAACTAGATAGCCAGAAGCCTGCCATGCCATATTGTTTATAAGTAATATAAGTCTCTGTGTGTTTACTTGGATCTGAGCAGCTATGGGCCCCATGCAGGACTGGCTGTAGGAGTCAAGTGGACACAGGAAAACTTCAACTACAGAGTGTTCCTATGATGCATTTTGTTCTCAGGGTTGTTTAATGCTGATCTCCCCTCAGGATGCCTTTCATCCTCGGACACCTGGCAGATAGTTTTACTTAAGGAAATCACCCCTTTTTCCTGTTTTCTTTGGAAAGGCAAAAATGGCTCTTAGAATTATGTTGGTATTTCCACCAGACTGCTAATTCTCAGAGTCTGTAAACAACCAGTGAAATAACTGCTGGTGGAGCAGCTGTTGTAGTGCTTCCAGGTATTTCAGGTAATTCTGCACACTATGGGCAGTGACCATGTTTAATATCATAAGCAGCATGAAATGTTCCATCCCGTTTGTGCACTAATTCAACAAACTGCCATTTATATTTTAATTCTTAAATTTACTTTCCTGTTACTAACGTTATTACATTTTAAAGCATTAATTATTAACTGTATTATGGCCACTAATAAAATTGTCCTTGGAATAATGAATGGATGCCTCACAGAACACCAAAGGGTGCATCATTTATTTCTGCATTAGTTTCGTTTTGTTTTAATTTGGTTTGATTTTTCCAGGAGAGAATTGTGACTGCAAGTTGACATAGTCATATTAAGGAGAATAAATGTATTTGAATTAACAAAAGTGGCATTCTCCCATTTTCCCCCACATGTAAGACTTTGGAAGAATGTCAGCAGCCTTTAGAAGGCAGTACCCAAGGTTATTATCTAGAAAGTGATACAATAAAACTTTGTAGATTTCCAGATTTGAAAAGCAAAGCAGCTGAGACCATGGTGGCAAGAACACTTTGAAAAAGAGAGAGAATGGACCTGTAAAGTAGCTTAGAGGATAAAGGACGCTGAACTTAGTACTCAGTACTCACATAAAAAATGTAGTGAATGAGTTTAGTATTAAGAAAGTAACTTTAAGTATCAAATATACATGGAAGTTTATTAAATGAATGCACAAGTGGATATTATTTCTATTATTTGATACTGTTTATGCCTTTACAGATAGTGGAATGAGCACACCCATTACCTTAAATGGTCCTTTGACTGCCACATGCAAGCCATGGTACACACTAAGGAACTAAATAAAAAAAGAAAAAAAGGGAGAGAATGGCTTTGAGTTGGGACACAACACAAATATAACTCAGATATCATTTGCTAGTGCTGAATTGGCTAGTTTCTAAGGCATGGATTCACACAGAAATAAAAGAAGCAAAGTCCAATGTAAATGAGACTATAAGATTAAACCAAAGAACCCAAGATTTAGCACTAAGAGCACAGAATTACCTTTGGTCGAAGACCCTAGAACCAAGAACCTGTCTAGGGGCCCAGATCAGCACTTGATTGACATTCCATATGGAGCTAGGGATTTTCATTCCTAAGACTGAGTGCTTCTGAACAGTGGCACCTGAATTCTGGGGAGGAGGCTTGACTTTTGTTGAATTTCATGGGGTCCTCATTACTCTTAAAACTCGAGAAGAAAGACAAACTCCAATTGGGAAATATGAGGTATAATACCTGTCAGTGAGGCCCAAATCTTTTTTTTAATATATATATATATATAAAGTGTGTGTATATGTATATACACAAACATTTATGTATACATATGTATATGTATAAATATTATATATGTACATGTATATGTTATTATTTCCATAAACTGGTTTCTTGAGTTTACAGAGGCACAGAAAAACTTTTTGAAACTTAGGAAAATTTGCACCTGATTTTAATGAGACTTAGGACTTGTCATGTTTTCAGAAGTTTACAATGTTACTGTTTACAAGTTACTACTATGTCCTTGGTCACTCTATTCACACATCACTGTCCTCTCTTGTGGTGAATCAGATACTCCTGAATGGTCTAATTTCACCCATTGGTTTACATACCCAAAACTCTCCTAATCATCAGTCTCCCTTTCTTGTCTGTTTCAATTTGCATTATCATTCTAACACTAGTATCCAGCTATGAAGTTGCCTGTGGTCATCTGATCTGGTTTTGCTGTTCAAGTACCATGGGGATGACCTACATTGTGTCCAGGCAGCCGATTTTAGAGCCCTGCACTGGCTGAAAATCTCAGGGGAAAATTCTTCCTTCAAACCACATGGCAGAGACAGAATGGCATGAACCTGAGCCCTTAGCTGACTTGAGGACCACTTAAAACATGAACAAAAACACTTTTTTTCTGAATACACTAAAACTGGATTAAGTCAAAGGAATAAATTTTAAAAACTTCAGTTTTTAAAGTTATTTGCACCAATTATAAATCATAGAGTTAGTTAAAGATTTTAAGGTTGTGTTACTTCTAATATACGAATGAGTCTAGGAACTTTGCAATATTAAGTTTGAAAAAAAGAAGAGGTAAATAGGATATAATGTGAATCTCAGACATGGTATAGTGAAGAAAGCATATGAAATTGAGACTAAAATCCACTTCTCATAGAACAATGGTAATTAATTCATTTAAATATGATGTAAGGAGGCTGTGTTCTCTAGCAGTTGACCAGACTGAACCTAGGAAATGAGCCACCTCCCATAGGTGGTGGACAAGCCAGTGCTGGGTACAGGGCTTTGGGAAAGAAAATGGAAAAAACATACAAGGTAACTCACTAGCTGAAATTTAAATTGTTCATTCCTTTATGGATATTTCCTAGGCAAATATAGAGCTAAAATGGTTTCATAAATTATCATATTCATCTGCCAAAATTTCCCTCCTAATTCTAAGTTAACTTCTCAACTAGTAACAAGAAACAACACTAAAATAATTTGCTAACATTTAGTGAGCAACAGGATATTGGGTACAGTGTTAGTATAAATCTGATCCTGTAAATAATTTTTCAGAGTAATTGTGTACATAGAACTTTGTTCTATCAAGGAAGGAATTGGCACTCAAGAGAGTTTAAAGAAGCCTTCAAACTCCAGCATCTAGCAAATGTCAATCTGACTCTGAGTACTGTATTTCAAGTCATGAAGGTACCATGTTCTCTTCTGCCTCCGTGGGTCTATTGTCTATAATCATCATCAGACAATGCATCTCTATTAGATATGTTCCTCTCCTTCATTGCTTCTTTGGTTATGAAGGTTTCCATCAACCCATTTCCCATCAACATGATTTCGGAATTGGCACAGGTGTACTACAAGTAAAAAAAAAAAAAAGTAAAACAAATAATCTGGTATTTTACTATGAATCTCTGCATCTGCTTCCATCAGTTACTGGAGAAAGGCTCTATGATCACAGTTAGGGTACTCACCAATCCAATTATTGGGGTAAGTCAGCTCAGGCACCCTCTCCACTATTGCCAAGCTCGGGGAATCCATTCAAAGAGAGTGAAGAGGGATTCTATGAGCAAGAGGCATCAAGATCATTATGGGAAAACCTACAGAGACAACCAAACCAAACTAGTGGGAACTCATGAAATTTAGATTAACAGCATAGTAGTGGACTAGGTCCTCTGCATAGAGAGACCTATGTGTAGTGTTGATCTCCCTGGTAGTAGGATCAGGATCCATCCCTGGTGAAGGAGCAGAGTTTTTGTTGTCCACTACCTATGGTAGGACCCCATGCACAGCCTTGAGACAGGGGGTGGGGGGCTTGGACCTGCCTCTACTGGATGTACCAGGCTCTGCTGACTCCCCAAGGGAGTCTTACCCTTTTGTAGGAAGGAATGGAGGGTGGGTTGGGGGAGGGGAGGCTGGAGGGGCAGGAGGAGGGAAGAGGGAGAATCTGTGATTGGCATGTAAATGAATAAAAAAAAAACCCTTAATAATAACAAATAAAATAAAAATATGAAAAAAAAATTAAAAAGCAAGCAAATAAACAAAGGACCTGAAACTGAAGGCTGTCCACTGCCCAACTTCACTCTATTTTCATACATCATGAGAATTCTCTGATTCTCTGAATTCTTTGCTTTGGCCAGTTAAGGTATTGGATCTCTTCCACCTGATGTAGAAGTTCTGTGAGAGAAGGATTACTCTTATCTACATCTCCCTCACTGAATTCCCTAGGCCCTCTGTCAGCGAGAGACACAGAAGAGGTGCTCAATTTATACATTTTTGATGAAAGACTAAATGAGTGAGTGTGTGGCTTTAGCCTATACTATGTTATAGTTATCTGAATTTTATTAAGATTTGCAGTGCTTATTTCAAGTCTTTTCTTCCTTCTACAAGAATTCCATCAGTTGTCACTCAAAGCATTTTACTGTGTGTGAACGAAAAAAGAATCATATAGTATATTGTCCTGTATCTCTACTAACTTGGTATATAGAGAACAGCCAGTCAGAAGAAATGATTATTCAAGTCCCTGCACACAGACAACAGCCAGTTATTGGCATGAATCAGGAAGAGATTCAGCCTACCTCCAATACAAGCTAAGTATTCTTTCCTATTGAACAAAAAGCATTGGTATATAGAGTGCTAGATTCTATTTACTGTTTGTGAAGTTATATAGAGATACAGATATAGAATAGATTCCCATAGGCTGCAATGTGAGAAAGTGCAGGATGGATGGAACTCAGAGGGTTCATAGGAAAGACAATAATCCAATATGTGATGAGGACTGTAAGAACGTGGTCAACAGTAATCACTTAAAAAAATTCCATTTTGCCTGCAAATCCATGGCAGACATGATCACTGATAAAGCTGAGGCACAGTGGGAATCTGATCCGGTCTGCTTGAAGGAAAGATGAAACAAAGGCAACAAAGTTTTGAAGCTCTGACTGACATAATCCCTCTTGTGCATGATTTAGTGAATTTGGCCTCCCTGATATAGATTTGAAAAGAACAAAGTAACAGCCTGTGGATTGCAATGGGAAAGTCAGCTTTATAGGTAGAAGTCTCAGAAGGAAAGGGTGGAGGGGAAAAGAAGCAATGAACTGTGGAGGATGGACCTGACTATTTCTACTGTTCTTTGCTTTTGTTTCTCTGAGAATAATTTGAGCTATGCTCACATGTATTTTTAGAGAGAAGATACCATGTTCACATAGGAAAGATACAGGTTGTAAACTGCTGCTGTTAAGTTATTATCATAATACATTTGATTTTCCCAATAATATTATGAAAGAAATATTGCCTATTGTTATTTTTTACGTGGATCTTTTGTTTGCTTGTTTATTTGTTTGGAAGGTTTTATACTTTTCTCAATATCTTGGGGGAAAATCTGAAAGAGAGATGTAGACGTGTCAATGCAGGGTGGTGTCCAGCACACTTTGAACTGTAACATAATGACAAGGTAAGGGCTTCTAGAGCTGCTGATCTAAGTGTGTAACCTATAAAACTTGTGAATCACTTGGAATGTGTTTGCTTCCTATCTCTGATACACTTTCTTCTCTGGCTTTCTTAACGCAAACAATAATAGGTCCAGCCTATATTGTTTGCTCCCAGGGTCTGTGGAAGAGTCTACCAACCAGCTGAGGATTCTAATCTGAGGGATATTCAATTAATCTAAACACACTGAGTTCTTTAGTCCATTCACTTTATTCTTCAAAGTCAATTCTATCTGCACAGTTTCTTTTCTGCTTTCTTACTTAGTTCCTCTCGGTCCCTCCTGCTCTCAGTCCCTCCTGCTCTCGGTCCCTCCTGCTCTCAGTCCCTCCTGCTCTCGGTCCCTCCTGCTCTCAGTCCCTCCTGCTGTTCTCTCATCATTCTACCCAGTTCTTTCCATCTCAGTCCTCATCTTTGTTCTTCTCCATCGATCCTATTCCCCCAATGCTTTCAGAGAACCAGGATATATACCCACACAATAATTCTTTGGTAAAGCAATGTGAGGCTTGAAGTTTTCAGGGTCGCAGAGAGAGGTAATAAGGACCCACACATAAAGCAGTTAATTGTCAGCTTCCAATTACAACCCAAAAGGAGAGTGACTAAAGGGGAGTTCTCTGGTAGGGTCAACTAAAGGCTAAGGTCAATTAGGGAATTTATGTGCTCAAACTATAATCTAGAAATGGCTAGGTAAAGTGTTAGGGGTCAGTAAGTCACAAGAAAGTAAACTGTCCTTGGCGCCACTTTTCCTGAGTCCCAGCTGCAGCTGCTTTCTGATAGGTAGGGGGACATATGTTAGGTGGCTAAGCAACCTATGCCAGAGAGTGTAGTATTTGGGTAGTAAAAGCACTTTCACTCAGAGTAATTGCTGAGGAGAAAATATAGGAATATCACCTGGCTGAGGAGGAATAAAAATTTAATTTGCACAAGAAAGAAGCTTGGCACCTATTGCCTGCCTGGCCTGGAGTCAATCTCCTTGGGTCTGTGGGAAGTAACTGCCTTAACTCAGTATCTAGTTAATGACTAAAACATCATCCCAGGAATGTGAGCAGTAAATCTCTTAAATTAGGGTCTTGTGTAAATAACCTGGGTGAAGGTAGGAGTTGAGGATTTAATTGTTAGTGGTTATTTTCTCTATCTGTGAGTGAGATGAGCTAATGTTTATCTATGTGCATTTGTCCTTGGAAAAAAGTATCTTTGCTGAAATATTTTTGTCTGGAGAGTGGCCCTGGCCAGATACATGTTAATGAAAGATAAACACAGCTAGGGACAGTTGTCCAATTACCCCAAATGTATAGGGAAAGTTGTGCCCAAGATTGAGATACAATCTTGAGATTACATGTACACATAACATGGAGATGCATGGTAAATGGGGAGACTCATATCTGTTATTGCACAAGAACTTTACAACAAGAGACAGTCAGTTCATTCAAATGGCAGTAATTCCATAATGCCTTGTGTGATGGTTTTCTCTAACAGAACTCTTAGTTCTGATAGGTTGACCTTATGAACACTAGTTGTCACTGCTATATACTCTCATGGACTTTCACTACCAGCGAGTCTCAATACTTTCTCTCTTAAACTAGCACTTCTCTGCTCCCTTCAGACACTCTTGCACATGCAAAGGGGCTCTTGTTTTTGTATCATTCTTTTGAATATCTGATTTTCTTCTTTTTTTTTTCTCATTCTGGTTTCTTCTCCATCATGGAACTCCTCTGCTTTTCTGGCATTTTGTTTTTACTAGGAGAAATTAATGTAGAAGACTTTTTTATTACCTGATATTGATGTGATTTTCAATGTACATGTAGTAGAATATTATTTTAAGGTGTGTTCCTTTGGTTTGCGTTGAATGTTTTTAAACTCTGTGAAGCTGTGTAACTGTGCCTGTCTAACACACTTGATGGTCTAATAAAAAGCTGAATGGCCAAGTGAAGCAAAAGAAAGAATAGGTGGGCTTGGGA
The DNA here is from genome assembly GCF_903995425.1 of Onychomys torridus. Classification (NCBI taxonomy): domain Eukaryota; kingdom Metazoa; phylum Chordata; class Mammalia; order Rodentia; family Cricetidae; genus Onychomys; species Onychomys torridus. The sequence continues at coordinate 85,352,249 of NC_050444.1, forward strand.
GGCAGAGCATAGAAGGAGAAATCTGGGACCAGTGAATTGAGTTCTAGCAGCCAGAGAAGGAGGAGGACATCAGAGTCCACTCACCCAGCTACACAACCTGCCAGCCATGGAGTAAGAATAAGATTTACAGAAGTAGGAGAATGGGAAAAGCCCAGAGGCAAAAGATAGATGGGAGAAGTTAAGGAAAGCTGGCTAGAAACTAAGCCAAGATAAGGCTGGGCATTCATAATTAAGAATAAGCCGCTGTGATTTATTTGGGAACTGGGCCATGGGCACCCCAAAAAGAGTAAAAACAACTAACAAAATGTACAAAGATAAATAATACTTATGTAAGAAATCCAGTACAAAAATGAAGAGGAAAAAAATCAAGATTCTGAAATGCATGAGTCCAGCAAAACATGATCACAATGATATTTTAATATTATATCATGATCAACAAATGGGAAAAAGATATACAGATACACATGCACAGTTACACACACACACACACACACACACACACACACACACACACACACACATACACACACTCCATTCTGATATTGGAATGATGACAAGGAGTGGGACATGAAATAAAGTTACATCTAAGACTACAATGATGACTCAAGCATAAACTAAAGTTGGCTTAAAATAACTCTTTGTGTTACATCCTAATAAGCATTTGCCACTAAAGCCTGTAATGTGGTAATGCTCTGGCAGAAATTTTTGATGTTTTAATCATTCAGAAACACCTCTGCACTAGATTTATTCTATACTCCAGAAGTTTTGTGTCAGTGCATCAAGGAATACAGAAATTAAACTAACATTGCACTCTACTTATGAATCTATAAGGAAACAAAAAAATCAAAATAAATGCACCATTTATTTTTATTTCTGCTTCTCTGGTTTTACTTCGGCAGCTGGATTTCTTCTGGAAGGAATCCTCTAGGACTTTAAAACTCAATCATGAATTGGTACCAAGTCACAGTCTTGAAACCCTAAAAGGTACAATTTGTAATTATTGGTCCTTGAGAAAGGAAATTTACTTTCCAATTGTTAACTGTGAGCCAGACAATTTGGCATCCTCTCCTACCCTTTCAATATACACAGCTTCATGGTTCTTATTGGGAGAAATAAGAGGTAGCAGCTGGAAGAGATCTGCCTCCTATTCTGAGCTTCCCTTCTGCTCAACTGCTGTTTCTTAAAGAAAGGCATGCATAACCAAAGCAACTGTGCCCAAGTGGCTACTATGAATTATGATAATAAAAAGATTCCCAGATCTGACCAAGTAATGCAGAATCTGGTGTTTTGTGGTAATGTATAAGCAGAATGTATAACATTGTTTAGCTGACAGACACTTCCCACCTTTTGATATTGCCAATTTATAAAATCCATGCTTGAGGAACACACTGTAGGTGCAGAAAAAGTATTGCAATATGTATGTTCACAATGTTTTATGTAAGTTTGTGATTTATGTGGGACTGCACACATAACTATTCCTTACTGGAGGCAGCCAGTGAACCATATGTTGAACATCCTTCATAGAGGAATCCAAGACCTCATCGCCTAGCTGTGACAAATTCCCATTTGATATGTACAACATACCTTCCACTTCTGCCCATTTCGCTGTCAAATTCCAGGCAACATCTTTGGCAGAAATGAATTGACATGCCATTTGAAGCCACTTGTTTTCCCTTAATGTAGCATTCAGGATTGGGAACAAACACTGATGGAAATGTATTAGATGCCCAAGGAAAGAGCTGAGTCCATTTACAAATGGGAGGTGATGATCCCTACATGGACTTTGGGAACTGTTTTTACTCCATGAACTTCTGTTGTCTTAAGTACTTCAGATGTGGCCCAGAAAAGGAAAACAATCTCCTGAAAATATCTCTACAGGAAGAGCTTTCTCCCAGAACCTATAAAACATTCATAACACCTTCATTGTGCTGTAACTCCTTAGCAGGAGTTGATAACAGTGTATGAATTTTTAATGTAACATTTATAAATGGTTATTAAAACTATCCTTAAAGTAAAGTGTCAGTTTATTTTTAATTAACTGTTGGCTATTTAAGTTCCCAGATGGCCTGGGGAAAGACCAATAGGTCCACATGTCAATTCTCTTCACTTCTGCCCTTTTTAACCCTTTATTTCCTGTTACGAGGGAGATGAACTAATATGAGTTTGGAGGATTCAGATAAACTCCAGTTGTAGTCTCAGGACAATTTTATTTCTTTTAAGATATTTCCAAATTGTCTGTTAACTACCATGGCTAACATAACACTGAGGTAAGACTATTGTTCAGCTTTCCAGTAGCTCAAGCCAACTCCCTTACAGCTAATCTCAGACAGATAAGAGAGTGTGAAAAATATATATAGATTCTAGAAGATACATCTAAGACAGAGAATTATGTCTCAGGCTCAGTAATGCTCCCCTTATGTGGTCTTGAACTCACTTCACTTTTCAGCAATGTATTGTTTTTAATCTGTGATGGCAAGTAACAGCAAAGTCTACTCAGTTTCTCTCAAGTCATTGTGAGCATCAAATTATTGGGTGAATAAATATATATTAATTTTTATATACATATATAAAATTAAAATTAGCTGTCTACCCGTATGATCATGTCCTTTGTTTTTCCTTCCAATTACTGATAATTACCCCCACCCTCTTTTTTTCCTCCTCCAAATTCTGAATTCCATGTTTCTTTCTTGTAGAATCCACATCAAGAAAGCTCATCTCATCTACATGTTTTAAAGCCTTATTCTTTCCAAAGGCTGAGAAGATTTTCTTCATTCAAGGTAGAAATTACTTCTGAATTATCCCCTGAGAATGCCTGGATGGCTTCTGGTGACAGTCCTAGGAGCCAGTTACTCACTGAACTTATAATTAGAAAATTCTGTTGTCATTAAAATAGTTTGTAGTCTTTGGGGCCTCAGATTCTCCACATATTTTTGGTCTGCTGAATCCTGTCAAGACAATTGAAATAACATTTCCCTCTGCTGTTTTTCTAAGATGAGGCTCTGTTTCCTTCTATTACTTCATGAATATGTTAAGAATATGAAAATCTGGAAAATAGGATACCTGTGGGTATTTACACACATGTGTACATATAAACATTCACATGTCTGATGTTAAAGGGAGGAATCCTTTTTCATTAGGAGATAGAAAAGTAAATTGATGAAGGTCATCATCCAAATGCATTGAAAAATCATTTAAAGCTCCCCAGAGCTTGGACTCAGGTAGCTTCTGTTTCCTTTCACATTGTTCTGCTAAGCCTGAAGTCTTTCGGAAAGAACACAATTGTTATCCAGTAACTGATGGAGCAGATGAAGGGATCCACAACCATGCACCAGGTCTAGCTCCCAGGAGTCCAGTGGAAGAGAGAGACAAGGGATTATATGAGTGGGGGTGGGGGGTAGGGGGTTGGAGGTTGTGGGGGGGTGGGGGGTAAGACCTTGATAGGGAAGTCTACTTAGACAACTGAACCAAGCTCAAAGGAATTCACAAACTTTAGACCGACAGCTGTGGAACCTGCAGGGAACTGGACTAGACCCTCTGCATACTGGAGACAGTTGTGTAGCTGGGTCTGTTTGAAGGGCCTGTGGCAGTGTGATCAGGATCTCTCCCTGGTGCATGAGTTGGCTTTCTGGATCCCATTACCTATGATCAGATACCTTGCTCAACCCTGATAAATCAGGGAGGGACTTGGTCCTGCCTCAACTGAATGTACCAGGCTTAGCTGCCCCACCATGGGAGAACTTACCCTGTTGAAGGAGTGGATAAGGGATGGGAGGGAGGTGGGGAGGGGGGAGCTAGAGAAGGGATAAGAAAGGGATCTGTGATTGGTATGTAAAATGAATAAAAATAAATAAATAATATAAACACTTATTGTTTTATGTTTCCTAAAATGTGCATTGAAGTTAACCATGCTACAACCCAAAGACTCTGAGAGGCTAGATAACAAGGAAGTCCCAAGGGAGGATGCATGGATCTCTCAGGGAAGGGGAAATAGAAGAGATCTTGTGAATGGACTGGGGAAGTGGAGATGGGAACAGTAGGGATTGCATTGAGGATGGATGGAGGGGGAGAGTACTGAAAGAGATGAATGGAAAGAGGGGACATTTCAGGTAGGGTAGAAACTTGGTACAAGGGAAACTCCTAGGAATCTACAAGGATGACCCCAGCTAAGACTCCTAGCAATGGTGAATGTGTAGCCTGAACTGGCCATCTCTTGTGACCTGGCAAGACATTCAATGGAGGGATGAGGAAGGCAGGCCCAGACACACAGCCTTTGACCTACAGTTTGTCCTGCATGTGGGAAGTGCAGGATAAGGGTGACATGGAGATTGTGGGAGTGGCTAACCAATGGCTGGTATAGCCTTAGACCTGTCTCACCCCTGAGAGTAGGTGTGAAAGTGAGTCCACTCCTGATGCTGCCTAAAGTGCCAGAATCCAGAGGCCAAATCGTCCAGAGACCTAGGGTTGAGACAAACATGACCAGAAAAACATGTCTAAATATTAATGCTTAATGATACTCATAGATTGGTGGTTACCCCAGTGGTCATCAGAGGGTCTTCATCTAGTAACTATGGAAACAAATGCAGAGACCCACAGGCAAGCATTGGGCAGAGCTTTGGGAAGAGGAATTCTGCTGAAGAGAGGGAAGAAAGATTGTAAGAGCTGGAGGAGTCAAGGGCATCACAAGAGAACCCACAGAAACAACTGATGTGGGCTTATAGGAGCTCACAGAGTCTGAACTGACAACCAGGGAATCTCTAAAAGAACAACCTAGGTCATCTACATATGTGTGGCAGGTGTGGACCTTGGTCTACTTGTGGGACTCCTAGCAATGGGAGCAGGGGCTGTCCCTAATGCTTTGGTTGGCGTTTGGGAACCTGTTCCTCATAATGGGTTGCCTTTCCCAGCCTTAATATAAGGGAAAGTGCTTAGGGTTACCTCAACTTGATATGCTGTGCTTTGTTGATACCCATGGGAGGCCTGTTACTTTCTGAACAGAAAAAGAGCAAGAGGATTGAGGTGGTGGCAGAAGGGAGGTAAAGGGAAGCAATGAAGGGGATGGAGGGAGGGGGAACTGTGATTGAAATGTAAATTAAATGAATAAACTTAATTAATAAATCAGAAAAATAAACCTAGACACTTAGAATGTCCCCTCCAAAGAAAGAAGGCAATCAGGTATTTGTCGCACTTTCCCCCAATATAAAATAAGAGATTTTCCACCTTAGAAGACTGAATCAGAGGATATATATATATATATATATATATATATATATATGTATATATATATATATATAATTATCTTTGGAATATTAGAAAGACTGAGGTTAAATGAGTAACACACACATATACACACACTGAGAGAGAGAGAGAGAGAGAGAGAGAGAGAGAGAGAGAGAGAGAGAGAGTTTTGACTAGAAGCATCTTACTAATTGGCTTCCAAATTCTAGAAACAAACCCATGCCATATATGCTTATCTCTGATCTTAAATGATTTGTCTAAGCAAATGTCTGCTAACTCAATTATAAGAAGTGGTATAATCTACCTTAATGTAAAGCATCTTTGACAAATTACAAACTTATAGATGTTGAGAAAACCTAAGATGAATATAGATGTGTAGACAGATGAATGGATAATAGGTAGATTATTCAAAATTGAAATTGACAATGCAAAAAAAATAAAGAATGAATAATGTAGATGACAGAGTAAAATGAGGAAATATACTTATTAGTTGGTGAAAATGAAGTTGTTTAAAAGGAAAAGATTTTGTAAAAATGTTATATAGACTGATAAAAATTGAAAACAGTTGTTAGGAGCAACAGAAAACAACATTAGATGGAGAACATCTCCTAGAAATTAAGAAAAAACAGGAACCAAAATATAGAATAGAAGATTAATATGAGTAGTCTAACATATGGCTTAATCAAATTACAAATAACAGGAAAATTAAAACAAATTTATCAAAAGAATCATTCAGTAAGGGATGCATGATAAACTCAATCTATCAGCACCAACATACATTATAACATTTCAAAGTATAACAAAAACATCAATTGTTAGTAAAAAACATTCAAGGGATATCAAACACACCATGAATAAAGGTTTAAACATTATAATGCCATAAGATTACCTAAAAATAACCACAGACTCTTCAAGACAATGGAAAAGAAGTCTTAGATATTCTAAGAGTGTAGTATCCAAACTGGAGTTTGTTTTTTTTTATACACACCATGTTTAATATGAATAGCATTTCACCCATGCAAAGACAGAAAAAAACTATCTCCAAAGTAACAAATATAAAGGTAATTGAGGATGAGTGTCAACTATGTGAGAACATGATCCCAGAAGAAGAAAGATCCAAGAGTTAGAAGTCAGTCCACCAGGAAATAAGGGTATCTATGGCTAAAAGCCCTAAGCTAAAACTGAGAACTGCCTTTGCTTCAGAAGAATTGATAATGAGAGATTCAAGACAAAGACAAAGAAGGCAGTTACATATTAACATGAGTGAAGAAAAACATTTGGGAGCAAATTAGTTACAAGAACACAAGGAAGCATGCCAATAAACTAGAACAATAGAACAAGAATGAAACAACAACAATAATAAAAACCATTTTTTGTTCCCTGAGCCTTAGGTATGGGGACTGTGTTTGTATGCTTCACTGAGTGTTCTCCACTGTAGGTTGTTCTTTGCATTGAGCAGTTATGGAATTTTATATTTATCTTTGTCCACTGTGAGATATTATCTTCTATATATGACAGAGAGCTTCACGTGTCTAAAGTATGGTTGCCTAAACAAGGCCAAGCACAGTTAACATACCAGTGGACAAGTCAACATTGATGTGGAAAATCTCCCAAAACTCTATCTGAAGATAAAGAGCTACAGGCAATCAATGGCTGATGAGAGACAGAGAACAGTCTTCTGCAGGAATGAGCCTCTGCTAGCTAATCTAATCCTGGTCAACTCTAAATACCTAGACATAGAAACAATATTAAGTGGATTCAGAAGGTTATATGTGTGTTTGTGTTTATGTGTATGTATATGTGTGTGCATGTGTAATATATATATATATATATATATATATATATATATATATATATATATAAAGACATTATTAATTTGAGAGGAAATGGGACACATGAGAGTAATTGAAGGGTGGAGAAGTAGTGATGGAAATAATGTAATTACTGTAGTCATATTTGAAAAAATTAAACTAAGAAGTGAACCAAGTTAATGTCAAGAAAAGTTATATGTACATATATGTGCACACATAAACAACATGTACACATAATCATAATATACTACATTTTCATCATTGAACAATGCTTATATTGTTTGATAATGATGCTGCCTATGAGAGTAAATATATTAATATTTAGGTGAAAGAATTTAAACTGGTGGCCAATCAACATAACCAAATTCATTTTTCTAACAGCATAAATTGCAGATAGCTAAGTATTAATAAACAAATAACCTATCCCTAAGTCTTAGAAATGTGGGAACTAACTTAAACATGATTATTAAGAATTGACTTTAATTCATGTGTTTCCATTTTTTGGCTATTTGTCCCTGTGCTTTTCCAATCTTGGTCGCAACAATTCATACTTTTACAGTCCCTCCTCTTTCTTGACAATTGGACTCCTGGAGCTACACCTGGGGCCTGGCTGAGGATCTCTGCATCCACTTCCATCAGTTACTGGATGAGAGTTCTAGCACGACAGTTAGGGTGTTTGGCCATCTGATCACCAGACTAGTTCAGTTTGGACTTTCTCTCAAACATTTGCCAGAAGTCTACAGAGGATATATCATTGCAGATTTCTGGGGACCTCTCGAGCACTTTGCTTCCTCTTGTTCTCATGTGGTCTTCATTTATCATGGTCTCTTATTCCTTGTTCTCCCTTTCTGTTCTTGATCCAGCTGGGATCTCCTGCTCCCCTAAGCTCTCTTTCCCTTGAATCTTGCCCTTCATTACCCCCACTCTTGTCCAGGTTGTTCATGTAGATCTTATCCATTTCTCTGTCATTGGGTGACCCCTGTGTCTTTCTTAGGGTCCTGTTTTCTAGGTAGCCTCCCTGGAGTTGTGAGTAGCAGTCTAGTCATCTGAACCAAAAGCTGTGGAGCTTCCAACTGGATCAGGCCCTCTGGATAAGTGAGACAATTGAATAGCTTGAACTGTTTGGGAGGCACCCAGACAGTGGGACCCGGACCTGTCCTTAGTGCATGAGCTGGCTGTTTGGAACCTGGGGCATATGTTGGGACACTTTGCTCAGCCTGGAAGGAGGGGACTGGACCTGCCTGTACTGAATCTACCAGGTTGAGCTGAATCCCAGAGGGAGTCTTTCCCCTGGAGGAGATGGGAGTGGAGGGGAGGGGCCGGGGGAAGGTGGGGGTGGGAGGGGGAGGACAGGGGAACCCATGGCTGATATGTAAAATTAAAATACGAATATAATAAATAAAAAATTAAAACAAACAAACAAACAAAAGAATTGACTTTAAGATGGTGAAAGAAGTTAGCTGTCGCAAGAACTGGAAAAAATGTCACATCTTTGGGAGGTAGATACAATGTTTAAAGCTTGAAGTAGTGAGATTTTTTAGTGTTCATTCATATTATCGATGATTAGGCCAAGACATGTTCACGAGCATGTTTGGAAATATAAGAAATACACAATTCTTTATAAATATTACATTGTTTTGCAGTTAGAATCACATTAAGAGCTAATTTTATATAGCTAATAATTTCTCTAAGAAAATAAAAATAGAGAATGAGTAGGTAATGAGCAGAATTTCATTAGAGTTATAAGTATAAGTCACATTTAATCTACAACTCAAGACACATGATGATGTTGAAAGTTAGACTTCCATGGTGACTTCGAAATTGTTGCTTAACTTGAGAAACTATGCAGCAGGAAGTTTATCACAGAAGTAGTTTTCTGCATTGCATGAAAGCTTTGTTTGTTTCACCAAATAAAACCTAAGAGCTTCACATTCCTAAGAGGTGTGTTTTGTGTAGAGAAGAAGGCTATACCAGACAAAATGAGTCAGCTAGAATGATACAATGAGCCAAGTAATCAAATTTGTGGTAGGGACTCAAAATCATCATAAAAGCTCACCAGACTTGAAATAGATGGCAGAAACATAAGAGAGAAGAATCGTGTGTTTTCTCTCATATATGAGCCCTAGAATTTGTTGTAGATACATAAAATTATATATACTTATATTTGTAGTTTACAAAAATATATAACTATAAGTTAAATAAATGCATATATACAGTACACATATACAGCAGAAATGGGGTAAATAGCTTAGGTAATGGTACATTTCAGATGAAAGTGAAGATTGTGTTCCCTTCATCAGATGAAGGAACCGTGTAAACAGTCATGGCAGCTGGGGTTTTGAACTTTGCAACTCTCACTCAACATGCATTCAGTTTGATTCATTTATTCAATGAAGAAAACATGTGAGGTGCACCAATTTCAGGGGAAGACAGGGGCCCTCTTGTTGAAATAAATACTGTGAGACTAATTTCACTGTTGATTATTTAGGTTTCTCACCTGGGCTACTGAAGTGTGGTTTTGTCTGTTTCTATTCTCACCTCTCTAGCATACCCTTCTAGGTCAGAGGCTCATGGGAAGTTTTCATATGGGCCCTTATTTTTCATGTACATCCTTGGCTTCTTTTCAGCTCAGGGGTTTGGACTCTGCACACACACAAACACATATGCTCCTGTTCATCTTTAAAATTCCTCTTCTTGATATTAGCTAACATTTTTAAATTATATTTGTGTTTTAATTTTACATATCAGCCATGGGTTCCCCCTGTTCTCCCCACCTCCCGCTTTCCCCCCATCCCCTCCCCTCCATTCCCATCTCCTCCAGGGGAAAGACTCCCCTGGGGATTCAGCTCATCCTGGTAGATTCAGTACAGGCAGGTCCAGTCCCCTTCTTCCAGGCTGAGCAAAGTGTCCCCTGCATATGCTAAAATATTCCTTGTCTGGTGAAAGATCTTGAAATTCCATTCTGGGTCAGGTAGCCATCCTTTCATACCATCACCTGGTTCTGCACTGAAGCAGTAACCAGAACTTGTAAAAAACAAATTAAATGAGATTTGTTTAATTTGTTTGGTTTCTGCTGCCATGCCATACATGCCCCAGGGAAGGCAAATGTTTCCCTTTCCCCACTGTGACTACAGGACCTAGTGTGATGCCTGCTTGCAAAGGGACTTCAATATACATTTTCTGAATAGCTGATTATATATATATATATATATATATATATATATATATATATGCTTATTCTTAGAACACTAGTCCCAGGGAGCAAATTATCTTTGGGAATCTAACTTTCTGTAACAGATTCATCACATCCAGACTTATCCAATCACCTCTGGTTCTATTTTTATATAGTTGCAATTCTTTACCTCTGAAATGTCTGATTCAGATCCAAATTGTGTAATCTTTGTACACAATTGCCACGACTCAAAGATTTTTTTGTTCTTTCTTAGTTATCAATTTATTTATAAAACTGGGGTGGTGATGAGGAAATCTACTCTAATAGGGGCATTTATTTCGCTATGGAAATAACTAGTAATTATGCTCTCTAAATGAACTTGACTTTGTGGCTGGTGTCAAGTTTTGCTAAGTGCCCTGGGCCCGGCTGAGACTAATTAGGTCTACATTAAATATTAAAGCTCTCTGACACCCTGGTTTTGACAGTGACAGAAGAGAAGAAATTCTGTAACCTAATCTACAACCAACAGGGGTAATTTATGTTCACTCTTTAAAACAAAAGAAAATCTAATTATGTAGCTGGCTGGCAGATATATTTAAGGGAAAAATTAATGTAAAAAATTGCATAAACTCACAGACTCATGGAGTACATAAAATAACACAAAAATGTCAACAGATAGCCCTGGTTTGCCACCAACTACAACAAATGCCTGTTGATTGTTCTGTTATGAACTTGCATTAGGAAAGGAAATAGCTTTCTGCCTATGAATGGGTTTAATATAGTATAGAAGCATGAAATCAGAATGGAGCTTCAAATGGTAAATATGATAATACCATTTTCCCATAGAAAAGGACAGGTCTATGTGGACCTCATTTGAAATCCATTACTATAGCATATTTTTTATTCCATTCAATATTTTGGATTTGTGAGAGGATTATTTGCTTTTCACTTGTGTATTTTTTACAAGTCTGGGGAAATCCAAGGTTATGAAACTTAGTCTAAGTCTCCACTCCTTACTATATGGATGGACAGATGTATATATGTATGTATTTATGTATGTATATATGTATGGATGGATAGATGGATGGATGGTCTCACACAAATCATAGAGACCAATGACCCTTCCACTTTTATTTCTATAAAGTGAGTAGACCTAGACATAATTTTGTTAAGTGAAATAAGATAGACTTAGAGAAACAAATGTGTTCTATCATCATATTTAGAATCCAGATCCTGCTCCTGCCCCGTCTCTGTGTCTCTCTGTACATGTGTATGATTATGATATATACTTATGTAGAGCATATAAATACAAACACAGGTACAAGAGGGGAGGGAAAAAATGGGTAGTTATGGTAGGGTAATGGAGTACACATAATATAAAAGTAGGAGAGTATTTTGTTAAGAAATAAGAGGATCAGAAGTAGGGGTAGATGGCCAGAGGATAGGGAAGTGGATAAAGGACAAATAAAAATTAAAAATAAGAATGTATATGTTAGGGTCTCCCTCATAGATTCCTAAGAGTTTACATTGCACAATGTTTCTAGCTCATCCCAGAGCTGCCCCTGATTCCAGTTATCTTTACTATCTTTCTAGCACACTCTGCACCTGATCCCTCCTGTTCCCATGCCTAACCCCCTCCAGACCTCTCTCTCTCCATGCATCTGTGATGTTTATACTATTTCCCTTTCATAGTGAATGCAATGTAACTCATAGCTATGGGCAACACAGAGTCTGAAATGGCCCTCTCTTATAACCATAAAAGACTTTCAGTGGAGGGATAGGGTTCCCAACCCATCCCCATAACCTTTGATTGACAATTTTCCCTGTCTACAAGTTACGCTGGGGTAAAGGTGGCACAGAAATCATGGGAGTGGATAACCAATGACTGGTCTAGTTTGAGATACATACCATCACAGGGATCACAACCTGATATTGCCAGGGACGTAGAATAGAACTAAATATGACTGGCAAATAAAAAGTCAATGAAATGATTTCTAATGATATTCTTCTCTAGTCATAGGTTGTCGACTAGCCCAATTCTCATCAGGGAGGTTTCACCCAGCAAATGGTGGAAACAAATGTAGATACCCACAGTCAAACATTTGGCAGACCTCCAGAAATCCTGTGGAAGAAGGGGAGGAAGGATTATGGGGGCCACTGGGGACAAGGACACCACAAGAAAACCCACAACATAAACTAAGTTGGGCTCATAGAGACTGAACTATCAACCAGAGAACTTGCAAGGTGCTGACCTCTGCACTTATGTCACAGTTGTGTAGTTTGGTCTTCTTGTGGGGTTCCTAACAGTGGGACCACAGGCTATCTCTGACACTGTAACCTATATGGGAATGCTTTCCTCCTACTGGGTTGCCTAGTTCATCCTTAACAGGAGAGGAGGTGCCTAGTCTCACTGCACCTTGATATGCCCTTGCTGGCTGATAAATATAGAAAGGAAGAGTGGATGGGTGGGGGTTGGAAGAGAGAAGGTTGTGGGAGGGGCTGGGAGCAGAGGAAGGAAAGAGAGGAAAATATAATTGGAGCGGGAAAATAAATAATTAATGAATTAATAAAATGTAAGCAAATAAAAAAAGAAAACAAAAAAGTAGAAAAAAATACATGTTTTAAAAATGGCGTAATGTAGCCTATTATCAAATGTGTTACTAAGAAGTTAATTTGGGAAACACAGCTTGTCATGTTGGTGATGACATCCCTTAAAGAAGGATATGACAGTGAGGTGGAGGTGGCACAATTCTTTCCTTCCAATGTACAGGAAGACTCCCAAACATTTCCTACCTTGAATCCTACAAGAAATTAAAGTTTATCTTATAAACACATATGTGTGTTGCTTACTTGTTTTGAAGTCTTCTAGGTGAGAAAAACCTGAGGGTTTTTAAAATCAGTGCCTCTACGGTGCCAAGTGTAAGCATATGCGGAGGTACAAATGGTAGAGAATCATGTCCTGGGTGCTGCCATCCAGGTGCAGTAATTATCAAAAGAGCAGATCTTCAGTTCATTATGTCAGCGTAGGAATAAATATCTCATTTCAGATATTCAAAAACCTTATTTAAAAAATACACTAAGAAATTGAAAAAGTTAAGTTGAGGTAATAGTTCATGGTAGAGGACTTTTCTACCATACACAGTGTTCTGAATTCAAGAACTACCAACAAATCAACAAACAAAAAGATATTTAATATAAAAGCCTTGAAACTATAAATTAAATAACCCAAGAACTTCCCAGTATTATTATATTAATACTTTCTAAGTCAAACCTGATTATTAAAAGCATATCAATATATTCTTTCTTTTAGATGCCTCTCATTAAATTTTTGGAAATTTGAAAATAAAGACAAACAATATGGAATGAGTAAAATACATTGTAAAACGAAAGCCAAACAACAACAAACCCCAAACCTAGTATGTTGGTAAAATAGTGAAAATCAGGAAGCCTGTATTCTAAATTCTCTTCTGTCATTAGGATGTCAAAAGGTCATTTCCCAGCTCTGGATGTCAGTAATATAATATAATAGAGGACCAAATGAGAATGGTCCTTGCCTCTTTTCCACTCTCAATTCTGGTGACCGTTGATGTGTTGATGGGGAGCTAATTACGTATAATAGTTTTGAGGAAGGTGTATTGTTTGGAAAGGGAACATTTATGTAGCATTTTAAGGGCCTGACAGAAAACTAGGGGACAACTTAGAGTGAGCATCACCCTGTTGCTCTAAATTGGACTGCCACACACCTGTTAAAAGTAATTATAGTGTGGGTAATATTAGAGCTCTTTTGAACTGCACAGTAAGGAGGACCTTTCTGCACTTACTGGAATATGGTGTGATTTTCCTATGAAAGGACTGTGTAATCAACTCGCCCAATATTATAACCCTTCATTCCCTGTCCTGAGTACAACAGCCTTCAGGGACAGATTATTTTCCCCAACTCCTCTGCCAAAGGAGATTACAAAATTATAGAAAAGGTAGAAAAGCCATTTGCCATCCAAGGTTGCCCAGGTTCCAAGAAACCCTTGTCTGTCTTCGCCATACTTTAGCTGGATGAAAATAGCACAGAGGGGGGAGGAGGCTGACAGTGAAAGGGAAGTGAGCTAAGGGGCACCCAACACCAGAGTGCTCCACTCCACAAGTTGGGGGTGAGGTACTCTCGCTGGAACCACAGTGCCCCCCTACAGGCCTGAAGTGTGGAAGATAGGATGACAAAGTGGTGCCTTGAGAGAGATTTCAGATGATGTGTTGAGATACAGAAAGTTGCTCTTTTAAGTTCATATACCTTTGTGTTGTTATCTTCTTCCTCTTTCTCTCTCTTTTTCCTCCCTCAGTCTATTTCCCCTCCATTACATTATTGTAAATATTTGGAAATCAGTATGGCTTCCTTATCATATTCTCCTACTTCTCATAAAAGCCTGTGCAATCCTTCTTCAAATTCCTACAATGTATTTCTTCCTCACAACTATTTAATCAGGCTTTTGGATCAGGTATTTTTTTTCCAGGTGAGAAACCGGAGGCCAAAGTGACATATATAGGAAGCAGGTCCTGCTTCTGATCTCATTGCTGCTTCCAGGTCAGCCAGGATGGAAGAAGTGTCCTCAGGCTCCTACCCACACCTTCCTCACCAGGATGGATTGAAAAGCCCTCTAAGACTGTGAGCCAAAAGAAAGCTGGACCTTCCTTAAGGTATTTTGTTACAGCAAAATGAAAAGTAACTAATCCAGAAAATTACTGGGAGAGGTGGGCCTCCTATTGGGGTAAAACTCGCCAAGTGGTTCTTGGTCTCTTAGGACTGGTTTGCAGGAAGAGTTTGGAGCTACAGGATAAAGAAACCCTGGAATTCTCTTTGCAGAACACATCAGGACATTCTGGTGTCAGTTAAAAGACAAAAATACTAACACAGATATGAAGAGTAAAAACTGTATTAATAAAATTCAGAAGAGAATAAAATGCTACCAAGAACTTGGACTTCTAGGACTGACAGATCCCCAGGGAACAAAAACACCTCTTCCCCAAGTCACTAGACTTGAGGATGGAAAAAGTTCACCCATGAGCCTGCCGGGTGTCTCTAGTGCCAGGCATTTGGGCATCATTATAATTCTTGGAAGCAGTGTTCTGCCCAGCACCATGATACACTGAGCAGAAAAGGAGATCCACATGTGGTGCCAGGCAGCCCTGGCAATATTAGGGTGAGCAAATGAATGGTGTGTTATGGGAGAGAGAGAGAGAGAGAGAGAGAGAGAGAGAGAGAGAGAGAGAGAGAACCAGAATAGTTCATATCCTGTGGAGAGAGACATATCTGTTGAGGAGAAAGTGGTGAGGAGCATGCTGGGATGGGTGGCATGATTGCCACTCAGGACGGTCATGATATCTGGCTCTAAGCTGCAGCTGGGGCCCATGTCTGAGTTCTCAGCCCTAATGCAATGGAAGTGTGGTTTAATGTCTATGGCTCCTGATACCACCAAAGTCAGAGAATGAAGAACTGTACAGAGTTGGCCCTATCCCCTCACTGACTACAACACAAACACTAAGGAGAACTGGTCCTGACTCTCACTGGTTGAAGCACTCAGTCCTACACCTCACCTGGGCAGCACAATAGAGCTGACCCTGTTCTCAGAGCCAACAGTGAGCTGGCCCTGAGGCTAGGAAAATGGGAGACCAGTTCACACCTGCCATGTGGTGAGGGAAAGGTGCCTCTCCTACTCCCTCAACACTTGCAGCATAAGGGAGTCCTGACGCAACCCCTCACCAGCTGAAACATTTGGGGAAAATGGGTTCCCCTCCTTGACTGGGCAGTACAGTATAATTGACCCTGTAGAGAGTGGTATGGGTGAACAAGAGCTGAGGGCATGAGAGGGGCATAGCAGGTACTGCTTTCTTTGGCCACAGTATGCTGGGGCTGATATAATATCATACATACATATTTAGCATATAAATGCAGTGTTTATTGCTTTCTCTGTTATTCTTTAGCTTTGCCTTGGTTCAGTTTTCTTGCTATCCTCCCACAAATCCATTTAGGATAAAGAATATTCATTCAGTGCTATTGTATATTAGATGCACATAACTTTCATTTGCCTTTTATAGGTGCTTGAGTTAAGAATTTGCCTGGAATCCCAGTAGACCTAGTATATTGGAGGGGTTCTTAAGATTATAGAAACTTTCATGCTGGTGTGCATAAGCAGCTAACAACAAAGTTTGTGCCATAAACAAAGTAGGTAATGTCAAAGAAGATGGCACCAAAGTTTTCCTCTGACTTCTACATACTTGCTATGACACTTGGTCTCTCTCACACAAACCTACTGACATATATATGCACTCCCTTTCTTCTGCCCCACCCCACCCCACTTTCACACATGTGTTTATCCACGAGTCTATGGGGAATGGAGCAGAAATTTGTTTGAAAATGAAATGGTGTCTACATTCTCAGGGATTTGAATACTTGGTTCCTAGCTGTTTGGGGAGGTAGTTGTACCTGTGTCACAGGTTGCCTGGTCTTTAAGTGTTATGGCCTAGCACTGTCTGGGATCCCATTTTCTGTTCCCTTGTCAGCAGCAATGTGAGGAACAGATGTCCAGCATCCATACCACCCTTCCTTTCCTGCCTCTATGGCTTGAAATCCTCTTAAAGCATGGGCCACAATTCATTGATTCATTAAGTACCATGTTTGACATTTTGCATTGGTGAGAGAAAAGTATCTAACAACCTCTCACCCGTTGTTGCTATTTTAAACCATCATGTTTTTGTTTATTTTGTTTACATTTTATCTTTACCCTATGTGTAATCTCCATTGTGATCTCCATATTCTCCATTCATTAGTTGAATCTAAAGAAAGGATGTTTCTGCCTTCCACAGATATTCCATTTCTGAACCTTGTTGAAGCAGCTGGAATCACCAAGCTACCTCAGCCAAGGTGAGATTAATTTACATTATTTTGGTGGTATTTTTAGTTTCTTTAAGTGGATAGTTACTGGTGTTCATATTTTTATATAAAAATTTAATTAGTTTTGCCATTCCTAGGTTTTAAAATTTTTGTAGGAACCAATGGTTTTCTGTAATATACCCAATTTCCCCAGCAATCTATGACTGCATCTGTGTTTTGTTTTTTCTAACACAGAATGATAATTTTATGGAGTATGGATGTTGATAAGGTATCCTCATATACAATGATCAATAATTTACAAAGATAATTAATTTCTTATCCATATTAGCTAACAAAACAGTATTTGGGAAAGAACACTCAAGGAAGATGTACTCTGTGAGAGAACTGACCAAAATAGACATTTTCCAGAGTTGCTGATTGCAAGTAAGGTGATCTAGCTTCATTTCTATTGGTGTGATAAAATACCATGACAAAAACAGCTTAAGGAAGAAAGGGTTTATTTGAAACAGTGGCTATCAATCTGTGGGTCCCAATCCCTTTGGCAAACCTCTCTCTCCAAAAATATTTGTATTATAATTCACAACAGTAGCAAAATTACAGTTATAAAATAACAACAAAATTAATTTTATGCTTGGGGGTCACAATGACATGAAGAACTGCATTAAAGGGTTGCAACATTAGAAAGGTTGAGAACCACTGATTTAAAAGTATAAAATTTCAGGTTCATTATTGTGAGCAAGTAAAGAGGGGAACTTAACACACCACATCCACAGTCAAGAGCAGAGAGTCTATAAACAAGTAGATGCTTGTTTGATTACTTCCTTGTCTGCCCAGAACTTGATTATTAGCTTCCCCTATGTATACAACTCAGGATCCAATCCAAAAAGTGGTACCACCAAAATTCAGTCTAGATCTTCCAATCCCAATTAGCTGTCAAACTTATCCTCCAGACACATGGGCACAGGCCAACCTGATGTAGACAATTCCACATTAGTATTTTCTTTGCAGATGGCTTTATGCACTGTCCAGTTGACAGTTAAATCTATCAGAGGGATAACAGGACACTTTCCTTCCTTCCTTCCTCCCTTCCTTCCATCCTTTTCTTTCTTCCTTCCTTTTCTTTCTTTCTTTCTTTCTTTCTTTCTTTCTTTCTTTCTTTCTTTCTTTCTTTCTTTCTTTCTTTCTCTCTTTCTCTCTCTCTCTCTCTCTCTCTCTCTCTCTTTCTTTCTTTCTTTCTTTCTTTCTTTCTTATTTTCTTTCAGTTTTTTGAGACAGGGTTTCTCTGTGTAGCTTTGTGCCTTTCCTGGAACTCACTCTGTATTCCAGGCTAGCCTCAAACTTACCAAGATCCGCATGGCTCTACCTCCTGAGTGCTGGGATTAAAGGCTTGTGCCACCAACGCCCGGCAAGATGATACATATTTTAAGTGATTAACATATAAGATTGATAAGTCTTTGGCCTCCTGAAGGCCTCTCAGCCAACACAGCAAATCTAAATCAGACTGAATCAGGAAAAGCCCAGGTTTAATGGGTAAAGCATTTCCAGGTGATTCCCATGCTCCTTGGAGAGGAGGTGGAGCTCAGAGACCAGAAGAACCAGGTGTCTGTTTGGGGGATGCCATTTATATACCCTGTGCAAGTGGTCTTCAGCCTCTTTGGGCGAAGAGCTGTGTTTGGTGGGCTTTGAAGGGGCAAGTTTAGGGAAAGAGATGGGGAGGGGAGTTGAGGGATCTTCCACCAGACTCCTTCTAAACATTCTAGACTCTTTGGGTATAAAGAAGACAGGGTGCCAGGGGTTGAGGTGGAGTTCCCACCCAAATGAAGATGAACCTCAATTCACATAGAAAACAGCAAATCAACACTTACTCTACTCGGCAGTTATTATGAGATATTTAATGACTTTTCCCCACAGATTTCTATTATCAAAGATTTGCTGAACCATCAAGAAGCTTGTAATAAATGAGACCAAACCTGCTTCAAACTGAGCAAAGTAAGTCCTAAGAAGGAACACAATTGACTTTTGCAATATAGAAGAAAGTATATAGGCACATTTATATTAATAATTGTATAATACTCCTCAGAAGGAATGACATTTAAGAGTAGGACCTGAAGGACATATCATCTCATTTGGGCAATGAGTGGAAAGAAGGATTTTCTGACAGAAAGGGATTAGAAAATGCCAAGAAATAAAAGAAGACTAAAATAAATGAAGGGCATTGGAGGTGGAGGCTGGAGAGATGTGAGGTGTGAAATGTGGATGGGATGAGTCACACAAGGCCATTGCATAAGTTATTGGCTTAGATATTCTGACTCTAATGAGATTTTACAGAAATGTTTAAGGAAAATCTGACTTAATTACATTCATGTTGAAAAAGATAGTGTTGCCTGTGAAATGAGAATAAATTATGGAAGTAATGAATGCAAACACAGAGATCTGTTAAGTAGTACTGTGAAACCTAAGGTCAAAGGAAAAAAAAAATATGTGGCAGATTGTACTGAAGTCATGTGAATAACATCCAGAGGTGGCATATAAAAATTAGAAGATTTTATGTGGACTTGCATGTGATGTTGAGTAAGGGACATGGGAGCAGTAGAATGAGCAACAGTTGTAGACTTTTCAGTCTAAGAACCCATAGCCTTGGCAAAGAAATAATATAATAACAAATAATAATGAATAAATCTAAGGAAGTTTCACTTCATATAATAATCCTAACTTATATTGGGGCACTTTAAGTAAGACTTCTTACAGAGAGTGATATTTAAAGCATGCCTCAGTGCATGGTCAGTTTAGGATGCAGATGGTGAATGTAATTAAAATTATCTATATATGTGAGAAAATTAATTCTTTAAAAAATCTTTACTTATTATTTTTTATGTGTATGCCTCTGTGCAGTTATGTGAACATGTGTGCAGGTACCCATGAAGGTCTAGAATGGGCATCAGATCTCCCTGAGCTGTAGCTACAATGAACTGCCGAATAGAGGTTCTCTATAAGAGCAATACATGCTCTTAAACCTGGACATGCCTCTCTCATGCCATGTACAAGTTTTATAGGCTTTAAGTCAGTAAATATTTGAAAGAATATAATGAATGTCTAATATATATATTGTAATGCAACATGTAATGTGCAAGTAGACAGAAAGTGAAACATAGAATTTAAGGCACTCAATGGAGTACAACCTGGGAAAATGAACCTAAATTGAATATGTTTTGAATCTAAATTTAATCAGTTTTGAACCTAAATTGGATGGATTTTAAAATTTTAAATTCATAATTACACCATCTGTTCCTAGTATTTTATGGCGTATTTTTCCACATAGCACTAAAACTAACATATACATATTTTATTTGTGTATTTGACTTTATTTTCTGCTATTCCCACTAGAATTTGAAGACCTTTGAAAGCCAAGATTTTAATGTTTCCTCCCCTCCCTAATTCTAACATCTAGTGAGGGTCTATACATTAAAGTGAACAGGCTTAATGAATTTTACAGATTAATCTAAACCCATTTTCTTCCCACTAACCAAAAATTCACTATAATTGAAATATATCAGTTTTTAATGTTATTGATCTAATTTTACTAGTTCAATCCATATTTTAATATCATCATGCTTTCTTTTTATATGCTTCCCAATCTGTCAATAGCAATTTATTGATTTGTGCACAGGCCCAAGGGTGACTATGAAAACATATAAGACAATCTGATTCCTCAAGGAAGGTATGATACATTTAAAGACATATAGCCTAATGTTTAAATGGTTAAGTAACACTAATTCTGTCATAGGATCAATATCCCAAGACTATATTGAGACAAAATTGAAGTGCCAAAGAGAACAATCAATGTAATAAATACTGTGGGAGATAAGAAGATGAAAGTTCTGTAGACAGTTAAGTCAATCTATTTTAGTCTCAGAGGAAGCAATATTAGATTAATATTTCAAAAATATGTAAAGTTTTCTTGGGTGAGGAGCCTATGTAAGGTTAAGCTGAACAACAGATAACCAAAATACTGTTAAATAAACTGGAGTAATAGCAAGTAGAAATGGTAACCTACATCAAAGAAAGAGGAAAAAGAATTATGGAAGTAAACACCGGATACCTCAATGGTCCTTAAAAGGGTAGGTTCCCAAATGTCTTGTTTGACGTTAATATTGAAGTCAACCAAGCACTTTTAGTTTGAAACACTTTGTAATGTCAAGGTAAGTAGGCATTGATATGTTCACATCATACATGAATTCATAAGATTTGCTTTATTAAGGTAATATACAAACATCCCCTGATAATATCATGAGAAGAAGGGTCTACAGCAAAAATATTATATTAAAACAGTGTAGGTTCAGGATATAGGAAGCATACACAGCTGCCTTGATATTTTATAATGTAGTCAGGAAAATAACTTCAAGGGAGAGATTTTTAGCAAACATTTGGGACAAATTCCAGTTGTTCAGCCAGGTCTCCACTACATATGACCTTGAAAAACTTTATAGTTAACGACCATAGAGAAAGGGGTCATTGGTCCTTTGGGATACAGGAGTTAAGTACTTATTCCAAGCAATCTGAGCCCAGGGATAACCACAAAGTCAGTGATAGTCATGATTGTTCTTGCTCACTCAAGAGCAAACTGAGAGTACAATACATACTCTCTTGGCTAACTTAGAATAATAAAGACTGATTCCTTATTTGTTTATTCAAAAGGTTGTATGTTGTATTCCCTAAGGGATGCAACTAATATGTGCAAAGCACCAATCTACTAGGTGTGTATCAAAGGATGTGGTAAAGGCTCTGCTTAGTCTGGGAAATAGAGTAGACTTTGTAAAATTAAATATTCTGTGATGATAGTACAGCAAGTGCTGGGAATTGGGAAGGTATGCAAAGGACACATATACTGAAATGTAGTGACATATAAACTGAGATATAAAGTTAAACTTAGGCCGTGCTATGGGAGAAAATGTTTTCCACTTTCAAGCTTTGGAGATGAGCTCAGGACAGGTCTGGAAGGAATAAAGGCTGGGTCATTTTTATGGCTGCCAGAGATTCAGTGGTTCAGGATCAGAGATGGAGCACTAAAGAAGTTAGAAGTCTTCAAATTATGTTAGGAACTTGGATCAATGTCCAAGAATCACTGAACATTTTTAATCAGGGATAGAAACAAAATTATCCAGAATATCTTATATTTTATTGTTTCATTTTTAAATTGTGTGTGTGTGTGTGTGTGTGTGTGTGTGTGTGTGAGAGAGAGAGAGAGAGAGAGAGAGAGAGAGAGAGAGAGAGAGACAGAGAGACAGAGAGAGACAGAGAGACAGAGAGACAGAGAAACAGAGAAAGAGAGACAGAGACAGAGATTGTACACATGAACATGAGTACAGTGTTTATGGAGAAGGTGTCAGATCTCCTGTTGCTAGAGTTCCAAGTGGTTATGAGGCATTGACATGGGTGCTGCCGATGAAACTCTGGTCTTCTGCAAGAATAGCATATTCTTTCAACTACTGAACCAGCTCTATATTCCCAAGCACAATCTGTTGTCTCACTTCTCCTTAAGGATTAATCCTGACCTCCACTCAAACCTACAGATGTGAACTCTGGTAAGTTAGTTCATCTCTCTGGACCTGGCTGCATATTCTTTATTGAAAATGGTATCACCCTGTTTTAGTCTTTCATGGCCTCTTAAAAGTTTAGAGAGAAAATGTTTAGAACTGTATTTACATATAGTAAGGAGGAAATAAATAATAGTTCTCTGCTTTTCTTATGAAAACATTATATGTTCAACTTTCTCAATTTAATGTGTATCATGTGTTGCAGGAGTGTCAGGGCGCATGTGGAGACTGGAGTTCCAGGGAATTTTGAGCTGCTGGTGCTGAAATCCAAACTTGGTCCTCTGCAAGAGGTATGAGTTCTTTTAACAACTGAGGCATTTGTCCAGTCTCAGGAAACCATCACAAGTTGTAGCTGAAGTTTTCCCAGTCTCACCTGGCTCCTGTGGGCCCTCATTCATGCAGCCACTCAGACTCAAATGAACACAGAGAGGCTTGATATTATTTGTAACTGCTTGGCCATTAGCTCATGCTAACTACTGACTAGCTCTTACACTTCAACACAGCCCCTTTCTGTTAATCTATATGTTGCCATACGTTCTGTGTCTTTACTTGTGTGCCATTATATGCTGCTTCCTGGATGGTGGACTGGAGTCTCCTGACTCAGCCTTCTTCCACCTAGAAGTCTCCTCACTGCTTATCTCACCTATACTTCCTGCCTGGCTACTGGCCAATCAGCATTATATTTATCAACCAACCAGAGCAACACATATTCGCAGCATACAGAAAGGCATTCCCCCATCAACAAGTGAGTAATAGCATCTGCAAATCATATACATAATCCATATGTATAAGTGTTCTTATAGTTTATTTTAAAAGCTGAACAATATACTCAAATAATTAAGTATTTTATTTGAGACAATGTAGCTAGTAGATCATGGGAATACTAAAGATGTAGCTTCATTCATTGATTAAACTGTCTTCAAATCACCACACATTTTACACTCAAAGAACACATCAATTTGAAGTAACTGTATCTTAAATGCTCACTAACTGTGTAGGCTAATGGTTATATTTTGATCAACACAGATCTTCAGAGTGATAAATCAACAAATGCCTGAAGGTAGAGAATGGCTAAAGATGGGCAGTAGGCAAGAACCAGGAGAAATTTTGAAGTAGAATGCCTACTGTACAAGAGCATTGCTCAAAAATGCGTTCACATTGTTGTTTTGGGTGCCTGGTTCTGCCATGTAAAAAAATTAGCTATAGGTCCAAGACCCCAGCCACTTCTTGAGAGTCAGAGACCAGCCCCAAGCTTCCATCCTGCCCTGTAACTCCCACCTGAATTAGAGGTGAGTGCCTGGGGTCACATCCAGAGAGGCCAGCACCTGGGTCACAGCCCAGGGCACCAGCCACTCCAGGGAAGACCTGCCCACAGGTTCTAGCCATAGGGCAGGATCGCCCATCCCCACCGGGAAGGTTCCTCCTCTCCAAGACCCTCTGGTGAACCCTACAACCTCCACACCCTGTCCCCACACCCATCTGCCGGAGACCCCAGCCACGTCCTGAAACTTAGAAACCAGCCCCCAGCTTCCATCCTGCCCAGGAACTCCCATCTAGACCAGAGGTGAGTGCCTGGTGTTGTAGTCAGAAGGGCAACTACCTCTGGGTCCCACCCCTGGGCAACAGCCATCCCGGGGAAGACCTGCCCAACTTGGCCTCAGTTTCTGGCCATTCCTCAGGCCCTGCGGGAAGGCTTCCCTTTTCAAAGACTGCAGGCAGACCCTGCAGTCTCCACACACTGCCCGCACACTCATTTGCCCAAGACCCCAGCCACTTCCTGAAAATCAGACACCAGCCCCCAGCTGCATTCCACCCCAGAACTCCCATCTGGACCAGAGAGTCCCAGGCTGCCATCTGCACCTGAAATCCTATCTGGACTAGAGCTTCCATCCTGTCCCGGAACTCCCATCTGGACAAGAGGAGCTCCCATCTGGACAAAATAAGGAGATTCCAGGGACTTCCTGAGACTCAGAGTCCAGCACCCCAGCTCCTATCTAGCCAGCACTCACACCTGGACCAGAGCTCCCATCCAGCACAGAGCTTCCATCTGGACCAGCGAGAGGCTCCCTAAATCTGTCAGCTCTTTCTGGACCAAGTGCACTGACAAGACCAAGAATGAATCCACAAGGAGATGGGCAGACATCAAGGCAGAAGTACATACAACAAAATAAAGAGCAATACAGCATCACCAGAACCTAGCCCTTCTCCAATAGCTAGACCTGAACAACATGGAATGGAAGAAGAAGAAGAAGAAGAAGAAGAAGAAGAAGAAGAAGAAGAAGAAGAAGAAGAAGAAGAAGAAGAAGAAGAAGAAGAAAACAACCTTATAAATAACATCACAAAGAGGCTAGAGCCTTATATAGAAAAAATAAAAAATAAAGTGGAGGAACAGACAAACAAAAAATGGGAAGAACGCTATAAAAAAACTATAGGAAAGGACAATTAAAGAAGAAAACAATAAGTACCTGAAAGAAAATCATGAAAAAGTAAGGGAAACAGTTCAAGACCTGAACAGGGAAATAGAAAAAATGAAGAAGACACTAGCAGAAGGAATGCTGGAAATAGAAAATATGAGTAAACGAACAGGAACTTCAGATGCAAATATAACCAACAGAATGAAAGAGGTGGAAGAGAGGATCTCTGGTGTTGATACATTAGAAGAAATAGATTCATCAGTCAAAGAAAACACTAAAACCAACAAAGTCATGAACCCAAATGTCCAAGAAATTTGGGACACCATGAAAAGACCAAACATATGAATAATAGGGATAGAGGAAAGAGAAAAATAGCAACTGAAAGGCACAGATAATATATTTAACAAGATCATAGAAGAAAACCTTCACAACTTAAAGAATGAAATGCCTATGAAGATACAAGAAGGCTATAGAACACCAGACTAGACCCTTGCAAAGTCCCCTTGACACATAATAATTAAACAACTAAACGTACAGAATAAAGAAAGAATATTAAGGGCAGCAAAAGAAAAAGGCCAAGTGACTTATAAAGGCAAACCCATCAGAATAACACCCAATTTCTCGATGGAGACTTTGAAAGCCAGAAGGACCTGGACAGATATAATGCAGACACTAAGAGACCATGGATGCCAGCCTAGACTAATATACCCAGCAAAATTTTCAATCATCATAGATGGAGTGAACAAGACCTTCCAAGGCAAAACCAGATTTAAACAATACTTATCCACAAACCCAGGCCTACAAAAAGCACTAGAAGAAAAATTCCAACCTAAGGAAGGCAGATACACCCATGAAAACACAGACAATACATAACACCACAACAGTAAACACCAAAGAAGAGAAGTACACATACACTACTACCAAAAATAAAAATAACAACAGGAACGAACAATCACTTGTCATTAATATCCCTTAATATCAATGGACTTAATTCTCCTATAAAAAGACACAGACTATCCATTCTTTAATTGAAGAGCATCCTCTCCAGCATAAGCTGTCTTCTGTGCTTTTGATCTATGCCATTCTGACAGGAGAGGATGTGGAGCAAGGGGAACTCTCCTCCACTGCTGGTGGGAATGCAAGCTTGTACAGCCACTTTGGAAATCAATATGGCGCTTCCTTAGAAAATTGGGAATCCATCTCCCACAAGACCCAGCTGTAGCACTCTTGGGCATATACCCTAGGAATGCTCAATCATACCACAAGGGCATTTGCTCAGCTCTGTTCATATCAGCATTGTTTATAATAGCCAGAACATGGAAACAACCTAGATGCCCTTCAACTGAAGAATGGATATGGCACCTATACACAATGGAGTACTACTTAGCAGAGAAAAACAATGGCATCATGAGGTTTGCAGGCAAATGGATGGATCTAGAAAACATCATCCTGAGTGAGGTAACCCAGACTCAGAAGGACAAACATGGTATGTACTTACTCATAGGAGGATACTAGATGTAAAACAAAGATGACTAGACTGCTACACAACTCCAGGGAAGCTACCTAGAAAACGGGACCCTAGGAAAGACACAGAGATCACCCAATGACAGAGAAATGGATGAGATCTACATGAACAACCTGGACAACAGTGGGAGTAATGAAGGGCAAGGTTTGAGGGAAAGCTTAGGGGACTAGGAGATCCCAGCTGGATTAAGAACAGAAAGGGAGAACAAGGAATAACAGACCATGATAAATGAATACCACATGAGAACAGGAATAGGTAGAATACTGGAGAGGTCCCCAGAAATCCACAATGATACATCCTCTGTAGACTGCTGGCAATGGTCAAGAGAAAGCCTGATCTGACCTAGTCTGGTGATCAGATGGCCAAACACCCTAATAGTCATGCTGGAACTCTCATCCAATAACTGATGGAAGTGGATACAGAGATCCTCAGCCAGACTCCAGGTGGAGCTCCAGGAGTTCAATTTTCGAGAAAGAGGAGGGACTGTAAGAGCATGCATTGTTGAGACCAAGATTGGAAAAAGCACAGGGACAAATAACCAAATGAATGGAATCACATGAATTATGAAACAAAGTCTGTGCAGCCCCCATCTGGATCAGGCCTTCTGGAAAAGTGAGACAATTGAATAGCTTGAACTGCTTGGGAGGCATCCAGGCTGTGGTACTGCACCCTGTCCTTCATACATGAGCTGGCTGTTTGGAACCTTGGGCTTACACAGGGACACCTTGCTCAGCCTGGAAGGAGGGGACTGAACCTGCCTGTACTGAATCAACCACGTTTAAATGAATCCCCAGGGGAGTCTTGGCCCTGGAGGAGTTGGGAATGGAGGGAAGATGGGGGTGGAGGCTGGAGGGGGAGGACAGGGGAACCCATGGCTGATGTGTAAAATTAAAACACAAATATAATAATAAATAAAATAAAATAAAAATTAAAAAAATAAATAGCTACAGGTGACTAAAGCATAGGACATCAATGGAAGCAGTCAGGATGCTTCTTAAATATCCATTACTGTGTATCCCCCAACTCTCCTGTTACATCATTACAGCAAGGAAAGGGAAGGGAAGAAGACATGTTTGGTAGTAGAAAGGGTCCATCAGAATTGTATAAGTGCCAGGTAGAAGACCGGATATTAGGACAGATCTTAAGATCTTGAAAGACACAGTGTGTTCCAAATACATCAATAAAATATTGATGAATGACATTTAAAGTAAATGCATAAATACTATGTGTCAAAGCATGCAACCAAATATTTGCAGATAACAAACACTGTATGTTTTTCAGACCTTTGCTGGACTCTCCCTCCCACATGACCCTCTGAATCACCTGCAGAATGAATGTTAAGGTTTCTCACCAAAGAGCAGCTATAGTTATCGATACCCAATTCTAAAATCCATTGAGCCTGTTGGACCTATGTTGCTAATGTGCAACGTCTGATTTCACAGGCTCCTGAAGCTTTCACATCTTCACCTTGCTGGGAAGGGAGAAGCAAACAGCTTCCTTCCCAGTGGGTTGTTTTGAGATATGGAGGAACACACAGCAAGGTGGTACAATTGCAGAGGAGGTGCAGTTAATGCAATGTCTACTAGTTGACAGGCACAGACCTTTCCTTCCCAGTGGGCTCAAAGGCTAACAGCATGCTTTGGCAAGGGCAAGTTTAATTAAAGTCACAGCTCACTTGGCAGCACCTCAACTCTACACCCACCTTCAGACCTAATTCCCCTAGATTCTTTCTCCTGTAATGATTTACCTCTCTATACTTATTTCTTCCACTGTGAAGAAAAAGGAAGTTTCTCTATCAGAATTTTCCTGTTTCCAGCCATATCCCCAATGCCTGCTGATTGTATTTGTAAATATCTCAGAGGACTCCAAGCTCCCACACAATCTATGAATCAAAATAAGTGCTGCACGAATGAAAGCAATCGTAAGTCCCTCCATCCCATATGCTAAAAAAGATTAACCCCATATCTTTGCCAGTAAATATATCCTATAGAATATGTATTTATTTTGTGAATGGGAAAATTATTACATAGAACCAGTATGTACATATTTGGCCAAGATTCAAACCTTCGTTGCTTTACCCCAAAGTATATCATCATTCTTTTGGATAAGATACCTTACATTGGGATACACGAAACATATTAAGTATCACATGCACAGAGCTGGAGCTCCTGATGATTAGAAGAAGATAGTCCACAGTACAGGATCTGAACCATGATTTAAGACCAATAAACAGTAAAGGAAATATTTGATCATGAGTCACATTTACCTTGCTGGAGTTGGTGGAACTGCATTCATTTGCCCTTTGGTAAGCAGTAACTTAATTGTGCTTGCATTGTAAGCAATATTTATATTATCTAGCCTCAGAAACTAAACTCCCTGGGTTTGAATCCTACTGCTGGACTAGAAGAGAATTAATCTCTTGTGCCTCATTTTGCCTAAAATCTGCTATATGAATAAAATGCTACCTACCTAATTCAAGTATTTCATTATTGATTTGAGTTATCATTTTAGGGAAAATAGTTTAATGCCTATTCACTCTCTTCTTGATGTTAACTACTTAGAGTTTACGTCAACTTTACTGGGGAGAAGATAGTCCCCCACAAGATTGCCTCAGTGCTCAGTGGATCACAGGCTATTCATGCTCCAGACAAGCTAAATTGGAATTCCTACTACCTGGCTTTTGTTCAGTAATATGACAGAACTCATAGAACTCAGTAGTAACTATTCTCATGATTACAGGTGTATCATAATGAAAACTAGTAAAAAGCAGACAAATGAAAAAATTGGTAAGAAGGGAATGAATTCTGTCCATTGTATCCATCACTTTCCTGTTACAATAGTGTACATCAATAGGAGGTTTTCTTACTTTCTGTTAAGTACAAAGTTAGTCTTTTTTGATATGTATGGTTTTATCCTTAAATTATTTTAGTATTGATTATAACTATACTGGTTAAAATAAAGTGAAGAATAGTCTAGGGATCCCATAATGAATATTCCAGGATTTACTAGCTTTCAATTAGGAGCTATTATTGGACTGTTGTTGCTGTTGTTTTTATTATCAGAATACAAACCTTTTTTTTTTTCAATCTACATTATGCAAAACCTTGAGAAAATTTAGTTAAAAATCTCTTGGGTGGTGGTGGAGCACACCTTTAATCCCAGCACTTGGGAGGCAGAGGCAGGTAGATCTCTGTGAGTTCAAGGCCAGCCTCCTCTACAGAGTGAGATCCAGGACAGCCACCAAAACTACACAAAGAAACCCTGTCTCAAAAAACAAAAACAAAAAAGCAAACAAACAAAAAAAGATTTCACTTCAGTAGATGAGTTGTCATTGTGTAAGTGTTGGGCTATTCCAGACAAATAAATTCTACGTTACAGTCTAAGGTACAATTATCTGCCATAGTTTAAATTAACACTTGTAAAGAAAAAAAAACAAACAAACAAACTTCTAATCCATTCATTGTTTGTCATTTGCTTTTACACCCCATTGTCTTGGTTGATCTAAAATGCAACTGTTCTCTGCCAGTATTATCTACATTGTCAGAATAAGAAATTTTGAATCTTTGGATTACTACTTGGATGAGAGGGTCTTTTCTTCTGTCTTTATTTATCATTTTTTTAAACGAATGTGTCTGCACTCATTGTTTCCTGCTTAAATGAATATTTGTTCTGATCTACTTGGGAGAAGAAGATGCAGTAATGAATTAGATCCCATCATGTTGCACTCATTTTGAAAAATATTTTCAATTTTAAACAAAGTTTAATTACACCATTTTTCCCTATCTTCCAATCCCTCCAAAGCCCCCTCTTTCTCAAATTCATAGTCTCTTTGTTAAATATTATATAATATGCATATTATATACAGATCAGTTAAAAACAACCTGTTGAGTCTACTTAGTGTTGCATGTATTTTTATTTATTTATTTATTTATTTATTTATTTATTTATTTATTTATTTATAGCACTAACCACTTGATATTGGACAACCAATTAGGGAAAAAGAGTAATTCTCCCTTTCTTAGCAGTCATAAATTGCCTGAATCTTTTCATTTAGGGATGGCCTAGTGAGATGTCCTCTATCCACATTGGTATGCCAACTTTTGTTGTCATTGTTAGGAACTTGTTTAGAGAGCCATGCAGTTGAGTTTTCATGAAGCCACATTATATACTTATAACCCCAGGGCTGGAATTATTGTGACATCAACATTAACTACCACTTACTTCTAGGTTCATAGAAATTGATACTAATAAAGGAAGAGACATGAAGTAATCTTGGAGATTCAGAGACTGGCACAGGAATCTAAAATATTGACTAATGAGCAAGAGGCAAGGAAATCAATTTAAAGATTTAAACCAGTTGATTTTTTTAAATTCATGTGAGCATTAGTCACATTTTATTCTTAAATATTTGCCCTCCTTCCCAGAGGGAAGGAGTGGACCAATTATGTGGCATTTGTCTAAAGTGATAGGTCTAATTACCAGTATAAAATCATGAAATATTTTGAAATCCTATTGGAAAGTCAAATGCAAGGAATTTCATAATGATCTTTGAATTGATCTATAATCTCTGCCCTTTTTTTTTCTGAGCCTGGACATAGGAGGAAGGAACAAAATTTAAGCAGAGGAAACTGCTTTCTTGTACTAGGATAACTTCCAAGCTTCTGCAATTAGACAATCATGTTTAATTTTTAAGAATATTGTGAAAGAGACTGGTAACATTCAGAAAAAGAAAAAAATGGGTTGTATTTATTCTGATTAAGCAGAAAAGATAATTTAGAAGTGTGTTTCCAGAATATTTTATATTTTATAAATGCAAGTTAATCCCCCACCCCCTTATTTTTCCTTGCTGGCCTAGAACTTCTGACCTTAAACTTCTGAACCTCCAGTCTTGTCTCTCAGAAAGCTGGCCCTACATGTACATGTCACCATACCTGTTTAATAAATGCAGCTTCCCAACACAATCCATGAAGGAAAGTCTTTCTTGACTGCAAAAAATTTTAAAAAATGCCTTTTAGAAATGATGTTGGCCATTTTATATGCTTTATTACATACTTACTATCTATATGAAAATTCAGGTTTAGGGCTTTTACAAAACATGGAGTATTTTACAATCCACAGAATTAGACCTGTTCATGTGGCTTGCAAGAGTTATGTCAAATAAAGAATGAGTTTCTTAATTTTAGAAATAGCTCACTTTGACTAGGGTATGGAGATGTGGGAAAGGGTACTGGTTAAACCAATGGCAATTAAGAGCAAGGAACATTTCTCAGATCTCTTTTGAGTTTCTTACACAGGTTATTTCCTGTGTTGTGAGTCTTTGCTTTTCTCTCCATTTGTCTCATCTAGCATCTTCACCATAAACATATTCTGCAAGATTCATCTTAGGCAATCTGCCCTTTTGAGGCTTTGCCTACAGCCTAGTGTGTGGTGCATTTGTGTGTCTCTTCCTCTTCTTTCTCTCTGTTAACCACTAGTCTTTGCTTCTATCAGAGTTCACTACTATATTGTGTCTATTGATTTCTCCATGTTTTTCCTCCTCTGCTGTGCTTTGATGATTTTTACCAAATGTGCTATGTAATCAATGGTCAATAAATATTAGATGGATTGTTGAAAAATGTATGAATGAAGCAAGGAACATATTAAGGGATTCTATTGCCTCAGAGAACAGTCTGAATTCTGGTATATGAAAATAACATTTTTACATGGGGATGGGAGGGTCACAAAATCAATGTTGTGTCTGTTTTCAGGGAAATTGTAATGGTATGTTTTGGTTAAATTGCCTAGCAATAAAAGCAGACTTTACACACATTGTTTCAATAGTTTTATTATTTCCCCTTGCCCCTCAGTGAAAATTTCTTACTTTTTATTCCTCCTTTGACCTATCAACTTCCCTTCCTCTATATTTCTGGCATGGTGTTGTTTCTGTACAAGTAAATAAAGTGTATAATGTAGTTCTTCTCAACCATTTGGGGCATAAGAGAATTTTTGTATTCCTAAAGATCATTTTCAATATATCAGTATTCCAAATTTCAAATTTCATTTGAAAACATGATAAATATTCAGTAGGTAATATATTATATATTTAGTATTTAGTATTCTCTCTCTCTCTCTCTTTCTCTCTGTGCTTGTGTATGTGTGTGTGTGTGTGTGTGTGTGTGTGTGTGTGTGTGCGCGCGCGCACGCTATACAGGGTCAATTTTAGAGATAACCACAGTGTTAAAATAATTAGGCTCATGTATATTTAGAAATAAAGATGATAAGCAAAAAGCACTCATGTATCAAGACACCTATTAGGTTATTATTATTATTATTATTATTATTATTATTATTATTATTATCTTGTCTCCAAAAAAGGAAAATAGTATGAGGGTTTTCAAAGATCTCACTAACATTAAAGATGCTATTAAAGAAACCAGTTAGTATCTGACTTCTCTTGTCCATACTCAGTTAAGTTATCTTTAAAATGGGGACACACTTGTTCTATGTTCTGAACACTGTATAGACATAAGTGTAAGCCAATAATGAATGCAGAGTCATTTTCTGAACAGCTTGATGCTGTGTAGCTGTACCTGGTAGAATGATTTACTTAAGTTTCTGCTCTCTGCCAAAGAAACAATAACTGAAATTGTGTTCATGTAATAATAGATGTCTTTTGTGTTCATGCAATAACAGATGCCATAGGGTTCACAAGCAATATTCTTCCTAACACTAGGCAAGTCATACAGGGCATGTCTTGGTAAAATTAATGAAGCAGCAGCCTGGAGTGCAGTGCTTCTGTAGGCAGTCGAAAGAAGCATGCAAGGTCATCTGCTTTTGTTCTCATGGTGATGAAGATAAGGGGAACGATAAATCTTGTTTCAAACTCTGGCTTCATGGTCTCTTAGAGATGTCAGTTATCTCTGGGTATTCAATTTCTACAGTAGGCAAATCTTGACTGAAAAATTTTGGAAAATCTCTTCCATTCTTACATCACTATTGGAAATAGATAAGAAGAGACTATGAAGATTCTGAGTAAATTTTCACATTTAATTTTTAAGTTTTAACATTAACTCTCCACTCCCCAAATAAGTACTATATACATGAAGATTTTCAAAATGTTTATGAAATCCTTAGGTCTTTCTAATTCATGTTAATAGTCATGATATTCTACTGTAATCAGAATTTACTCCCAACTAAAAGAAGCCACAGCATGAGTGTGCTTCCTACACAGTCCACTATTTTGATAATTTCCGAGAATTATAGCTTATCTCATTCTCAGCATAGCCTTACTACATAGTCCCTATCATTTCTGAGGATGTGTATATGAGAAGATAAGAATTACCAAGACCATACAATGTAAAGGCTGTGACCTGAAGTAGAATTAATGTTTCCAAATTAAAAGTAAAAGCTGAGGCATGGGGACTTCTGGAGATATTTTAAATATTAACATTGTCATTAAACAGAGGTGTATGAGTGCTTCATTCATGACGAATGAATAACAGAAAATGAAGTGTCTCTTGCCTCTAACAGAAGAAGTTATTTGGGCAGCCGTTCTGCATAGCTCTAGCTGTCCAGAAAGGCAGTGGATGCTCAGCTTCCACACTTTATTCTGTTTTTCTTCAGGTAGGGAAAGTTCCAATAGATCCACTGACTTCATTAGAATATCTCTCTGGGGATGAGTGACAGCTCATGGGGTCATGACTGTTGATTGGAGGTGAAAGAACTACACCTCTGAATGTGGGAGGGGTATCCCTCGGGTCACTCATGGACTTGCAGGTTGCAGGTGGCACTAATTTCACATGAAAGCAATGTGTTTGCCAAAGGAAAGACAGATGGTAGCTTTCACCAGTTATTTATTTCTATAATTAGAGGCATGCTGTTATTCAGGTCTTGAAGAAATTCCCACTTCCTATGGAATTCTTCCCATCATTAGATGAGAAATGGAAATTGGAAGCCAAGAAGAAGATACTTTGTTGCAGGATATTGCTTCAGATTTAAAGGTTTGTAGCTGAGCTGGGAGGAAGGACACAGTCTAGAGAAATAATCTGGATTATTCAGGGTAGTGAGATTTTTAAGTACAGTGTTATTAGTGCTGTGTTTTCCTAAAACATTACCTTATTTCTGTTTCATGCATGTCATCTAAGAGAGAAGAGAACTTGACAAAACATGTTTGACCATGAATATCACGAATCCTTGTTAGCTAAGTCCATTATTGGAACCTGTGGAACACATTGAGGTGATGAAAGATATGGGAATGTAAGTTTTTAGACAACTAAGAGTGAGTTTGATTTAAAGGACCCCAGTAATTAGCTAACTAAACAAATGGCTTTAACTTTTCAATCTTATTTTCACTGCATAGAAGAGTAACTGTTATCCACTTAGCAGAGGTTTCCTAAGAATTTAATGAGGAAATAATTAAGAATATTCTTAGAGCATTGCTTAACCCAAATTATATACTCATTAAATGGACATCATTATAATATTTTATATTATAATACATTATTATTATTATTATTATTATTATTATTATTATTATTATTGAACTAGAACTCACTCTGCAGACCAGGCTGATCTCAGACTCACAGACATCTACTGACTTCTACCTCCCAAGTGCTGGGATTAAAGGCATGTGCCATCACCGTCTGGTTAATGTTATTATTTTAATATAATAGTCAAGATAGAAATTGAAGACATTTATCTGCTATGACATACATTAAACCTAGTGCTAAATTGTGCTAGGATCAATTTATCTAAGTGTGTTGAGGAAAAGGAAAAGATGGTTAATATTGACAATATTCACTGACTCATTTTACACTCTGTATTTATTTAAATTTACTTATTCTTTTAACATTTCTTACATATATATGACATACTTTTATCCAAAATCCTTTTACTGAACCCCTTCTTCCCAACAGGTCCCCCTCCTTCTGTCACTTCATTTTTGTATGTGCCCTACTTCATTATTTAGGGTTGCTTGAATGAGTACGGGTGAGGGCTTACTTATTTGAGCAATGGCTACTTTCCAGTAGTCTCTCCAATTAAGAAAATGACTTGCTCTCACCTAGCAGCCATTAACTGCCTATAGCTCCCCAGGAAAGGGGAAGCTCATAATCCCCTATTGCTTCCCTGAAGAAATGTTGCTGGGCCTTGTTTATTTGCAGGGCTTGTGTAGATATGGGTGTATCTGTCCTATAATGTTCAAAAAATAATGTTTTCTAGCATTTCTTCCAATCTTCATGCTGGCTTTTACAGTTAATTATGCCCCCACTTCTGAAATCTTCCCTGAGCCTTGGAGGTGATGGAGTTAACCTGTTTAGGGCTGAGCACTCAACAGTGACTTACTCTCGTCATTTTGCCAGTTATCAATTTTTGAATTAACCACCATCAATAACAAACAGAAATATCCCATTGCTCATGAGACTGAGGCAGGAAGGTTGCCATGAGTTCAAGAGCAATTTTGGCTACATAGTGAGATTCAGGCCAGCCTACGTTAGACAATGAGATTTATGTGGGTTTAGAACTCAGACCATGCCAGTATCTGAATTTCTAAATGAGTGCTTATAATTAACAAACACTGTGAGCCAAACTGTAGGTAATGTATGCACAGAAATAAAATTGCACAGAAAAGTGTCATTCTCATAATGCAGTACAAGAAAGGGAAAATGGGCTAGCAAGACAGTCAGACCCTGCCTGCTCACTTATTTGTTTATCTTAATTGATATTTTCAAGGCAGTTCTTCCCTAAAGAGCCTCAGGCCCTCTGCATGTGTTTGTTATAAAATCTCTCTCT
This sequence comes from Onychomys torridus, assembly GCF_903995425.1. Lineage (NCBI taxonomy): Eukaryota > Metazoa > Chordata > Mammalia > Rodentia > Cricetidae > Onychomys > Onychomys torridus. Next base: position 85,388,648 of record NC_050444.1, read on the forward strand.
AACTGTGTAGTGCTGGGGATAGAAAATAGTCTCACTAATAATACCTTATGTTCTATACTATTCTAGTGTTCTGTCATGTATCCATGTTTTCTAATTGAATTTCAACAACAAAACAAAATATGCATCAAACAAGCATAATGTTATATTTTAGATTACAGGCTTCCTCAGAATTCTTGTGACTCCTTCCTCCATTTATAACATTCCATCTACACAATTAAGCTAATAAGACAGCTAAAGGCTTTGAAAAATTTATTATGGATGCAGTTTAGAGAACAAATGAAAAAGACAGGAGGATATTGCAATATGTAGTGATTGATTGGATACAGTATATTAGCAAAGATATATAAAGAAGTGGATGCAATCCATATGTAATTAAAATATACAAATAGGGCCTAGGGAAATGGGTGAGCAGGAAAAAGGTTTTCACATAGAAATAATAATTGTGTTTGATCCCCAGAATTTATATTTTAAGAGTTGGGTTCAGAGGTGTGTGCTTGTAATCCCAGCACAGGGAAGATGGATAGAAGAGGCCCCCTGAACCTTGCTGACACACCAGTTTAGTTGTATCAGCCAGCTGGAGGTTCAGTGTGAGACAGTGTCTCAAAAACTAAAGTAACTGGAGAGGATCTGGAGAGACATTTCAGCTGTTAATAGCACTGAAATGTCTTCTAGAGGACTAGGATTAGAATACCAGCACCTACATGGTGTTCACAACTGTCTGTCACTCCAGGTCCAGGGGATCTGAAACCCTCTTCTGCCCTTCCTGGGCACCTGGAACACATGTGCTGCAAGGTGCACATGCAGACAAAACACCAGTACACATAATATTATAAAATAAAATGGAGAGCTGAGAAAGATACACAACATCTACACTGGCCTTCATATGCATGTATAAGCACATGCAGGTAAACTCACACACATATGTATACTTTCATACATAAACAAGCTTGTGAATAATTTTGCAAAAGGTTTTAAGATAAAAAGATGCTGAAATATAACTTAAGAATTTAAGTATACTTTCTTCTATTTCTTAGCATATTCTTTAGCAGCATATTTTTAGTTGGCTTAAATTTTGTTGTTTGATATGTAAATTATATAAAAATAAAGATTAGTGCTTTTATAAGTACAGATTTCATAGTGTTATGATGATGCTTGAATTGTGCAATCTATATATTACAATATGCTTAACATAATAATGAGACCATATGTTTATAAAAAGGGAATGTATGTTTTTATCTTCATAGTAGCAATTGATATAGGTTCATAAATAAAAACTGAGAAGGGAGGAATTAGAACTGTGATATTTCACAGGCCCTTTTGCATCTGCTTAATATTGGCCATTCTTCTCCTTATAATAAGAATGCAGATAATTGATATTCACTTGTTATATCACCTTTAACAAAAAAGAGGGAGGATAGAAAAGATGTTCCACTCTGCTCATTCCTCTGCTGGGTATTGGTATGCTTCTGTTTCAAATTAATTTTGAAAGACAAGCAAAAGTTGTTACCTTTATTTGTCCTTGAAAAAAGCCTTAGTATTCTTGACTGAAGTTATAGTTTTCAAGTCTAAATGTGCAGGTCAAAGTAATTGCCTGACAGGTAAAACACTTAGCTGCAACTTCTCAGGAGTCTTCTCCCTCCTCTCTTCTCTTTTGCTGTGAATATCTGTCTCTGATATTCCCATGTATATTCTTACATCCTTTCCTTGATCTTCTGGAATTTTCCCTAGCTCTTCTACCTAGACTTTCAGTCTTCAGCTAGAATGTGTTGGCAGTTTGAACTTTTAAAGTCCTTTTATCTTAAAGTAACTTACATGTGCCAACTTGAAGAACCAGAGAGGAACCTGATGATAACTAAAGTCCAAGCACCATATCAGAACACGATACAATTTTACTTAAATAGCATTTCACCCAAAACCTAGTGGAATAAATTCAAGTAAAATACCAAGCCTCCAATATATCTTCTTTTCAACCTTGATTTGTATCTTACTCAACAAATTATAGTACTTTATTACATATTATATCTCCTAGATATAATTAAATATACAAAGCACTTAGAAAAATGCCCAAAATAAAGACTTGAGGATTATAGAATCTCAATTTCATCATTATTTTAGAGATTATCAAGTCATCTCCTAGTTACAGTTGTGTAAACAATGTGAGATGCTTAATAATCTCTACCATATCATAGCTGAAAAAAAATGTCGTGAATGCAAATATTATATGGGACCTATTTTGTGTAATGACCCCTGTGCTATGGTTATGTTTCTTGTTCAGTTTTTCCCCTCAGAGCTTAGCTATTAGAGGGTTGGTTCCAACACTGTGGATCTAATCTTTGGGAGATGACTGTTCTGACTTCATCAATAGTTCATCGACTAATTGATTCACAATGTGATGAGATTATTGGTGACTAGTGCAGAATTTAGGAAGTAGGACATAATTAGAGGAAAGGATCACAAAGGAGTATTAAGGGTTAAATATTTCCCCTTTTACTTACTTCTCTCTGCTTCACAACTGACACAAGGTAATCAGACTCCTCTACCCTGTTCCTTCTGCAATGGTATACCTCACTCCAGTGTCACAGCATAAACATCCAGATCATTCATGTTAAATCACATCCATCTTTCATCTTAAATTAATTACATAGAGAAAATTATTCAATCTCTGTGGTGATATTGTGTTCTCCAATATATCGTGCACCCTAATAAATTTATCTGGGGTCAGAGAACAGAACAGCCACTAGACAGACATAGAGGCCATAAAATGGTGGCACTCACACCTTTAATCATAGCCTTCTGGAGGCAGAGATCCATCTGGATCTCTGTGAGTTTAAAGCCACACTGGAAACAGCCAGGCATGGTGACTCACACCTTTAATCCCAGGAAGTGAGGGTAGAAAGCAGAAAGGTAGACAAGGCATGAAAACTAGGAATTAGGCTGGTTAAGCTTTTAGGCTTTTGAGCAACAGTTCAGCTGAGCTCTATTCGGATGAGGACACAAAAGTTTCAGTCTGAGGAAATGGGATCAGCTAAGGAATTGGCAAGGTGAGGTAGCTGTGGCTTGTCCTGCTTCTCTGGTCTTATGGCATTCACCCCAATACCTGGCTCCAGGTTTGTTTTTATTAATAATAACTTTTAAGATTCATTCTATATCAATATCTTAATCATGACAGCTTTGGTCCTGAGTCATTTGTTACCTGTTTGTTACTCCAGCCACATCCCATAAGCTTTTCTCCATCTCTTCCCAGGCTCTACCTTCACTGACTTTTCTGAGTATTTGAAGCACAAGAAGCGCACATATTTCTGACTCTAGGAGTTGGCTATGAATGTACTTTGGAGAGATATGTAGTTAAAAAGAGGTCATCCATGGCCATAGAAAAGAATGATCACCTAGTTTCTTTATCCCAGCAATCTAACTAATTTTTGTGAAAGCACAAATGACTATTTTGTAGTGTTTCTCTTCTAAACATTTTTGTGAATATTTGATTGTCTTTTACTCTTTTCACATGTACATACCATGAAAATCTCTTCTCCCTTGTCCACGATATTTTTGCAGTACCACAAAAACCCATCTGGTTCCTGGCAGGCATCGATATATTTGTATTGAATGGATGAAAGAATAAATACAAGAGTGGATAGATGGAAAACTGTCCTTGTTTCCCAGGTCCTCTACTCTTCATGCTGTGTCTACGGGCTGTAGGGGAGAGAAAAGCAATCAACAGAGCCCGCTTGCTCCTGAGAAAAAGCACACTTTGAAAAATGAAGTGTTCCTTGTCATTAGCTTTCAGTCAAGCATCACATCAGGAAACTTTTGCATCAGATGCTGTGATTGGACCTTGAGGGGGGACACCTGCAATGCGGGTCCCAGCCTCCTGTGAGCTGGAACAGATGGTTTTCTCACACACATCTAAATAAAGCTGTAATGGTGTTGGCCTGCAACACAGCACAGGTGAACCTTTCTGTACAAAAAGAAAGTGTTTCTTGGATATTATGTGAAAATAAATTTCTACAGTGCTACTGATTTTCATTTTAGACACCAATTATCTTCTTTTTGGATGTCTCATCAAGGGACTCTTCTTCTTGGTCCACTAGTAGACGGTTCCAAGCTATTCTTCTACAGCAAGTCTGTACACTATCAGGATTATCCTATTAGAGCATCAATTCCATAGTGTGACCCTCTCTTCTTATACTCAAGTAATGAGCCACCTTCAACTATCTGATCAAGATTGTGAATTGCACAGAATATGTCTCTAATTACTCTATGCTCTGATTACATAATCAAAGCAATGACCATTGCTGACATCATGCCCCACTGGAAGAATCTTGGAAGATGAGTCTGCAGACCATTTCAAAAAAAAGTCTTGGCAAACACACACACACACACACACACACACACACACACACACACATATATATATATATATATATATGCATATACATACATATAAGTGTATTTTGAGAAATAAGTAGAGTATAGCATATAACAATAAAGGATGAGGTATTGTTTTCATAGACACACACTCAAATTATAGAAAGTGTTAGTGAGCAATTCTCAGTACCCCAAGGATCAAACAGTCAAGTTAAGTTGTGTTGGTATGCTCTAAGTATATTTATTTACCTTTTCCTTCCTCCTAGAATTTAGCTTCAGGAACTTCAGGACCTATTTATCCACCACGAATGTATATCTACCATTAAACACAACACATAGGACATCACAGTATTTATTTTAAAACAATTAGAACAACATTAGAGGTTATGGGAAGGAATATTTGCAGTGAGTCAAGGATCACCATAGAGAGAAAAGTGATGAAGAAGCAGGGGCCAGATCCTAAAGCTTTTTCATCATTCTTGGTGTCATTAATATCTTTCAGAAGTGAGACTATGGATCATAGGTTATCTTAGGATTTACATCACACTAGTTAGAAGTGCAGTTTATGTATTCTTTATTATTTGTTTGATAAAGGTTATTTTTCAGACTTGAGTAATCACTTATATATCATTCAGATAGTTCATTTATGTATCATACAGGGGTAAGTAGGTTTGGGACATGACAATTAGTTCATTAATTTGTACCTTTATGCATAAGTATTATGCATTTTTCAGATAAGTCCTATAATTTGCAATAAGATTAGTGAAGAAAGAAGGCATTATGCTGATTAAAACAAGCTAAGTATAAACAGTAAAGTCAGACATACTTGTCAGGAGCTGACAGTGGGAGAGATTAGGAGATTTTTGGCCAAACGATGGAACTTTATAGTTAACCATGACATGGTGGTTTTTCAGATGACAAGCATGTTAATTTAGTAACCCCACATGTATATGTATCATAACATTACTATGCACCTCACATTCATATATGGTTAGAATTTGTCCCCAAATAAGATAAAATAAAATATAATTTAAAACTCAGAAAAATTCTTAGCATCAATAATTATTAAGAAAATGGCTACTGAATCCTCAAATAGGTATTATTTTATGGAAATCTGTAATTAATTAAATGTATTTGAATATATACTGTACCATGAGAAATAAGTTGAAGCAATTTATTAATTAACTATGATATGTTGTAATATTTGGCACTGTGTCAATTAGTTATATCCATTAACTTCCTGCAGTTCTCACAGGAAGTTTCAGAATTTTATAATAAATCTGCTACTTTAGAAGAGGAACTTAGAAATTCATTAAAGTAAATCAGATCGTCCACAAACACTTAACAAATACAAATCAGATCTCAAACTGAAATCTCATTCTCAGAGAAGTACAATTTTCCTACTACATACCATATCTTAAAGACATGGCCAAATGATGAAAGCTAATTTTCTCCTCTGGCAATGTAGCAGTTACTTTCCCAGACAAGAGCCAATGGTTTGAGAGGTAGTCCATCATAGCAGGGAATCCAGGGCAACAATGAGGAAGCATGACCCCCACAAGCAGGAAATACAAAGTGGGAGGAAGAGAAGTGGGTATAAAGTGGGACTACCCTATAAAACTCAAAGCCTGCCTTCATGGTGTACTTCCTTCAGCAAAGCTCCACTTTCTAAAGGTCAATAACCTTTCTAACCATCACCACGAGCTGTAGGACCAGGTCTTCTAACACGTGAGTCAGTGTGAGACATTCCACCATGTGCATGGTATAAACATATGTTCTAAAGCCCTAGCTAGCCAAGTTTGCCAGATTCCTTATGTTCACCTGCTGACACTTAGAGAGAGGATAGCAACTATCAGACATATGTGTTAACAATTCTATCCACATGAGAGACAGTACTGAGTAATTTTGGAGTTAGGGATTCTCTCCTATTAGTAGATGTATTCTCAGAATTCTTCCTACCATACAGAGATGAAATTCCATCAACACTCAACTGCTTACTTAGCTTTCATTCAATCCCTTCATTTGGCTATTCCTGGTGAAGATTACATATATTTAAAAAGGATTAGGCTAGAAGTCAGCCAAGAAACCTGTATTTCATACCCACAAGCTTCCCATTCCTGACTGTTTCTGGATGAGTCATTCATTTTACTCAGTGCTGTATTTTTCACATTTTGAAAAGGAGAACTTTAAACTGAGGACCCCCAAGTTCCCTTTCTGTATTAACACTTTGCAAGCATCAGACGTACTTGAGGCATTTTGTCAGCCCTGTACCACGTTCCCAGAGGCTAGACACTTGACAAATTAATTACTGCTAAGTTTCAGATGAACCGTTTTACAACCTGGTATTTATCATTCCTGTATTTCAAAAGATTTTCAATAATGCAGTCTTTATAGTTAAAAATATATATGTGCTGTGAAACTGGAATTTTATCATGTATTGGTACAGCACAGGAAAGGCATGCAAGTTCTTTTCTCTTCTTTTAACCAAAAATCACTGAGAAGCTGTTAGGTTGTCGGGATAGATGGTTCAGGTTTCTTATCATGTTTCATCACTCTAGCAAGAATGAAATGGATTCTGTTGACATTAGTGGACTGAGAGTTTAGCTTGCTATAATCTCTTAATCCAAGAGAAAGGTGACTTTGTATGTGTAGATAAGGGCAGATACCACTTAAGGAAGGCATGTGTGTGAAGAGATAAGAAGTGTGCCCTGATCCATGCCCACTTGTAAGTTCACGCTTCAGAGCCAGCATCCATATCCTCTTTTTGCCTTCCTGACCATAATCTTAAATAAATATTTTGTTTTTATATCATGTTGTGAAAATGATGCCTTTGTTCTTATCAGTGCATATCTCTGAAATGAATTATAATTTTGATTAGAGTTCTACTTCTAAAAATACTACTGCTTCTATCAATTATTAATAAAAAAAAACTATACTTATGTGTCTTCAGTAAATGATTTCATTAGCGTATGCTTTCCTTTGTTTGGTTTTAGGGTGTTTTATGAAACCTTTGCTTCTTCCTAAACAAGTTACAACTTTTTTTGGTTTTTAAAAATATATTTTGACTTAGTAAATTGTTTAATAATCCTTCCTATTTGCTGCAGGATAAAACAAAATATGAGCATCTAATCCTCCCGTTTAATTTTCAGTCAGCCATTCTCTCTGAGCCTTTTATCGCTCTTCTGTCTTTGCTCAGTATTTTCCCTAGTGTTGTAGAAACAGTGGCTGATGAACCTAGATTTGGTTTTGGAGAGAATATTGCTCATATCATAGTTGATCAAGAGTGTCGATACTTCCTTTTTGTATGTCTTTTTTTACCTCTCTATGAACAGTATAGCCAAATATGGAAAAATCAGCACACTGTAATAAAATGACATGAACTCATTTATCCCTTCCCAAGGTCATTCGTGTGTGTGTGTGTGTGTGTGTGTGTGTGTGTGTGCGCGCATGCGTGCATGCGTGCACATGTTCAAAGCTCAAATGTTGACACAGAAGTTCCTTCACATAGAACTCCATCATTTCCTCAGCTTTCCAAATGCGTTTTTCTTTTCCTTAGGGCATGAGTTGACAGACAAGATGTAGTTAATTATTTGGAGAAGAGACCATTTCTGAGACATACAGTGATATTTTATTTGTATTGAAATGTGATTTTATTTGTATGTCAGTAAAGTTGCCTTGAGGTCAGAGCAAGCCAGAGCAGAAGCTGAGCAGTAGTGGGGTATGCCTTTAATCCCAGCACTTGGGAGGCAGAGCTAGGCGGATCTCTGTGTGTTCAAGGACACAGCCAGCATGGCAGACACACGCCTTTAATCTCAATACCAACCATAGAAGACCTAGAGGTCTGTACAAACAGGCAGTGACGAGGAGGTCATGTGGCTGGGTTTACAACCAATGAGAGAGGAGAACAGAAAGTTTTTAAATAGACAGGACGCAGAGAAGTAGGTCTGTTGCGGAGAGGAAGAACCGCAGAAGCAGTGAAGGGTAAGGTTTTCCACTCTTGCTCTGACCTCGTGGTTTTTAACTCTGTAATCGGTTCTGTGTTTCTTATTTAACAAGCTGGATACATCTACAGAGACATAAATTCTAGATACCATGGTCAGCAGAGAAAATAGATCAAATTATTGTTGAGTCATCTTTATGTAACATATTATTTAAAATAATATTGACTAATATTAATTTAAAATAATTAATTACAAGCTGCTAATTGTATGTTGTTAATAGTAGTGTGACAATAATACATTTTAGGTTCCATAAATTTTGTTTTCTTTTCTTGTTTATTAGTGGAAATTTGGGAGCAAGGTGTTATACGCCCCACATAGCAGTCACACTAAGTCACATAGCAGCCATCACTCTCTATATTTCCCTTCTTATATTTTATTTTGTACCCAAATTCCTAATAATATAATTTTTCATGTCTACCCACTCTCCCACAAGAATATGAAATTAATACGTATCTTTATAAGATATATTATGCTATACTGTATATGATTATGCTTTTAATTTATGTAATTATATCTGTCTAAATTAATTCATTTATTAAGGAGTGCTGTAGTGAGCAACTCATGATGCTATTGATACATTTAGACTGTACACTATATTTTCTTCATAATTTCTCATGTGATTTAAACATGATTTTTTTAAAAACTGGGTTTCACCGTGTATCACTAGGTGATCCAGAACTTGCTTTGTAGGGCAGGTTGGCCTTGAAATCACAGGGATATACCTGCCTGTCTTTTCCAAGTGCTAGATTTAAACACACATTTTTATATCTCAATTTTATGGTAAAAGTCAACTAGATCACAGATCATACCTCCATATCTATCCTTATATGCATCTGTTATGCACGTGTGTGCAAGACGTCTTTAGGATACTTACTCAGGAAGGAGATCAGTTTAAAGTTATTCAATTTTATTGATTTATTTATATTTTATATTCTCATCACTAGGGATAAATGAGCCAGTATCACTCTATGTTAATTATAATTAATGTAGTTTTCTCATGTTTAAAGTAGAGATTCCTAATGCTATTTTAATAGAAAACAGAAAAAAATAATAAATCAATCATGCAAATAAATGCAAATTTAGGGAAATTTACTGCTAACTTTAATCATAATATATAAGTTGAAATTCTTTGATTGCAATAAACAAAAATTGATTTAGGTAGCATTTTCTTTCTTTTTTTTTTTTTTTTTACAATTGCCAATTCCTTCTTTTTTAGTTTAATTTTTAGATTATAATTTAATTACAACATTTCCTCCTTCCTTTCCCTCTCTCCAAACCCTCTTATACAACTTCCCCACTATCCTTCATATTCATGGCCTTTTTTTACATCAAATATTTAATGCATGTATTTATTTGTATACACATATATGTTTATAAATATAACCTTTTCAGTTTGTATAATTCTACCTCCATGTATATTTTCCGGCTGACTATTCAGCACTGGACACCAGTTGGTATACTCTTCTTTGGAAGGCCACCTCTCCCATTTCCAGATTTCCTCAATTGCCTATAGTTCCTTGGGTAGTGTGGAGACACTGTGGTCTTTTCCTTGTATAGCTCGGCATGTCCATTGATGTTATCCTTGGTGCCTTGGACCTGCCTCTACTGAATGTACCAGGCTCTGCTGACTCCCCATGGGAGGCTATACCTTCTTGTACGAGGTAATGGGTGGTGGGTTGGTGGGGGAGGCTGGAGGGGCAGAAAGAGGGAGTTCTGTGATTGGTATGTAAAATGAATAAAATATTTCTTAATTAAAAAAATAAAACTGCTAAAACTAAGCATGAAGGAAATAGTTTGAAGATAGACAAGAAAAGGGTCCAGAGAATTAGCAACAGGCTGTACCAGGTCACTTTCTCAAAGCTCTCTTCTTAGAATGATGATGTTTAACAATCTCAGACTAGGTGACACAGGAATACCAACATGTACAAGTCAGTAATTCACATTACCAATGAATAAAATGTATATTTTTAGGTAAAATTGTTTCTACAACTTACTTATATCTGTGACTCAGAGGCAATGAAGGTAGGTAGAGGCCAACCCAACATCTTGGATAGATAGCTACCAATTGATCCTTGCAATAACTTTCTAATGTTTTCACTATTTTATGACGTATCTAAGAAAGGAGGAGCAAGAGCAGAGTCAGTGTCATCAAATGTTTCAGCTTCATCACTCTCCCAGTCTTTTTTCATCCTTCTGCTTTCTACGTCCCACCTACACATGCTTTCCTGTCTGTAGGTGGAGGTGTGATTAGAAGAGTATATGGAGTTTCAAAATTAGTGAAATATGACCCAAATTCAAGCAATGAGTTCAAAATTAGTGAAGTATGAACCAAATTCAAGCACGGAGTTCAATTTCCTGTGCTTCACACAGTTCGTAACCTGGGCTCCACGTGCAATGTGATGTTCCAGGTATTTCTGTATTTTGTACTCATTAGCACTTTGTGATATTTTCATGTCCCATTAATGAAGGGTGTGGGAAGGAGTCATGAAAAACTGCAGCAGTGACTGTGAGTACGTTTAAGACACAGGCCAGCATAGTGATGAAGAATTTAAGCTTCTAGATTTGAAATTGAAGTTCTCTTTAACATTCTGTGATGAACAAGTTTCGTAGCTATTTTGATAAGTCCTTAGCAATAAAATCACCATAGTATCAATAACATTTACTGCATACGTTTATAAAATTGAGTTAATGTACATAAATAACTTGTTAAAGCTCTTAAGAAATTATCAATATAATCACATATTAGTAAAATTACTGCTTGAAAACAAAATGCTCCACACATTAATATCACGTGAAAATAGTGTCTATGAAGTTTCATAGTAAGTAATTGATGCATGGGTCTTTTGATGTTCACTCATGTGAACTTGCTCATTTGTTTTACAGCTTTTACAGCAATTTATTTGAACGTTCCTACTGATAACGTGTTTCTCATTCTTAGAATTTAGAAAAATATAGTAGAAATTACATAACATCCTATGCAGGTGTTAAATTTTCCTCAAGGCAAAACAGTAGAAGAATAATTGTTTTGTCAAGAAAAATGTATGTATAAATTTTTTCTCCTTTTTTATATTTGTGTTTTAATTTTACATATCAGGCAGGGATTCCCCTGTCCTCCCCCCTCCTGCCCCCACCCCCACTTTCCCCCAGCCCCTCCCCTCCATTCGCATCTCCTCCAGGGCCAAGGCTCCTCTGGGGATTCAATTCAACCTGGTGGATTCAGTACAGGCAGGTCCAGTCCCCTCCTTCCAGGCTGAAAGATACAAATTGTGCTTTAAAAAAGGCCTCATAACCTACATATATATATAAATCAAGTCTTATTTGTCAAAATCAGCTGCATTCTAACTAACCTGTGTTTTAAAAATATTTCAAGATCTGGAAGTTCAGACTAACCTGAGCAGGCAGGAAGCATTTGTGACTTTGATTTCTCCTTCTGTTTGGAGTTCATGATGGTAGATGCTGAGTCAGAACCAGCAACCCTTTCTTGACAGTGTCATTGGGATCTTGGGAACAAAGTAACTTTCTTTTAATGTGCTTTTCTTCATCCACCAATTATTTTACTGACCTCATGGCTGTAGGCATTTCTCTACTTTCTGTGGTCTTCTCACTTCATTCCACTCCAGAAGGACAGCTTTAATCAACAAAATACTGAGTCTGGCATTTATGTCCCTTTTCTACACTCTTGTGACACCTATGTGGGCATTATGGGTGGCTTCAAGCCACTTAACAACAGCCAGGATCCCTCCAAAGAATAGCTGACAAAAGGGTAATTCTGGAGTCAATAAAGGATATCAAATCACTTTATGGAAATTAGCTTTTAATTATTCATTGGCAATTTGACTGCAATCCAGCAGGTGTCCTGATAGGAAGAAAATTACTTAATAAGTGTTTTTTGCTTTTTTTTTTTTTTCTCTGTAGGACACATTGCACACATCTTGTCCAAAATCCACATTGAGTTTTTCTACTTGAAGTTGCCATGGGGAAGAAGCAATCCATCACCTCCTCAGATTAGTAGTCATAATAAAAATGTCATTCATTCATCCATTCATTCAATCATTCACTCATTCACTAACTCATACAAATGATTTTTAGTCTTTGCTAGTGAATTGCTTATGAGATAAGAAGAACAATGTTTTATAAAAAGAAAAAAATTGTAAAAGAATATAATATGACATCATGGGGTCATATTTTGTTCTTTACTCTTCTGCTCATTCCAAAGGATATAGGAAATGTGGTATTATGAAAAAAGAATTTAGCAAGCTGACCTAGATTTGAACTAAAATGCCACCAGTTATTGGCTGTTTGACCTCAGAAAAATCAATTAACCTCTCTGAACCTCAATTTCTTCATGTGCAAATATCAAGATATTAAAATCTTGAATGATGAATAAAACTGTGTTTTGTGTGTTTGAAAAACTGTTTTTTTTTAAATGAATGACAAAGGATATGATCATTATTCAGCAAACTGCCCTTCGAAGTGTCTTAGTAGGCTAATCAGCTATCTGGGCAGAAAACATTTGGCAGTTAAGCTGTCTGTAGGCCCATTTAAATTTGTTTTACCAGCATGTTTGGAACTCTAAGTTTAGAAACTGCACAACCAGATTATCAGCCTGTCCCTAATACAAAAAGCCCTTTTAAATTGATTGGCTGAAAATCAGGCTTTGGATATACAGAACCTATCCTTTAAACCAAGAATTGTTGAGACCATAATTAGAAATAGCACAGGGAAAAATAGCCAAACTAGTGGACAAACATAAAACATAAACCAATAGCTAATGAGCCCCCAACTGGATCAGGTCCTCTGGATAAGTGAGACAGTTGATTCACTTGAACAGTTTGGGAAGCTCCCAGGCAGTGGATCCAGGACCTGTCATTAGTGCATGAGCTGGTTGTTTGGAACCTGGGGCCTATGCAGGGACACTTTTCTCAGCCTGGGCAAATGGAGGAAGGGACTGGACCTGCCTCCATTGAATCTACCAGGCTGAGCTGAATCCCTAGTGGAGTCCTTACCTGGAGGAGATGGGAATGGGGGGTGGGCTGGAGGAGGGAGTTCAGGGGAATCTGTGGCTGATATGTAAAATTACATTAAATTATGAAATAAATTTAAAAAAAATAAATAAATGGGCAGGAGTTCAGAATCAAAACAAAACAAAACAAAACAACAACAACAAAAACCATAGTTTAGGACCATGGTAATGATTAAGATTGCATGAATGTGGAATCCCTTTCATATGATCCAAAATGTCCCTCAATATAACTAAGATAACAATGCACCAGTATTCTAGACACTGAGAATTCTGACTTCTATTAATTACTGAGTGTTTATATTTGAGCAACAAAGACAAAAATAGAGAGTAAAATGCTAAGTCTTAGTGTGTACATTTAACTCATTTTCCTTAGCAATTAGATAAGGTCATGATTCTCCCCTCCATCCCTTTTGTTCTGCACCTTTTTTATTTTACAGTGCCCCATTACTTTTCCATACAGGTGAAATTACATTGCTAAAATCCAAAGAAAACAAAATACACAAAAGTAGGCTAGTACGTTGGTCTGTAGGGCATTTTACATTCATTTGTGCTCATGTTACTCATGATATAACATCTTTTTATCGCTTTAATAAAATCATCCAACATCATATTACTACACAGTATGATTTGCAAGGGTGGAAAATCTTCCTGGTCTGTCAAACTTAGGTAAAGACAAGGCAGGCAAGAGGCCCTATTCCAGGTTGACAGAATCTCATGCATGAATAGCTGAAGATGAAGCATAAGTTCAAAGGGAGAAGACATTTTAAAATCAATGTGAATCTAAAAAAGAATTAAATCCAGTTTCTTCCTGAAGACAGAAAAATCTGTGGTCATGTGCTTTTTTATCTGGAGTCATGTATCTACATATCTCCTGTGAAGAATTACTAGTTGACACCTTTACTTTTCTGTTTCTGTTTCTCTTTTTCTTTTCCTTCTTTCCCTCCTTCCCTTCCTTCCTTCCTTCCTTCTTTCTTCCTTTCTTTCTTTCTTTCTTTCTTTCTTTCTTTCTTTCTTTCTTTCTTTCTCACTCACTTTCTTTCTTTCTTTCTTTCATCCTTTCCTTCCTTCCTTCCTTCCTTCCTTCTTTCTTTCTTTCTTTCTTTCTTTCTTTCTTTCTTTCTTTCTTTCTTTCTTTCTTTCTGTGTGTGAACATGCATATAGCTGCAGAAGTCAGAAGAGTATGTAGATGTTCCTAGAACTAGAGTTAGAGGAGGTTCTGAGTTGCTGTGTGGATGCTGGAAACTCAATGCATGTCTGATTAAAGAGCAGTAGGAGCTCATAAGCACTTAACCAGCTTTCAAGACACTAAGATATTTTATTTTTTAATATGAAAAAATGGGGAGAAAGAGTGGGAGAGGGGAAAATTAAGGGGGAGGAATGATAAATCATCAAGAATACATGTAAATAAATGGTAAAAGGACTGAAAAAATTAGGCAGCATGCAAGAAAATGGAAAGATACAGAAAGAAAAGAAAGAAAAGTATGTATAGAAAAACTAATAAATCTACAGAAAATCATAAATTAAAGGATAGAAGAGAGAAGGGGAAAGGGAGCAGAGAGGAAAGATTCAGGAGAGGGACATGGGGCAGACCTGCAGTTGGAACCCAAGAAAGAGTCTTGAGAGAGAGCAAGACAAAGGGCAATAAAATCTGTTAACTTATTGTGACAGATGGGAAATGCCACAACAAACGGTCAAAGGAAAATGATGTTATGTCAAAGTAGACATGATATTAAATTAAAAATTGGGAGGAATTCATGGAAAAATTTATGCAAATAGAAAAGAGAAGGTGGGAGAGGAATCAGACAGATGGGGAATGAGACAAAAAAAAGCAGAAAGAAACTAATTGGAGAGGTGCAAAAGCCAGGAAAAAACACAATCATAAACTCAAAATTAAACAAGGTGAGTGCTGAATACATTGGGAATATTTTGCCTACATTCTGGCAAGTAGTATGTACAGAAATTAAAATTAGCTATAATCTTTCGAGGATCTCATAGCTCAGAGCAGGTGGCCTGGGTGTTACTGTGCCCTAATGGCTCCCTCAGGGGAGAGGGTAAGAGAGCATAGTGTCAATTGTACAGACACTGGGGGTCAGGTAAAAGGCAAGCAGCAGACTTGTTTATACAACAATAAGGAGAGCCTTATGTACTCTCCTCCCAGCACCCAGGCTGTGTCCTGATCAGGTGACAATGCATGGTTTCTACTCTCTTGTTGCTAGGCTCTCAGGCAAACTCCAGGTTGACTCATCTCTAGGCCTCATAGGCCTTATCTTCCTACATATCCACCTTTATTTATTATATATGCACTCAGCAGGAGCCAGAGTTCTTTGTTCAGGCTTAGTGGACCCTACCTCAGGAGGGTTCAGCAAATGGATTGTGCTTGTCTTAGGTTGGCCTGCTGAACAAGCACTTACTTGTCATTGACTACCATCCTTCAAAGAGCATTCATTCTTTGAGAGCTGCCAGGGTGGAGGGACTAGGTGGTAGTCTTTTGAATTTCAGATAGCCAGGCATGCACAACCTTCTGTGGAGAACTTTGAGAAGGATGCCTAAGAGCCATTAACACCTGAAAAGTTACCTTAATTGCTTCCCACTACTGTTGAATATGCAGACATTTAGAGAGAATAGGATTAACAATACAACCCTATCCATTAAGGAATATGTGAACATCCAGGAGGGATCAAATAACCTTTTTTTATATTATGCTAAACTTTTTCAAAAATTGAAAAGTCAAGGGACATAACCTCTCCCTTTATCTGATTTATTTGGAAAATTTTGTGTGTTAGCTGTAATGAATAACATAGACAATTATTTGACCATGTGCCCTTAATATATTTAACTAGCTCCAGGAATACTAAACTAACATAATTCACCTCAAAAGTTATTATACAAAATGAGAAAAGGAAAGGGTCACAATTGAGCCTCATCAAGGTATTTTACATGCCAATTTCTTCCTCTAATAAATCAATTTGTTTAGAGGAGCAATGAGAGCAACAAAGGGGATTATATACATTACCCATCCTGGATTATTTCCTCCTTGGTGGAAGCCAGGCATATATCTCTTATGAGGGGCCCATATTGGCATTGTAGCAGTCTGAACAAAAAACACATTCATACCCTTGCCCATAGGCTAACAGAGAGGCTGCTGGCAGCTACCATTAGAGGAAGATAGGATCTCTCCATCTCATTGTAGTAGGCATATGTTACTTGCAAGCCAGGCTGAACCCCTTCTCATCAAACTGAGAAATTTCATATGGAAAAGGACCTCTGTTAAGTCCAGATGATGATCTCTCTTAGCTTCTGGTGAGATAGTCCTGGACAATAGCTCTTTAAGAGCCCTTGTAGTGGTATTTACTCCACCCATGGACCCAAAGGAGGCAGTTCTTCTTGCCATTGTATGCGACCTCTTAAAAGAAAAAGGAGAAAGGACATGAGTTCCTTCTTCCTGCAGCCTGCTTTCTGGGCTGAATCACCAGGTAGATTCACTCCTGGTCAGAACAGAGGACAACTTCAGCTGTTTTCTCAATTCTGTATTCATGAGTGTATTTACTCAATTTATATCTTAATTAATCCCTATTACCCACTGAATAGACTCACATGGATTGATCTTAACAATCGGTACCCAACATGAGGCAGGAACCCATGATCCTGAAATTAAGAGTCTCACGCTCTACTAATTGAGAGAGAGGTGGCTCAGCAGTTAAGAGCACTGACTTATATTCCAGAGGAACAGGGTTCGATTTTCAGGTTGTCTGGTGTGTGATCAGACCAGAATAATAAATAAATAAATAAATAAATAAATAAATAAACAGATCAATACATAAATACATAAATGGAAGAAGGTACTACATGACTCCTCTCCCTTTCCTTTTAAGAGGTCAGATACAACAGCAAGAAGCACCACCTCCTTCTAGCCCAAGGTCATGGGAGGAACAATTACCACTACAAGCTCTGTTGGTCCTCTTCATAATGGCTTATCCCTGCATATTATAGGAAATGAAATGCCAGTGGTGTGGGAAATATTCCAGGACCCCAGAAAGTCATTGAATTGTTAAGAGGCATAGGCAGGGCCATTATCAGTCTTAAGTGCCTAAGATACCCCCATCACTACCATGGCCAACTTTAGGGTTTTGAAAGCCTTGACAGCCTTCTCCTCAGAAAGGGTGAGGGCATAAACAAAGGAGGAGCAGGTATTTATTATCACATGAACATATTTAAGATTGCCAAAGAGGGCATATTATGTGACATCCATCTGCCAGATGGTGTTAGGAAACAAGCCCCAGGGATTAACCTCTGAGCATTGAAGTGGTCATAAGTGGGGACAGAGTGTGTACAACTGGCACATGTCTTGGACAAATGTTTACACTGGGAAACTGGTAACTCTGGAAAAAGTCTATGAAATTCTCTGGAGACAGATGAAACTGCTGGTAAAGAGCCCTGGCTTGCTCTATGAGATCCTTATTGGTTGTTAATATGATGGTTTCTATGACCTCAATTCCTCAAGCCAATATTCCAGGTAATTTGGATTGAGATCTAATATGTCACAGGTACCAGGGCTCAATTCTCTGATTTAGGACATCTTTTATGAGCAGCATATTGCTGACAATGGTAGTCAGTGAGTCTTTGACTCAAGAAAAGACCATCACATGACTGCCTCTACAGCATACTGGTTGTCAGAAAAATGTTAATGGGCTTGGTCTAGCACTCCACTAGAACCTTGGGGAGGGCTAATAGCTTACCCAGTTTAGTGGAACCAGATTTAGGGATAATATTTGTAACATCACTGGAGCCAGGATGCTGGATAAGATGACCACAACTGTTTTATTAGAATCTGAAAAGGCTAGGGTAGTGTGAAGGAAGGGACTGGAGGAGGGGACTGCATGAGACTGTGTCTTTAATGGAAGTGTGGGGAGCTCTACTATGATCTTGTTTTTTGGGAAATGATTGTCAAAAGTTCCTGTGAATCCTGCCACCATTTCCTAGAAGGAGTTAGAATCCACCCACAGGGAATGGATACTCAATAAACAAACAAATAAACAAATAAATAAATATAAATAAGAAAGACATGCTTATCTGGTATATGTTCTCCATGCCAGAATTCATGCCTTAAAGCCAAGTTAGAAGGATTGATCAAACTTAGAGATGACTTTGTGCAGATCAGAATGTGCTTGATGCATCCATGATAAAGGCCCAGATTGCCATAATGCTTCCCAAAACACCCTGGGTGTCAAGAGAGTCACTGCCAACAAGGGCTTTGGGGGGTCATAGTATTGCAGGCTAAAGGTAGCTAAAATGGCCAAATTCTTTTGTAGTATTTCTCTACTCTCATGAGTAAGCTTAACCTTGATGGATGGGCAGGTGGGGCTGTCCAACAATGAAAGGAGGTATTTCATCTCTTGTTCAGGGATGGGCAGAAATGTTTTAAGCCAATTAACTGTACCACCTAATTGTAATTCTGAGTGAGTACAATTCTTTCATTTCCAATTTAAAGGAAAGGGGGCAGACCTACTTAGAAATGGAAAAGCCTAAAAAGGCAAAGGGGGTTACCATTTGAATCTTATTTGGTACCACCATCAGATGTAATGATTATAGAACTTTTAACACTATTTCCTTAGTCTTTTGCAGATAGACTGAATCCAGATGTGCCAGAATGAGATAATCCATGTAATAGATTAAGAGGATGTCTTGGGAATATTTACCAAGTCCTGAGAAACATACAAAATGGCAGATTGTGGGGCTATTCCTCATTCCTTAGGGTAAAACATTCCATTGATATCTCTTGGCTGGCTTATGCATGTTAGGTTCCCATACAGTAAAGGTAAAGTGGTCTCAATCCTATGGCACCAGGGGAACTTGAAGAAATCAATCCTTAATATCTAAAACTAAATTATAATAAGATGGAGGAAGAACACTAGGGTGGGGGAGGCCTGGTTGTGTGGACCCCATTTTTTTTCCATTTGATCATAAACTGTACAAAGATCCTGCAGGAGGTGGTAGCATCCTGATCTCTTGGAAATAACAAATACAGGGGTATTATGTTTACTTGTGGTCAGTTTTATGTGCCTCATCTTTAGCTGTTCTGTAATTAATTACTTTAGGTTTGACAGTTTGGGTTCAATTATAGACCATTGTTCCACCCAGATGTGGAACTTGGTTCACTAGCCGTGTAAAGGGAATGGGGCTAGGAGGCTCAGTCATGGTGGATTTCTGAGGGACGGTGACCCTTAGAATTGTAGGTGCAACTCATGCATAGGATAGCAACTTGCCAAATCTGTCTTTCCATGGACATGAAGGTCATCAAAGAAAGCATAAGTAATTAGAAGAGTACCCATATCCTCCAGGATGTCTCTGCCCCAGAGGTTTCTCAATATTGTAGAAACGATAGGGTAAATGACTCCTTGTTGCCATCAAGGTGTTTCCAATGGACTGGATGGGTGGTAATATTTGAATCTTGTTGGCCTCCTACTCCACTAATGGGAGGACCAGGTCTAGATTTCCAATGGGAGAATCAAAGTGCCTCTGTTTTTCTTTATATGGTGATGTCTGCACCTGTGTCTACCAAGACTCTAATAGTTTGTCCATCAAGATAGAAGGTCACTGGGTGGTGGTTGTGCATGCCTTTAATCCTAGCACTTGGGAGGCAGAGCTAGGCGAATCTCTGTGAGTTTGAGGCTAGCCTGGTCTACATAGCGAGATCCAGGAAAGGCACAAAGATACACAGAGAAACCCTGTCTTAAAAAACCAAAAAAAAAAAAACAAAAAGATAGAAGGTCAACATTGGGGGGTGTGGAAAAATGGGCAGTGTCCAATGCTGTGGATATCGCTCTGTGTAAATAAAGTTCTGATTGGCCAGTGGCCAGGCAGGAAGTGTAGGCAGGACAAGAGAGAAAAGAATTCTGGGAACAGGAAGGCAGAGGGAGAAAGATTGCAAGCCACCGCCATGAGAAGCAAGATGTAAGGTACTGGTAAGCCACAAGCCATGTGGCAAAGTATAGATAAATAGAAATGGGTTAATTTAAGATAGAAGAAGTAGATAACAAGGAGCCTGCCATGGCCATACAGTTTATAAACAATATCAGTCTCTGTGTGCTTACTTGGTTGGGTCTGAGTGACTATGGGACTGACGGGTGAGAGAGATTTGTCCTGACTGTGGGCCAGGCAGGAAAACTCTAACTACAGTCCAATATAGTTTTTGGATTACCAGAGCCTCCTCTTACTGATGGGGCTGCTGAGTGCCTGACCTAGTGTTTAAAAGGGCTGGTGCTTTGGCAGGCTGTGATCTGTAATCCTTTGCCCAATGAAATCTCTTATTGCATCTGGGACATTAGGTCTTAGGTTTTACCTAGGGCAGTTCAGATGGCCTGGTTTGCCTCATCCTCAGCAAAATATGTCGACTTGGAGGCCCTTGAGTGTGTCATTGGTTTGCTGCTTGTCTGAAAAGAGGGCATCCAGGGAAATAATGAGGGCAGCCATGGAACCATTACTGGGGTCAAGAATCCCACTTGTGAGTAGCCAGTACCCACTTGTGAATAGCCTAATTTTGACTAATCTGACCACATTGTGGGTGGGGACATTAAACTTTTCTCAAAAAATTGTTTAACTAACATTTCCCTAGTGGGGCCAGAGTCTACTATGTGCTCCATTGCCTCATTGACACTTGTGAGAAAATCAGTAAAAAGTTGCCCTGGCTGTTGAATAAGATTGTAGAAATAAGCTGAAGGGTCACACCAGGTATGTGCCTGAAGAGCCTTGAAGGCCAGGTCAAAAACTTGTTGGTAGTAGGTTTGATGGCCAATCTGTGCCTAATGGACAGGATGGACAAAGTTATCTTATCCAGGAAGAATGTCAAGGATCACTGGAATGTTATTAAGAAGTTCATTCCTGCTTGAGCTTCTGCTTGATCATTGTAAGCCAATTTCCAGCTAAGAAAGATGGCCAACTACAGCACAGCTTTGTGCAGACTATGCCAATCAAAGTAAATCTGTAGTTGCATTACCCATTGAGTGAGGACCTATTCAAATTGAGGTGAATCCAGGGTGGACTCATTAGCCATCTTCTGAATAAGGGAGAATTCAGCTATAGGGGTGGGAATCCAGGGCTGGTCAGTGGCATTTTGTCCCAGGTTGACCAGAAAGGCTTCCTCTGGCCTTTGAAGTCCATGAGGGAATTTCTACCTTCAGGGGTAGATGGACATCAATGAGGCACTTCACTCCAAGTGTACCAGGGAGGAGATATAGCCTCCCAAGGAGGGAGTGAGGTTGATGAGGAAGCAGCACACGCAGTCTTAACTGTGGCAACACTCTCCTCAGCAGTTAAACTTGCAGAGAGAAAAGACACACACACACACACACACACACACACACACACACACACAGAGAGAGAGAGAGAGAGAGAGAGAGAGAGAGAGAGAGAGAGAGCAAATAAATGTAAAAAGTAATAATAAAGTTTTTTAAAGAGTATTATTGTTTATTATTGATTATTGTTATTAAACTGAGCCTTTGTATACAGAAACTATTTGGAAGAAATATTATTGAAGGTATGAGGCCCAATAGAATGACAGCATTACTTAGTCGTAGAGAAGAGATTAGAAACCATGACTGTGTCCTCACTTCCACTCATGTTTGTGAAGCTACATTTTCCTCAATGAAAAAGGAAAGCATGAATTAAATAATCCCTCCAGTTTTCTCTAGGATCTGCTGTTCTAGTTAATACACCCTGTGCCATCATTGCCGTACACGGTGCTCTTATCTAAGTATTCAGTAAAATCTCAACAAGTGGAATAGAAAGATGTACTGAGATTTACTATTTGGTAAAGGAAAGAAACACAAGAGAGTTTATAGTAGCTGCAATTGTTTGAGATTAGTGTAGACATGACACCACCCACTCCACACTGGGACAATGTGGAAGGTGTCTCAAAAGGCAGGGGCCAAGATGCAGAAGAGTTCAGATTGTAAAAATGCAAATTCATCAGAGTTCCTTCTTTATAAATTACCAAAGTATGTACTTTCTCAGATTTAGCCCCAAAGGCACACAGAAGCTATCATGATTTTAGTCCAAGGGAGTCAACCTACATTTCAACTTGGAAGCAGAACTTGGTAGCATAATTCACATGGTTCTTGTTTTTGTGGGCATGAAACATAAATGTAAGGGAGATGAGGGGGCTTATGTTGAGTTTCCAGACCCTGTGTTGCAGAGATAGAGTCTTTGCAACTATGCCACAAGATACATTTGCATAAAGATAGGAAAGTGAAATCTAAATTGCAGTGAAGACCCTGGATGTTGGAGATGCTAGACTTATGGGACATCTGCCAAGGAAAACTTCAGGCATAGTATAACAGCTGCTTTAAGAAAAAGGTTATGTGTATTAAAGGAGGCAGAGGTGAAGAGATGAGGCAACCCAAGCCAGTTCAAGCTCAGATAATTCTGTTATGATTTCTGTGATGGTATCAGTTTTGCTTTCCTTGCTATCCTCCTGTTCATTACTTTTTATGTATGCTTTTGTGTATTGGATGAATATAACTTATTATTTAGGTTATTTTAGAGCTACATATAGTTCAGATTATGTTGACTCAGGAAGAATATGGACTTATGAGCAGTATTAAGTATATTAATAACAATAAGAACTTTAAAAGATGTAGTGAATATATGTTTTGCATTGTGAGATGGAGATGCAATTCTGAGGCTGAGGGCTAAATTTGTGATGGCTATTATTGATTGTCAGATTGACAGGATCTAGAATGATCTAGGCTTCTAGCCTGTGGGCAGAGCTATGATGGGTTATATAGATTAGCTTGGCTTCTGGACCTGCTAGTTACAGATTATCTTCTTAGGTTAATTGTGGTGGGAATATCCACCTTAGAAGTGGATAGTATAATTCCTTAGGCTTTGGACTAGACTCATCACCAAAGTTGCTTTTGCCTAGGTCATAGCAATGAGAACAAGTAACTAATACATAAAAGAATTAAGAGTAAATACTTTGGGTTCATGCATCCTAATGTGAGCTGCAAAAAAAAAAAAAACAAACCAAAACCAAAACAAAACAAAACAACAACAAAAAAAAAACACTAACAAAATAGACCAAATATATAAACAAAATCTGTCCCTTCATTACCACTCACTTTTCCTGCGTCAGATTCTGACTCTTGACATATTTAATGTGGTCATCATTGTTTCTGAAAGCCTTGTTTTCATTCTTAGCTTGAATGATTTGTGCACTATGTTCACTGCATCAGAACATTCTGAGCTGTTCTGTGTCTATAATATTACCATTGGTGTTTGTAAATATTCATGTTTTTTTCTCACTTATTAAAGTTTCTTTCAATTTTCTTTTTCATTTTATTTTCTTTCTTTTTTGTTTCTCTCTCTCTCTTTCTCTCTCTCTCTCTTTTTTTTTTTTTGGTGGAGCTGAGGATTGAACCCAGGGCCTTGCGCTTGCAAGGCAAGCACTCTACCACTGAGCTAAATCCCCAACCCCGTTTTTTGTTTTTCAATACAGAGTTTCTCTGTGTAGCTTTACACCTTTCATGGATCTCACTCTGTAGAGCAGGCTGGCCTCAAACTCACAAAGATCTGCCTGGCTCTGCTTCCCTAGTGCTGGGATTAAAGGCATGTGCCACCACCGCCCAGCAATTTCTTTCAATTTGAAGAACTTCCTTTTCGACTCCTTATATGACAGTGCTACTGAAAGGAAGTTCTCTTGGGTTCCTATTGTCTGACAATGTCTTTATCTCTATCAAGATCCCAAAGAATAGCTTTTCTGGATATAGGATTATTGGTTGATAGCTTTCATTTTTTCTTTTTGTGCTGTGAGGATTTCATCCCTCTCTTTCCTGACGTGTAGAATTTCTGCTAAGAAATGAGCTGTCAGATGCATCTAGATAGCTTTTTGTATTGTTTCTTTGCTCTTGCTACCCTGAAAAATTTCCTTCGTAGCTTTAACCGATGAGAGTTTGGAGTCTTAGAGTAGACTTGAGTTTTATCTGGCTGCTCCTCTTTGCACTTTTTGTTGTTTGGGGAGACTTCAAGTTCTGATACCTTTTGTTAGAATTAATTTCCTCTCAAGTAACTGTTAAGCAACAATCACTTCATTATTGTCTCCATTTTTGTTGTTGTTGTTGTTCTCACTAATTCTTTCATCTGTTTGATCTGTCCTAATTGTAATGATTCCTCTTTCATTTCAAATTTTGTTTAAAGCATCTTTCAGCTCAGGGATTCATGTTCTACCTTAAACAGTTTTCCTCCCATCTTTCTGCTAGGTTACTGGGTTAGAGTACCGAATTACTTATTGATGTTTTATTGAAGACATTCATTTTCCTTACATAGTTGTTTTAAAATTGTCATTTGAGTGTTAGTCCATATCATTTTCCACAGGATGAGTCTGAAACCTTGTTTCAGCAGTTTGGTGAGCTGCTTTCTGAGAGTTCTTAATGGTGTCTCTGCTTTAAGGGAATGGAGTGTTTACTCCAATGTCCTAATCTGGCTTTTTTGATCCTATCTTCTGCTTTAAGGGAATGGAGTGTTTACTCCAATATCCTAATCTGTCTTCTTTGATCCCATCTTATTGGAAGCTCAAAGTGCATTGCTTTTAATCACTTCTGCTACTTTAGAACTAGATGGTGTTCAAGTCCAAGCACACTGTGAGATCACATTCTATAAATTATCAGTTCTTTCAAGCCTGGATTTCTTTCAAAGATAAAGGTCACATATTTCTCAATAAGATCAGAAGTACTTAAAAGGAAGGGTCATTCTCAAAAAGCCAGTTCCTTGGTCTTAGGTGGGCCTGTATTTTTAGCCTATATGCGTTAATTTGTAGTCAGTTAATGTGAGAATTTGCCAGTTTCTGGGCAAAACAGCATGTATAATTATTTTATTCCACCAATGCTTATGCCATGCTACAACCTTTGCCACCATATCCCACCAGCACTTCACAACTATGTAATATTTCCATGCAGTTCTCTGATGTATTTGGCACACACCTTAAGTTGGACAAAGGTACATGGTGATATAGGCTACTTATTGTTGAGGTGGAGTTGAGGCTCAATATTACTTCAACCCACAGCTGATAATGGAATTCTATCTGACTTACCCTGACGTTGAAGGTATTCTAGACTGTCCTGTCCATGGGCACTGTTTCAGGAATAGAAACTATTAGCATTTTCCTAGTATCCTAGTTCACTTTCTATTTTTTTTTTTTTTGAGACTGGGTTTCTCTGTTTAACTTTGCACCTTTCCTGTATTTCGATCTGTAGACCAGGCTGGCTTTGTACTCACAAAGACCCGCCTGGCTCTGCTTTCCAAGTGCTAGGATTAAAGGCGTGAGCCACCACTACCTGGCTCTAGTTCATTTTCTATTGCTTTTAATGAACACCATGACCAAGAGCAATTCAGTGAGAAAAAAGATGTATTTCATCATTGAAGTTTACAGTCCATTATAAAGAGAAGTCAGACCACAAACCTGGAGGTAAGATTGAGCTCATGGCTAAATTCTGCCTACTGGCCTTCTCTTCATAGTTTGCTCAGTTTGCTTTCTTATACCACCAGGCTCACCTGCCCAGGAGTGGGCTGGATACTGGATACACACAGACCCCCCCCACACACACACAGGAACCCCTACTGATTTACCTGCAAACCAGGCTGATAAAAACATTTTCTCATTCATTTAAAGTTATGTCTTCTAAGAACACCTTAGCTAGAGTCAAATTGACAAAAACTTAACTGGCATAGGCAGTGTTGGTGACATGGAGACAGCCAGACCATTTGCCAACATAGCTGACATTAAAATGAATCATGAATGATCCACATAGCTTCGAAGACATATCTGTGAAATAAGCCAGGCCCACAGTGTAAGTGGCCATGATGCAGACTCAAATACAACTCTGCCCTGAGATGGCATGCACTACTTGGAAGCATGCACCTTTAGTAGATATAATTATTAACAATGGCTTAGAAACAGCTGTGCTGCCCAAGGTTGGGAGCTGAACCTAAAGTAACATTCTGATCAAGGTTTACTCTAAGCTTAGTTGTACCTGACTTAAAGCTGAAGGCATCACTGTAGTCTATGGAGTTCCATGCTGACTTGAAGGCAATCAGGGACATGCAATTATATCTTGAACCTATCTTACTTACTGGTACACAGTTGTCCACTTGATGCTAGAGAAATCTAGAGGCTATATCTGTGAACTGTGACTTACAGTGTGAATTTTGATTTCTATCGTAAGAATGCTTTCATAGTATCAGTAACTTTACTACACTTTAGAGCAAATCCCTCTGTTAGCTTTTTTGTTTTAGTCTTTAATGGGAAGTAAGCTTTCTGCTCTGGTATCTAGAGGAAGATAGCGGAAGCAGTCTCTTCGCCACACAATGAATACAGTTCCAATAGCTCAGTCTTCTGATGTTGTCTTTTGGGGAGCAGTTGTACAGCTTTGTCTGATATTGAATGTGACTATAGAGGGCCTTATGCTACATTTCAAGTGTTTAGCCTAATCTTCATTCCCATACAGTCCTAATGTCTGATGAACTAATAATTCCATTAACTCTTTATTTCCCGAACTCTTCAGTTCATCTCTTTATTGTACTAAAATGAAACACTTTGTTCTCTCATCTAAAATCTTTGCTTATATTATTTTATTTTGTTAAGTAAAAAGGTACAAAAACCAATTTGTCTTTGGTGAATTACTGCTAGAGGACCTTAACATCTTACTCCATCCAACTTAAGGATTTTTTGTATAAATGCCACCTAAAGACTTAAGACTATTTTATATATTAAAATGTAAAGAATCATAGGAGATTGTTTCAAATGAGGATACAAAATTACAAATTCAAAACAAAGCATCTAGAATAATATTTAGTTGGAAAAAGAGGAAACTTACTATCAACTCAAATTTTTAGAGCCTACTAATCCATAAAACAATATAAATTCTTTTTAGAAAGTAATTAACTTTATGAAATATTTATATAATAATTTTTCTTCATGTTATTTTTGTCTCTTGGCTTCATTTGATATTGTCTTTCTATGACAAATCTTTTGTAATATTCTCCAAAAGTATAAAAGATAATTTGATCTGTTCTGTAATAATGCTGCTCAAAATCTGCTTTCCATTAAGGGAGAGTACAGAGAATGACTTTTAACTTCCCTAATTATTATACTATCTTATAAATTTTAAGGTTGTAATTAAATTTAGTCAACTCTTTAATATGTTTATTTCATATGTAAGTTATGAATGTTAACATGGAAATTAACCTCACATCTTTTATTATAGTTTATTATATTTGTGTTTTAATTTTACACATCAGCCATGGGTTCCCCTGTCCTCCCCCTCCCGTCCCCACCTCCAACCTCCTCCCAGCCCCTACCCTCCATTCCCATCTCCTCCAGGGCCAAGACTCCCCTGGGGATTCATTTAAACCTGGTGGATTCAGTACAGGCAGGTCCAGTCCCCTCCTTCCAGGCTGAGCAAAGTGTCCCTTTGTAAGTTCAAGGTTCAAAACAGCCAGCTCATGTACTAAGGATAGGTCCCGGTCTGACAGCCTGGGTGCCTCCCAACAGTTCAAGCTATTCAATTGTCTCACTTATCCAGAGGGCCTGATCCAGATGGGGGCTCCACAGCCTTTGGTTCATAATTCATGTGCTTCCATTCATTTGGCTATTTGTCCCTGTGCTTTTCCAATCTTGGTCTCAACCATTCACACTCTTACAGTCCCTCTTCTTTCTCGACAATTGGACTCCTGGAAATCCACCTGGGGCCTGGCTGAGGATCTCTGCATCCGCTTCCATCAGTTATTGGATGAGAGTTCCACCATGACAGTTAGGGTGCTTGGCCATCTGATCACCAGACTAGGTCAGATCAGGCTTTCTCTAGACCATTGCCAGCAGTCTACATAGGATGTATCATTGTGGATTTCTGGTGACCTCTCCAGCACTCTGCCTATTCCTGTTCTCATGTGGTCATCATTTATCATGGTCTGTTATACCTTGTTCTCCCTTTCTGTTCTTGATCCAGCTGGGATCTCCTGCTCCCCTAAGCTTTCTTTCCCTCAAACCTTGCCCTTCATTACTCCCACTGTCGTCCAGGTTGTTCATGTAGATCTCATCCATTTCTCTGTCATTAGGTGATCCCTGTGTCTTTCCTGTTTTCTAGGTAGCTTCCCACAACTCCAGGGAGGTAACCTCACATCCTTTATGAGTTTACATTATTAAGAGCTTTACTAAAGCCATTTCTACTCTGGAATGGTCAAAATTAACCTGTATATGAATGAAAGTTACTCTGAGCCTTGCAAATACATTGTACTTAAACTCAAATACTATGTATCATCAACTCAACTTATGGAAGTTCTAAAATGGTTATATTATCTACCTGACTCAGTCTGACTGCCTGGTCATAAAAAATATCATGAACTTGATATTTTCTAAATAACACACATTTACTTCTTACTTTTAGGTAGTCTGAGAAGATGAATACTGTAAATACAATGTCATTACTAAATAAAATGGGGGGTCTCATTCTCCATAAACTGCACTTTCTGAGCCCTCATGTACTATAATGCAAGGAAACTTCATTATAAAGACACAAATCACAATTTTAAGGACTCTCATCCTATAGCTTAATCATCTCTCAAAAGCATCATTTCAAAATTCTACCACCACAGAGCTTAAGACTTAATACATGATTTTGAGGAGATATCAACATTTAGATATTTCTCTAGTCACCATGAGAGCAAACAGTACATTGTGAAGGTCAGAGTGGGAGAAGATGTTTACATTAATCATTACTAAGATGTTTAACTGTTGAAAATTCCACAATGACCTCTACCAGCAAGAGAAAAAAACAAACAAGCAACAACAAAAATCCTCCCCAAACTCCAAGGACCTTAGATGAGCCCATACAACTGAGGAGTTCTGTACTTTCTCATTGTCTTCTTAGTGAATACTAACTCATCTTAGTAACTGTTGTTCATGGCTGGTTCTTCCAGGAGTAAATAAAATAGCTACCCCTAAGCATTTTGCCCTGTCCCTCCATGGTTTACTAACTTTTATTTAACAAGCTTTTAATATCACTGCAGGTTTCTCTCATTTATTTCCACAAACACTAGTCCCTAGATCTGTGTTGTCTGATATGGTTGCCAAAATCACATACCACTGGTTAAGTTAATTTAGAAATTAATTTGAATAAAATTTAAGCATAGCTTCTTAGTTGCCCTATCCATTTCCACTAAACTCAGAAGCCACAGGCAGCAGTTAAGGAAATTTTGAACAAATCTGTGATTACAGAAAGTTGTACATTGTAGAGGCATCTAGTATACAGGAATTTCAGTGTCAAGTGGGTTTGGAAGATGTTGTTTACATCATTTTCTTTTAATATTAGTGATATTAAACCTTGAGTATTCTGATGTGAGGAAACATAGTTTACCCAGCTTTTCATGAGGTGATTAAAAATTGAATCCTCTTACCTTTTTCCATTGCGTTTTGTTTGATATGTCATTTTTGATTTGTCATAATGCTTATGGTTTTGTTTTACAAATACAAATTCAATGAAAATGAATCTATTAGCATAAAGCTAGTCTATTAAATATGATATAAAGCCTAATATAAAAACCCTTCTTCCAATATACAATAAAATCATCATGATGATTTCTTACAGATAAACTAGCAATCTTCTCTTACAAATAAGAAACTAGGAATCGCAGGGCAGTGGTGGCACACTCCTCTTATCCCAGCACTCAGGAGCCAGAGCCAGGTGGATCTTTGTGAGCTTGAGGCCAGCTTGGTCTACAGAGCAAGATCCAGGACAGCCACCAAAAGTACATAAAGAAACCTTGTCTCAAAAACCAAACCAAAATAAAAAAGAAAGAAATAAAAAAAGAATCTAGGAATCCCTGAGTTAAGAAATTTATTTAAATTTACAAAACACATACACCTGTTCCAGGAGACGTTCATCACCCTTGAGTCTTGTCCTTCAGTCATTGATGAAGGCTCAATACAGGAATAGTTTCAGGACAAACAATCTTCCAGGCTGTGGGTATGGCTGCTTCAGTATCCCCAAATCAATTGTTGATTTTCTCTTTGGGAATGGTGGTGGTAACACACACAAAGTAACGTAAGTTGCTTCAGAACAATTTTAAAATTGCTAAAACCTTTTTAGTTTAGCAAGGTTTTACAGTCTATGAAGTGTGGCTTTAATATATTATGGATAATTATGATTGGCTAATTTTTTTGAAGTACAGTTTAGAAACAGCTGCAAGGGCTGGTGAGATGGCTAAGTAGGAAGAGTTGTTAGTTTCCAAATCTGACCTGCATGGTGGAAAGACTGAAGCAGCTCCCACAAGTTGTCCTCAAACTTCCACATACCCATGGTGGCAACCATGTGCACATACACAAGGACTGTAATTAAAAATAAATAAAAAAATTTAAATAGAAGCAATTGCAGCCTAGTGACACAAAAGATGCCCCCAAATATGTTGAAAAAGAGAAAGAGAAAGTTTAGGAATAGTAATGTAATTATGTGTTCTGAAAAAAAGTGTTTTAATCCTTAGTGAGTTATCTGAGCACTTGGAATCTAGTTTGGATTGAGTCCAGTCATCTCAATGATTCTTTAGTTTCCACTCACAGAAAGGCTGTGTGTGGAATGAAACATAGGTTTGCCTGCACCATCATCAAAATTATGATTTCTATGCCTCAATGACTTTCTACCAGAATGTACAAAAATTATACACTCCAAAAGATTTATAAAAGATATAGTGTTGAATCACAATAATTCTAGGTTAAGTTTGTGTAGAAAACAGTGAAATTAATGAGTCCAGAATAATATTAAAGACCTGAAGTCTGAATTCTATGATTCATGTAAAATATTTCAGATAATTAAATGAGCACAATATACTCAATCTTTCTGTATCCACCAAATGACCATTCTGTATCTGCCCTTCTATGCACATATCCTGTGTTTGTTTCCTTCTTCTTCTCCACACATAACCATGTCCTTCAGGCTTAAAAAGCTTTTCCTCAGAGAGTGAGGGAGGCAGGGTACGCATTCCAGACTTCAAAGAATTGTATAAATGTGACATGTCTTTACAACCGAAGCCCCCTGTCTCTTTCTTTTTCTCATTCTTTAGCATTAGAGCTCAAGTCAACTTTGTCAGTGATGCAGACTGCCTAAAGGCACAAAGCCCTGGTTTCATGGGGCTTCGGTGTGGCCTGTATTTGACACTACTTGCCTCTGGAAATAAGTTTGGGGTGGTGAAATATGCATTAGGTCAGAGCAGTATGTCTCTGAAGGCCCATAAGAAGACTTTTTTGTTGTTGTTGTATTTTTTTTTCAAAAAAAAAAAAAAAAAGGAATACAGAATTATAAGATGGAGAGTGAAGCGTGTATGTGTACTGTGAGAGTGCCTGTGTGATTATGCTTCAAGAGGAGGGGACACTGTGATTCCTTTGTTCAAAAGGGCAGTTCTCCTCAGAAGTGGCTAATCTGTCACTGTCACTAGGCAAGAAAGAGGTGGGGGAGGTGGCAGTGGGGTGGGAACATGCCAAGTTTGCTCAGAATGCTCATTGCGCAGGACGATCCCCACAGCTGTTGTGCACCCAGTGTAAATATGGACAGCCCCATTCATCACAGAGTTCCCTTCTGCAGCACATGTCCAAACACGGTGATGATTTAGTGCCTGCAGCTGGAACCGCACCATGCTTCTTCAGAACAGCAGAGTTTAAAAATTAGGGGGTGGAATTGGAAAGGAGACAGGGGTTACAATGAGGGAGCAACTAATTCCAGGCTTCTGGGAAAAGAGAAGGGCAAAAGGGTTGAGGTATTCTGGGGCCCAGTCCCTTGCTTTAACTTCCGTTTTCATCGCTTTAGTGTAACTATGGCCTTTGAACCACTATGTCCTCTGCTCTTGGTTTGTCCATGCCTTAACAATAGGCGATCAAGGTCCTCAGCACCTCTTCTTTAAATAGTATTGATACTAAACTCCAAGAAACCTCTGTGAGCACAGCAGGATAAGAAAACAAATAGTTCAGTTTTTACTAAGTATGGGTACAAATCATTCACTTTTCATTCATAAAAAAACTTGTCAGATTCTAAAACATGACTCATTGGTTAATGTGTTTGCTGGCCAGATATGAGGACTTGAGTTCCAGTCCCCAGCACCCCATAAAGATCAATGCACTGACATCCTGTAACTATAGTACTTGGAGAGGCACAGGTATATCACAGGGCACTCTCTGGATGGCCAGTGTAGTCAGATAATGAGTTCAAGTTTCATTGAAAGACATTGTATCAAAGAAAAATAAGGCAGAGAGGTATAGAAAATCCAACATCATCCTCTGGCCCCATATACATATTATACATATTATAAGTTCTAGTGCAACCTATAAACACACACACACACACACACACACACACACACACACACACACACGTGGTAGGGACAAAATGAATAATATAATTTTTGGAGGAATCTAAAGAAGCAAAGTTTATGTAATTTTCCCATTTTATATAAAATAAATAGATCAAAATATAATTAAATGTCGATAAAATAAAATCACAAATTAAGAATCATACTTTATGTTCATCACCTAGTAGGTGGTCAGTAAGTGCTACAAAACAGAACAGAGAATCTTATCATGTACTGTATAGAAATATTTTTTCTTTACTTATGTGATGAACTGGTTTTTTACTTCTCCAAGAAGAGATGGTGCAAGGACTACTTTAGGTTCCCAGAGAAAAATGTTTCATCTCAGCAAAAGAATAAAATGAGATTTGGAAAGGTTCGCTACAAGTACATATAGCTGTTAAAACAACAACCACCACAACAAGACATTGTATAGGCACAGTAGATGGGTAGGAAGAATGGGAGAACAGTTATTCAGCCTGTGCAGATTGTTGGGGCTCATGGTGATTAATTGTAGCACCAAGGGTGTGCCAACAGAGCATAAAATGTGAGGTATTCTAGCCTTATGTCAGTCTCTTGTGAGCATTTCCACTTGGAAAATTTGTTTTCTTCCTGTTTCAAATCCATTTTGTTATTCTATGTTTGGATTCCTGCGATGGGCATCTGAAAATACACATATTTCCCTGAAATCTGGTTTCTTGGAAAAATTCTGTAACTAGGAACCACTAGAAAAAGGCTGATCATTAGCAGATGCCTTCTGTACCAGGAATGACTGAAGATGATCATTTACCTAAAGCCAAAGATGCTTTAGATCCCAAGTTTCTTTAGCCTTCTCACGGCAGTGGTTGGAGATGAACATGGGTTCATCATGCTCTGTGAACCACCTTCTCTGATGCTCTAGGGTTACTACAATCTAGGTTAAGTTTTTCCATCCAAAGGGCTTAATCTTGAGGTCCTTAATATTTCTAATCTCTCTGTCTGTTTTTCTGTGTCTGTCTCTCTTTCTCTCTTTCCCTGTCTCTCTGTCCCTCCCTCCCTCTTCTCCATACCTGATATTCACTTCCCTGTATTACAATTTTATCTAAAAACACAATATCTTCAATGAGCAATTAAAAATATTGGCTTGAAGTAGATATAAAGTTTCAATAAAGACATACTCAAAATTTTATAATGGAAGACACCACAAATTATATACAGTATTTAATGGAATTCCAGAAATCTGGAACACACTAAAACTACCTCAAAAATGCAATTTGTTGGTGTTTCTCCTGTGCTTTTAATGAAACTGGTAATATTACAAAGCAGAAAAGCATGAAATGTGCCTTCATGTGATAATGGGAATGTCTTGAAAGTTTCAGACATTATTTGAGGATAGGTCGATATTCATTTAACCTTTTATTTCTTTTTTGTTGTTCTCATTGCATCCTGGTAAGGAAAATTTTGTATGGTTTTGATCTTGATTTTGTACAGAAAAACTGAAATAACTCATTAAATGTAAAATATGAAAGTCTAATCCACCTATCTCTGTTAACACCCAAATCCTGCATGCATGTTTTACAATACAGGATGCATTATCTCAATGAGTTATAAGGGTTAAAAAGAGACTTTGGATAAAATATATAGAATACATGGACGAAATAGAGTACAAGAAGTCTAAAGGTATTGTGTTCCCAATGTTCTATTGATTGTTAGAAAAAATATGAAAATTGACTGTATGGAAGGTGTAAAAGATATAGAAGACCAAGGTATTCAGAAATATGCTCAAAATGTTTATGTAAGGCAGCAGATTCTGGGGAAATTTTTTAAAGCACCCCAACATACAGTGTAATGCATCTTTCAATTGAGATTGTAATGGATGATTTTAAGATTAAGAAACAAATATGTATGAGATTTCAAAAAACTAATCAGCATTGGGATTTTTATGGTAGTAAATGCTATAACTTAAAAAGAAAAACAGATTAAATATAATTTTGACATTTTATTGATCAAAAACTTGGAAACGAAAAAGAAGGAAACAAAAACAGAATTATTTTTTGATGAGCCTGGAGCCAGTATCTTGAGAAGCCGATTTGTCAGGGGGAAGGTGAGT
This sequence comes from Onychomys torridus, assembly GCF_903995425.1. Classification (NCBI taxonomy): domain Eukaryota; kingdom Metazoa; phylum Chordata; class Mammalia; order Rodentia; family Cricetidae; genus Onychomys; species Onychomys torridus. The sequence continues at coordinate 85,423,503 of NC_050444.1, forward strand.
TTGGATTTGCAGGTGTTAATTTTAAATTTTAAGCTGATAGTGAAGAATCACAGTGGCAAAGTTCAATCAGTAATTGGAGATGAATCCAGTTTTTTCAGAAGGGAAAAATGGTTTCTTCAAAATGTTGGAAACTGTATGCTGAGCATATTTGCAAAATCCTCCTCTTATCCATGCATGATTGCTACCAAAGGGTGGAGAGGGGGAGAGAGACATATTCTGGACACAACTGAAATTAACTTGTTTAAACTGCTTTAATTTTGAACACGGTTATCCCTAAGACCTTGCTTTGGAACACAGTTTCCTTAGACCATACATAGAAAAACAGTGAGAAAGGTCCAGTAACAAATCAAAAGTAAGCAAAGTCCAGAGACAGGAAGTCACTGACAGCCAACTGCAGAAATCTAGCACAATCCAGAGTATTTCAATACTTTCTAAATGCAATGCCATAACTTTATTTCCACAAGGATTAACTAAACATACACCCACTAATCTCTGCATAGCTCCCCACTGTTAGGCGTGGTACATGCTACAGAAAAAGCAAGGTATCCTTGACCTCACACTAAACCCTTTGAAACTTTTTGAGCCACACTCATCCCAAGAACTACCTTCCATTTACTAAGTTTTCAATCAATGTCCTGTGTCATCTAAAACTATCCTGATATTTGGAGCCTCACTTCTAAGATTTCTTTGCTGGCAAGAATTATGTATGTGTTAAATGACTAATGAAAGCAATCTGGAAAGACTGCTTGGGTGACTGTTGACAGATGTTTCTACATGTGGCTATGGAACTAAGGCAGAACCTGAGGTGATGACAAGTCCACAGAACTTGAAGCTGAAGGACCTGGATTCAATCCCAGCCTGACCTTTACCACATACAGAATTTACACATAATTAGCTCTCATGGTGGATGTGGAGACCTGCACATATGGAGGTAAACATTAAGATAAATGACCATGTAACAAATTTTGTCACAGTAAATATGCTAAACTTAATGCCAAATCTTGCATAGTTTTTACAATGCAATATGAGACTATAATATGACATCGAATCTAGGAGCAACCTAAAAAATCGTGTGATACTCTTTGAAATACCTCTATAGAAAACAGGGTTAAGTCTAAGAAAGTAATTGGTTCTATGTAGATTATGGGTTAGTCAAAAGGTCAGAAGTAAAGTTGAGATTTTGTTTGACTTCCCACTCTAATGTTCAAACCATAAAGGCAATGTTTGGGTGTTGCTTTAGAGTTCATTAATTTAGTTTGTACTGTGAATACATCCTTTATGTAAAATTTTGAGAACTGAATTATAAAAAATGGTAAATAGCATTAAATGTTCTACTTTTATTTAAAGTAAAAGTCAAGATAGCTTAGGTTTCAAGAGGAAGAATTTTCAGAGAATATTGAGTATCTCAATCAATAGAAGCTTTTAAATGTAAAAGATCTAGAGAAAGATGAAGAAGGGGTCTTAATAGCAGCACCATCTTCTCTCTATGATAGAATACATCATACAATTTATTCACCTTACCTTTAGATAGTTTAATAATCTAGAAGGGATGAATTGACTGTTCCAGGGAAATTATCTTTTTACCTAAAGATAAAAATCCTAAGTCTAATGTGTTCTGACAGATTACATAGACATGGCGATAGGGTCTGAAACCAAGGAGCTCCCAGAGATTGAAGAATCAATATGACTCACAATACTATCTATAAACTGGCCTGATTCAGTAAAACACTGCATTAATTTGTCTCAACCATGTATATCTATAGCCCAAGCTTTGGATGACTGTCCAAGTAACCAGTTGTCTCTGTCATTTCCAGAGTTTTGAAAGCTGCTTACAGTGCATTTCCTGTTTAATTAGGTAATATTATATCCTTTTGAGATATTTGATGTTGTTGAAGACTAGATAGTTATAATTTTCCTGGGTTATGATAAAAGATAATTTAGATTGAAACTTTAGACTCACAAATAAAGTATAAATAGAATATTTTTTTTAATTTTCCAAATATAAATAGAATGGATATTCTAACTGTAATTCTTGCTTGATTACTATTTTGTTATATATAATTTTACTATCTTAAAATTAAAACTTTCCTTTTTAATTAAACAGAAAAGGACGAATGTTGTGAGATACTGCTGTTGTACACTGGTTTAATAAAACACTGATTGACCAGTAACCAGGCAGGAAGTATAGGCAGGATAAGCAGATAAGGAGAATTCTGGGAAGAGAAAGGCTGAGTCAGGAGATGCCAGGCAGACTTGCTCAGTCAGTACAACAGGAGACTCTTAATCTCAAGGTTGTGTGTTCAAGCCCCACATTGGGTGACAGGGCACAATATTTTGTAATATTTCAAGCTGTTTCCTGCTCTCTTTCCTATTTGTCACAGTATTAACATGCCATCCTGGATCTGGAAAAGATGTCTTGGCAAGTAATTCAATTCCTTGAGTCTGAGACAAGGAGGTTCAGTCTATTTCCTGAGTCGGCACTAAATAAGCACAAATATCACATGGCAATTTTATCAACATAATTAGTATTCTATCAACTTATGGAAAAATAATTGAATTTTTAAAGAATTAATATATTGCAGAATTCCCAGTTTGAACATAAAATTATTCCTTCCATTTTGGTATTTAAAATGAAAGGTCATGTTTGGAAGAAATGTGGATCATTATACTTGTTCATGACCACACCTTCACTTTTGTCTCTCATCTGTCCTACACTGTATGAAAAGCTGGTTTCCATCATTCAAGTCTTCTGTAGTGAATTTTCTTTTGCTGTGATAAAATACCATAACCAAACACAACTAAAGAAAGAGTTTATTTTGGCTTATGATTCCAGAAGGTCAGGTGTTCACAATGGAGAAGATAAGATGGCAGAAGACTGGAACATGGTGACTTACTTCCTTCAACAAGGTTCTGTCTCCTAAAGGTACCATACCTCAGAGCAGCCAATTGGAGACCAGTGTACAGATGCATGGGCCTAAGGGGATGTTTCTCTTCCAATCTACACTATCTCATGTTATGTTACCATTGCTAACAGAATCTGAAATTTGTTCAGGATTCTAAGGCTCTCCATAGCATACCTCAAAAACCCTTTTTCATTTATGTTCCACTGTCCTACTCATTAAATGCTGTATTTTTGCCACCTATTCAATCTAATCTCTCTAATTTTAATGATGTTGAGATCATGAATGAAAATGTATTTTATTACGTTTGGAGATATATTTGAATTTTTCATATATAAATATAATATAATTGACATTCTGTCACATAAATACATGTAGTCATTCTCTTTCTGTTGGTATGTTTTGTATTTCATTCATATTTTTGAAGCTTCTGAGAAACTTTGAGCTCCCAGTGGAGGAACTGAATACTGCTGTAGATTCACACAACAAATTTAATGTAACCTGACTATATGATCTGGGAAAAGAAAATTTCTCTGAGGCTTCATATATATGTCTGAAGTGGGATAATGGCATCAATATCTAGGAGATAAATGAAAATGACACATCTATAATTATTTATTGTTTTGAATAAGTTGGTATGGGAATAGAACCATTTAAATTATGTTTTTTTAGTTCTCATTTTATTAAAACTACATTTCTTCCCATTGAATGGGACAGAAACCAAGTCAGCTAGCAAAACAAAACAAAACAAACTAACACCTAGTCCCAGTTTTAAGTAACTATTAGGAGGGGAAGGGTGACAAAAAGCTTCAGATAAAATGGAGCAGCTGTAAAAATTCTATCAGACTTGCTGGCTATCTCCCTCTTATTCATGATTTTCCCCTGATTTTTGGGCTAACTCTCTTAAAGTGATATACAATATGGCCACAAATATTTAAATTTTGTTGAAAGACACAATCACTTGGGGTTTGAAACAATCCTGAAAAATTCTTCACTTGGAGTAAATACACATGCTTGACTACTGCTCATTTCTAGTCTGGGAACTGGACACAGGATACAACATGGTACTCCCATCTCTTGTTCTATGAAGTAGTGGTATTTCCCGAAGAGTAGATTTCTCAGGGAATATTACCACATATTTTCAATATGAATAACCATAGATTCACAGTCTCTCTTACATTGAAACACAATATATTTAGATCTGTGCATAACAGCATAGGTGAGATCTTTTATTTGATTTTCAGTTTTGTTTATGATTTTAGACAGACAATCTCTTCAACAAATAAAAGCTTTCTGGAAATTTTATCATAAAAGATAATTGTATACCAAACTTATAGTTACCATAGAAATATTCCCTATACTAAAGCTCATTTACATGCTTCATTGTAGTTGGAGGACTTGTGTAAACCTCACTGCATAGGAGTGATTCTCCAGCCTGTCTGGCCACCCCCTACCTGATATAATGGTCTGCTGAATTTGATACAGCTTATTGTATGATGTGTTACAAATGTGATACAGGTTAAGCTGTCCACATTATTATTTTATCCACATTCCTATTTGTTCCAAGTACTTGCCATTTCCTCTTTCACAATTGTACTATTTCAATTTAATGCTAATTTTAATGGCTAAGAAACTGTGATGTGATAAATAAGCAGAAATTATGGTCTTAGTTCTAGTTTTTCCACTGATAATTTAGGTTATTGCTTTAAAATATATGTTTTATTGACTATTGGAGATTTTATAAAATGTAATTTGATCATGATCATTCTCATTCCTTCCCTTAACTTTTCTCAGGACCACCCCCATCTCCCAACTACCCTCAACTTTTTTCTCCCCTTTCTTTCATTTATTCAATAACCAGAAAACTCCAATTTGTGCTGTCCATACACTTATGGGTACAGAACCATCCATCACTAGATCTCGGTTGATATACCAGGGGCCATCTTTTTGAGAGCTGACTCATCCTCTCCCAGAAACCATCAGTTGTCCATAGCTCCTCTGTTAGAGGTGGGTGTATATGAAGCCTTCCTCTCCCAAGTTAAAATGTTTAGCTTTATCATTGACAGGACTTGTTCAGGCAACAGTGCTCATGAACACATCCATTCTGTCATGTCCAAAACACTGAATTACTGGTCCAATACAATTTATAGCTATCACAATCTTCAACTTTTAGAAACCTCTTGTGATGGTCATTGAGCCTTGAGGAGGGGTGTGATATGGATGTCTCATTTGTGGCCGAGTGTACTAGTCACTTTTTCTATGTACATTGATCAGTTGTCAGATTCTTTTTAAAAATGATTTTATTGTCGGGTGGTGGTGGCGCACACCTTTAATCCCAGCACTCGGGAGGCAGATCTCTGTGAGTTTGAGGCCAACCTGGTCTCCAAAGCGAGTTCCAATAAAGGCACAAAGCTACACAAAGATGAGCTCAGGCTCATTACTGACTAGCTCTTATATTTAAATCAATCCACAATTCTTATCTACAGCAGCATGGCTTGGTATGGGTACCTTTTTTCAGTTCTGTCTTGTCATCTTGCTTCCTCTGTGTCTGACTAGTGACTCCTCACCTCTGTTGAGAATTCTTGGTTTAGATCTGTATCCCATTTTAAATTAGGTTATTTGTTTTTTGGGTGTCTAGTTTCTTGAGTTCTTTATATATTTTCGTAATTACACCTCTGTCAGATATCAGGTTGATAAAGATCTTTTCCCAATCTATATGCTGCCATTTTTTTTCATATTAACAATATACTTTGTTTTATAGAAGTTTGTAAGTTTCATGTGGTCCCATTTATTAATTATCAGTCTTAGTGCATGAGCTATTGATATATTCTTCAGAAAGTTGTTTCCTATGTCAATGTGTTCAAGGATTTTTCCCTTCTATCAGGTTCAGTGTATCTAAATTATGTTGATGTCTTTGATCTACTTAGACTTGAATTTTGTGCAGGCTGATAGATATGGATTTATTTACATTCGTCTACATGCAGATATCCTGTTAGCCTAGGATCATTTGATGAAGAGGCTTTCTTTTTTCCATTGTATAATCTTGACTAAATTGTCAAAAATCATGTGTCTATAAATGTGTATATTTACATCTGGATCCTTATTCCATTCATTGATCCACCTATCTGGTTTTGTTTTTGTTTTTGTTCGTTTGTTGTTTTGGGGGGTTATTTTTGGAAATATTATGTGGTCTATTTACTGTAGCTCTGTAGTACATCTTGAAATCAGAGATGGTGATTTCTACATTGTGGGAGTCCACAATGCCTCCAGCTCCTGGCTTGATTTCCATTTTGACTTAAGGTCAGAAAACTCAAGCTCATTTTTGTTCCTTAAGGCTGAATCATGGGATGGTTGGCCAAATACATGGTTACTAGATGCTTTGAGAATTAAGGAGATGTTTATGCTTGTTTGTTCCTTGAATCATGGTAAGGAACTCTTTTGCTCCCCTTGTTTTGGGTATAAAAAAGCTATGAGAAATAAATTTGGGGCTACTGAGAGCCCTCCCAATTCAGTCTTCTGTATCTTCTCTCTTTATTTCTTAATCTTAATTCCCCTATTCAGGCACTGTTTGACAGATCAGCTGGTCCTGACACTACATTAGTTCTTAATTTGTTTGGGATTGTTTTATCTATTCTGTTTTTGTTTGTTTGTTTGTTTGTCTTTCCATATGAAGTTGAGTATTACTCTTTCAATGTCTGTAAAGAATTATGTTAGGATTTGCATGGGGAATGCATTGAAAGTGTAGATTGTATTTGGTAAGGGGACCATTATTTCCTGTTAATCCTACAAATTCATCTTCTGATCTCTTTATACAAAGACTTGATGTTCTTGTCATACAGGTCTTTCATTTGATTAATTACAGTTACACCAATATATTTTATATTATTTGTGGCTATTGTGAAGGGTGTTGTTTTCTTGTTTCTCATTTATATAAAGGAGGTCTAGTGATTTTTTTTTTTTTTTAGTTAATATTTTATCCACCCACATTATTGAAGGTGTTTATCAGCCTTTGGGAGTTCTCTGGTAGAATTTTTGGGGTCACTTATTCATACTATCAGATCATCTGCAAATAGCAAAAGTTTTACTTCTTTCCAATTTGTATCTCCTTGATCTCCTTTTGTTGTCTCATTGCTCTAGCTAGAACTTCCAGCACTATATTGAATAGATATGGTGAGAGTGGACATCCTTGTCTTATTCCTGATTTTAGGGGAATTTCTTTGAGTTACTTTCCATTTAATTTGATGTTGGATATAGGTTGTTGTATATTGCCTTTAATATTTTAGGTATGTCCTTTGTATCCCTGATCCCATCAAGACTTTTATCATAAAGTGATGTCAGATTTTATCGAAGGTTTTTTCAGCATCTAATGAGAATATCATATTTGTTTTTTTTCTTTCAGTTTATTTAGATAGTGATTGCATTGATAGATTTTCATAAATTGAACCAACCCTGTATCTCTGTTTGGTATTCTGTAAGCTCCTAGTATGTTTGTAGACATGTCCTTTCTCAGGTTAGGAAAATTTTCTTAGAAGGTTTTATGAAAATAATTTCTGGGCCTTTGAGCTGGTAATCTCTTTCTTCTATTCCTTTCATCCTTAAATTTGGTCTTTTCATAGTGTCCCAGTTTTTCTGGAAGTTTTGAGTCAGGAATTTTTTTTAGATTTCACATTTTCCTTGACTGGTGTATCTATTTCTTCTATTATGTCTTCAAAGCCTGAGATTCTCTCTTCCATATCTTGAATTGTTAATGATGCTTGCATCTGAAGTTCCTCTTTGCTGCCTGGATTTTATATTTCTAGAATTTTCTCAAGTTGTTTTCTTTAGTTCTTCTGTTTCCATTTGAGGGGCTTGAATAGTTTTATTTATTTCCAACTGTTTGTTTTATTATTTGTTTTTTTTTTCATGACTTTCTTTACATTCTTTAAGGGATTTTTTGATTTCCTCTGAATTTTTCTTGTCTTTTCCTTGATTTCTTTAAGGGGTTTATCCATTTCCTCTTTAAGGACTTGTATCATCTTGATAAAGTTGGTTTTAAGTTTTTTTCTTGTGCTTCAGCTATGTTAGAATATTCAGGGCTCACTCTAGTGGGATTTCTGAGCTCTCATGGCAAAACTACCTTGGCTGTTATTGATTGTGTTCTTACAGTGATTTTTAAGCATTTGATTTAGAGTGATTAAAAGTCTAGATGCTGATTTCTGGGTTTGTCTTATTGGATAGGTGTTTTCTTCCTTGGTTTCAGTTTCCTTTCTGGCCTTCTGGTTGGAGGGGCTTGTGATTGAGTAGAGCATCTTTGCCCAAGTTGTGGACTGGGTTTCTAATGGTCTAGCAAGGGTTGCAGCATGAGATGGGAGCTGGAGACCTGGTGATCTGCATGGCCTCTTATCTGGCCAGGTATTCTCATGCCGTTCAGGATTATGGTCTGGCTTCTAGTGGTGTAACAGCTGTCTGCCAAAGGTGTGGGCTGTGATAGGGTTACTAGAAGAGGAGGAATGGTTGGGGCTTTGCTAGTCAAGAGTTAGTAGGGTCGATAGTCACTCTTACCTATAGTTCAGGGTGCTGGCCTGGTCTCTGGTGGGGTAGAAGGTTTCACCTGGTTTTCATGGAAGTGGTCTGGCCTCTGATGGGTCATGAGGCTTCAAACAGAGGTATGAGGCTGGGGTATGATGATGATGAGAGGAAGGGCAATTGGGTGAGTGGTCACAGGTGGGGTATGGGGGCATCTTACCTTGAATTCAAGTAGCTGGTCTCGCATCTAGTGGGGTCCAGCTGTCAGTTTTTTATTAACTACCATGCATTATACAACAAAACTTTTTTATGAGATTTGAGATTTCTACTTATCTGTGGGCATATATGTACAAATTTAGAAAGTAGGTTTGATTCAATGTACATTTAGAAAAATAATGGCATAGGTTTATCTTTGGATCCTGTGAGCCTTCCAAACACAGGTTCTTGGCTAGAATTGCAGGACCATGCACACATTTTCTACTGTGGAGTTGGTCTTAAATTAAATCAGAGAAAGCTTGGTTAAACTTATAACATCTGTGCCAAAATTGCATCCATAGGTATACCTTGACCCTCAGGTCATTATTTCCATTCACAGAGTTCATATCTTGGTAAGATTATTGATGACATTTTCTCCCCAGAAGCCTGGTATTGTGTACTAGTTTCCTTTGAGATTAAAATATCTCCTCAGGGAAAACTCCTTAAGACGGGAAGTATACAACTCAAAACAGTTTCAGGAAGTCTCTGAAACAGACCACATTACCAAGGCTCCTACATATTAAGAGTATAGAAGCAGAAAAACTGCTGAAGGAATTCTTAGACTAGCTGTGCTCCTTGGAAGAGGCTCAGATGGTGTATATCTAAGCAGCCTGGAAGATGCAAAGACAAGAAAAGCAGATAGATTGAAAGAAGTAGAGACCATCAAGACTGCCTAGAAAAAACAAAGACCAGCTGAGCTGCCAGGACGACACTCAGACAATTGAGCACCACAGAAGGACACCCTCTAACCTGTTGAACTACCTGCAGTGTGCTCCAGGTTTCCAGATTTTGTGAGCTGTCACCCATGTTGGGGTGGGTTTTTGGTAATGCAGCTGTCAATGAGTCATTTTTGCTCTTGTTAGAAATGCCTCTCACATAGCCCAGTAAGTAACCCCAATAAAACTCATTGGTTCATCAAGTTAAACTTTGATTCTACTGATATTTTAGTCTGTCCTTGGTTCCATACTCAGGGTCAGTAGACATTGTTTGAGCTCTCTCTAGAAATAATATAACCCAGCATTCACAACATTCCAAGAATTTGAGGACTGCAAGCTTATTGTATAAAGTGCCCAATTTAATTATGACATTTTACATGTGTATTTTATATTCTTTTCTCACATTCACATGTCTTAGATTCCTCTTCTTCCCTCTGGTCATTTTTCATTTTTGGAATAAAGCTTTCCTCTACTTTTATTATTCTACTATATATATTCTTGAATTAATATATTGATATATGCATATATCTTTTATATATGAAAAGTCATGCAATATTTGTCTTTGCTGGTGTTTTGAAAGGCTTCTCTTACTCTGGAGCTAAAGAACTCTGAATCCTCCTGTTGTCCTCATTATGACCTTTGAATTCTTGTAGGGAAAAGTAATATAGACAATGATTTTTAAAAATTGTTAATGCTCCAGAAGCTATTGGGTTTGAGAAATAAGAAAATATGTAAGAGATGTTTTGATTGTATTGAGTTGTTTCATATTTTTCCTTTTCTTTCTTTAACATTTGGTTTAATTTGGGGACTTTAGAGGGAGACAAGAATTTAAAGGCAAACAAAACAAAACAGAAAACAATAATCAATAACATATTCTCCCTCATCCACTAAATACAATTCTTGGGCATGAAAAATCCATAGCGTTGAGTAATTCTCAACTTGTTTTCATCTGTATTTTCTCCATCTGTTCTGCTTAGATTGCCTTCTGGAGAATAGGGAAACTGCTACTCTATGCTGCCTGGTAAGGATGAGAAAGGTTAATAAACACTGAAGATCAATCCCAATTGTCCTCATATTATATCCCTGTTCTTATATGTCAGTTTGTGATAGAGTGTCTGACTTTGCTGACCTGGTGCTCTCCTGAGTGTGTGCCTGTTCCTCTCAGCCTCCTATATGACTCCCTATTTTGTTAAGTTATCTCCAAAATCTATAATCCAAATAAACTCATTCATCCCATGTGATTTTGCTATAAAGAGGAGGAAATGAAATAGAGTGGCAAGAGTCATGTTGAACTTCCTTCTGCAGTACTCTGAAATTCTATCAGCAGTAAGGCATAATTCTAAGTGAGTAAAGGTCATTTAATCTAAACAATCTGTACAATAATTTTGGGTGCTAGGAAAAGCAATAATTACCTTTTAGACTAAGTCTAAGGTACTTGGGGAAATGAAGTACTGTACCAATGGTTACAGAATTGAAATATGTATATGTATTTGAACACTTGTGTGTGTGTGTGTGTGTGTGTGTGTGTGTATAATATTTAAAATATTTTGCTGGCTTGACATACATAAATATATTCATTTAATGTTTAAAATGTCCTAACTGAAAATATAACAAAATCAAGAACTTAATCATGTTTCTTTTCTGAATTCATAGCACCCAACAGACATATAATTAGTAATTGTTCCCATGAGTATAAATATTTCATTGTATGTAAACATTGTCAGATAAGTCAAAGATATAGCTAAAGTTGATATTAAATATCAGAAGATAGCAAAGACACAAAGTTTCATATTATATTATTCTTTTATGTGTTTGTCAGATATGTGTAAATTTTTATAATTTATTACAAAATATATTTGTTTCTCAGTGTGAAATAGTCAACCAACACTTTTAAGTCCACAATTATTTCCTGCTGATGTATCACAAACAGAAATGTATTTATCAGTGTGTGTACAAGTGCTGAAGAGTGAACTAAGTATAAATGAGGCCATGGAGGGAAAGAATGGTGGTTACATGGGAAACTATTGCTTCTAGGCATAGACAATATTCTAGAATAAATATGGGCCAGGAGGTGTTGGCACATGCCTTTAATCCCAGCACTCGGGAGGCAAAGCCAGGCAGATCTCTGTGAGTCTACAAAGAGTTCCAGGAAAGGTGAAAAGCTACACCGAGAAACCCTATCTCAAAATAAAAATAAAAAAGAAATGTTGCAAGTCAGAAAAAGAGAACAAAGTCAGTTATGGTGCAAATCATTTCAGGATGAGCAAATGACATATACTGAGAAATGAAAAATGAAAGAAGCACACCAAGAGAGACACGAACCTAGGTCCCACCATGTGTACCAGCCATTCTGGGGAAGACCTGCCCAACTTGGCCCCAGGATCTGGCCATAGCGCAGGATGCCCCAACCCCACCGGGAAGGTTCCCCTTCTCCAAGACCCTTTCAGTGGACCCTATAACCTTCATGCCCTGCACCCAGACCCATCTGCCAGAGACCCTAGCCACTTCCTGAGACTTAGAAACCAGCCCCCATCTTCTATCCTGCCCTGGAACTCCCATCTGGACCAGAGGTGAGTGCCTGAGGTTATAGTCAGAGAGGCTCCCCCACCTCTAGATCCCACTCCAGGGCACCAGCCATCCCTGGAAGACTGCTCAATTTGGCCCCAGTTTCTGGCCATTCGGTGGGCCTGTGGGAAGGCTCCCCTTTTCCAAGACTGCAGGCAGACCCTGCAATTTCCACACCCTGCACCCACACCCATCTGCCCAAGACCCCAGCCACTTCCTGAGACTCAGAGACCAGCCCTCAGCTCCCATCCCACCCCTGACCTCCCATCTAGATAAGATAAGGAGATCCAAGCCACTTCCTGAGACTCAAAGACTAGCTCCAAGGTCCCATATGCCCCGGAACTCCCATCTGGACCAGAACTTCCATCCTGCCCTGGAACTCCCATCTGGACAAGAGGAGCTCCCATCTGGACAGGATACAGAGATGCCAGGGACTTCCTGAGACACAGAGATCAGCCCTCAGCTGCCATTTGGCCAGCACTCCCATCTGGAACAGAGCTCCCATCCAGCACAGAGCTTCCATCTGGACCAGAGAGAAGCTCCCTAAATCTGTCAGCTCTGTCTAGACCAAGTGCACTGACAAGACCAAGAACAAATCCACAAGGAGATGGGCAGACATCTGGGAAGAAGTACATACAACAAAATAAAGAGCAATACAGCATCACCAGAACCTAGCCCTTCTCCAACAGCTAGACCTGAACCTCAAAGAATGGAAGAAGCAGAAGAAAACAACCTTATAAATAACATCATGAAGAGGCTAGAGCCTTGTATAGAAGAAATAAAAAATAAAGTGAAGGAACAGACAAAAAAAATGGGAAGAATGCTATAAAAAACTAGAGGAAAGGACAAATAAAGAAGAACAAAACAATAAGTCCCTGAAAGAAAATCATGAAAAAACAATGAAACAGATTAGGGAAATAGTCCAAGACCTGAAAAGGGAAATAGAAAAAATGAAGAAGACACAAGCAGAGGCAATGCTGGAAATAGAAAATCTGAGTAAACAAACAGGAACTTCAGATGAAAGTATAACTAACAGAATGCAAGAGATGGAAGAGAGGATCTCTAGTGTTGAAGATATGATAGAAAAAATAGATTTATCAGTCAAAGAAAACACTAAAGCCGAAAAAGTCATGACCCAAAATGTCCAAGAAATATGGGACACCATGAAAGGACCAAACTTACAAATAATAGGTATAGAGGAAGGAGAAGAATACCAACTCAAAGGCACGGATAATATATTTAACAAGATCATAGAAGAAAATTTTCCCAACTTAAAGAAGGAAATGCCTATGAAGATACAAGAAGCCTATAAAACATGAAACAGACTCAACCCCCAAAAAAGTCCCCTCACCACATAATAATTAAACAACTAAACGTACAGAATAAAGAAAGAATATTAAGAGTAGCAAAGGATAAAGGCCAAGTGACTTATAAAGGGAAACCCACCAAAATAACACCCAATTTCTCAATGGAGCCTTTGAAAGACAGAAGGACCTGGACAGATGTGATGCAGACACTAAGAGACCATGGATGGCAGCCTAGACTAATATATGTAACAACACTTTCAGTCATCACTGATGGAGTGAATAAAACATTGCAAGACAAAGCCAGATTTAAACAATACCTTTCCAGAAAACCAGCCCTACAAAGAGCACTAGGAGGAAAATACCAACCAAAGGAAGTCAGATATACCCTCAAAAACACAGGCAATAGATAATACCACAGCAGTAAACCGCAAAGAAGAAAAGTACAGACACACTACCATCAAAAAAATAAAAATAATAACAGGAATGAACAATCACTGGTCATTAATATTCCTTAATATCAATGGACTTAATTCACCTATAAAAAGACACACACTAACAGCATGGATATGAAAACAGGACCCAACTTTCTGCAGCATAAAAGAAACACACCTCAAATTCAAAGATAGATACTACCTAAGAATAAAAGGCTGGGAAAATACTTTCCAATCAAATGGTCTTAAGCAAGCTGGTGTAGCCATCCTAATATTCAGCAAAATAGACTTCACACTAAAGATCAATCAAAAGAGATCATGAAGGACATTACATACTCATCACAGTAAAGGTCCACCAAGATGAAGTCTCAATTCTGAACATTTATGCCCCAAACACAAGGGTACACACATATGTAAAAGAAACATTACTAAAGCTTAAATCACATATAAAATCCCACACATTAATAGTGGGAGACTTCAACACCCCACTTTCACCTCTGGACAAATCTGCCAAATTGAAACATAACAGAGAAATAATGTACTTAACTGATGTTATGGCTCAAATGGACTTAATCGATACCTACGGAACATTCCACCCAAACACAAAAGAATATACCTTCTTCTCAGCACACCATGGAACCTTCTCTAAAATCTACCACGTACTTGGCCACAAAGCAAATCTTAACAGATACAAAAAAATTGTAATAACCTCCTGTGTTCTACAAGACCACTGTGGTTTAAAGTTAGATTTAAACAACAACAAAAACTACAGAAAACCTAAAATCTCATGGAAACTGAATAATGCTCAACTGAATCACCAATGGGTTAAGGAAGAAATAAAGAAAGAAATTAAAGACTTCCTAGAGATCAATGAAAATTAATATACCACATATCCAAACTTATGGGACACCATGAAAGCAGCATTAAGAGGGAAATTCATAGCACTAAATGCCCACATAAAGAAGTTGGAGAAATCTCACACTTGTGACTTACCAGCACACCTGAAAGCTTTAGAACAAGAAGAAAGAAGATCTCCCAGGAAGAACAGATGCCAGGAAATTATCAAATTGAGAGCTGAAATCAATAAAATATAAATTAAAAAATACAATACAAAATATTATTGAAACAAGAGTTGGTTCTTTGAGAAAATCAACAAGATAGACAAGCCCTTATCCAAACTAACCAAAAGAAAGAGAGAGAGCATCCAAATTCACAAAATCAAAAATGAAAAGGGAGTCATAACAACAGACAGGGAGGAAATCCAGAGAATCATCAGATCATACTTCAAGAACCCCTACTCCACAAAACTGGAAAATCTAAAAGAAATGGATAATTTTCTGGAGAGGTACCACATACCTAAGTTAAATCAAGACCAGATAAACCATTTAAATAGTCCAATAAACCCTAAGGAAATAGAATCAGTCATTAAAAGTCTCCCAACCATAAAAAGCCCTGGACATGATGGTTTCAGTGCAGGATTCTACCAGATCTTCAAAGAAGACT
The DNA here is from genome assembly GCF_903995425.1 of Onychomys torridus. NCBI lineage: Eukaryota > Metazoa > Chordata > Mammalia > Rodentia > Cricetidae > Onychomys > Onychomys torridus. The sequence continues at coordinate 85,438,685 of NC_050444.1, forward strand.
TAATACAAATACTCTTTAAATTGTTCCACACAATAGAAGCAGAAGGAATATTACCAAATTCCTTCTATGAGGCTACAATTACCCTGATTCCCAAACCAAAGAAAGATGCAACGAAGAAAGAGTACTACAGACCAATCTCCCTCATGACCATTGATGCAAAAATACTCAATAAAATACTGGCAAACAGACTCCAAGAACACATCAAAACAATTATCTACCATGATCAAGAAGGCTTCATCCCAGGGATGAAAGGGTGGTTCAACATTCGAAAGTCCATCCATGTAATACACCATATAAACAAACTCAAAGAAAAAATAAACACTCACATGATCATCTCACTAGATGCAGAAAAGGCATTTGACAAAATCCAACCCCCCTTCATGATAAAGGTCTTGGAGCTATCAGGAATACAGGGAACATACCTAAACATAATAAATGCCATCCACAGCAAGCCAACAGCCAATATCAAATTAAGTCCAAGTAGATCAAAGACCTCAACATAAATCCAGTTACTCTGAACCTGATAGAAGAGAAAGTAGGAAGTAGTCTTGAATGCATTGGCATAGGTAGGAGATCACTTCCTAAATATAACACCAGTAGCACAGACACTGAGAGAAACAATCAATCAATGGGGCCTGTTGAAACTTAGAAGCTTTTGTAGAGCAAAGGGAAAGGTTAACAAGACACAGTGACAGCCTACAGAATGGAAAAGGTCTTCACCAACCCCACATCTGACAGAGGGCTGATATCCAGAATATATAAAGAACTCAAGAAATTAGACATCAAAATGCCCAACAGTCCAAGTAAGAAATGGGCTATGGAATTAAACAGAGAATTGTCAACAGAAGAAGCTCAAATGGTTGAAAGACATTTAAGGAATTGCTCAACATCCCTAATTATCTGGGAAATGCAAATCAAAATTACTCTGAGATAACACCTTACACCTGTCAGAATGGCTAAGATCAAAAACACACAAGAGAGCTCATGCTGAAGAGGATGTGGAGGTAGGGGAATTCTCCTCCACTGCTGGTGGGAATGCAAGCTTGTTCAGCCACTTTGGAAATCAATATGGTGTTTCCTTGGAAAATTGGGAATCCATCTCCCCCAAGACCCAGCTATAACACTCTTGGGCATATACTCAAGGAATGCTCAATCATACCCCAAGGGCATTTGCTCAGCTATGTTCATATCAGCATTTTTTGTAATAGCCAGAATCTGGAAACAACCTAGATGCCTTTCAACTGAAGAATGGATAAAGAAAATATGGTACATATACACAGAGAAAAAAAAATGACATCATGAGTTTTGCAGGCAAATGGATGGATCTAGAAAAAAATCATCCTGAATGAGATGACCAAGACTCAGAAAGACAAACATGGTATGTACTCATTCATAGGAGGATACTAGATGTAAAACAAAGATGACTAGACTGCTACACAACTCCAGGGAGGCTACCTAAAAAACAGGACCCTAAGAAAGACACAGGGATTGCCCAATGACATAGAAATGGATGAGATCTTCATTAACAACCTGGAGGACAGTGGGTGTAATGAAGGGCAAATTTTTCGAGGGAAAGAGAGTTTAGGCGAGCAGGAGATCCCAGCTGGATCAAGAACAGAAAGGGAGAACAAGGAATAATAGACCAGGATAAATTAAAACCACATGAGAACAGGAGGAAGCAAAACTTAGAGAGATCTCTAGAGATCCATAATGATACCTCCACTGTAGACTACTGGCAAAGGTCGAGAGAAAGCCTGATCTGACCTAGTCTGGTGATCAGATGGCCAAACACCCTAACTGTTGTGGTGGAACTCTTATCCAATAACTGATGGAAGTGGATGCAGAGATTCTCAGCCAGGCCCCACGTGGAGCTCCAGGAGTCCAATTGTTGAGAAAGAGGAGGGACTCTAAGAGTGTGAATGGTTGAGACCAAGATTGGAAAAGCACATGGGGACTAATAGCCAAACTAATGGAAACATATGAATTATGAACCAAAAGCTGTGGGGCCCCCATCTGGATCAGGCCCTCTGGATAAGTGAGACAATTGAATAGCTTGAACTGTTTGGGAGGCCCCCAGGCAGTGGGAATTGGACCTGTCCTTAGTGCATGAGCGTGCTGTTTGGAACCTTGGGTTTATAGAGGGACACTTTGCTCAGCCTGAAAGGAGGGGCCTGGACCTGCCTGTACTGAATCTACCAGGTTGATCTGAATCCCCAGGTGAGTCTTGGCCCTGGTGGAGATGGGAATGGAGGGGAGTGTTTGGGGGGAAGGTAGGGTCGGGGGAGGGAGTGGGGAGGACAGGGGAACCCATGGCTGATATGTAAAATTAAAACACAAATATAATACAAAAAGAGAAAAATAATAAAAATGAAAGAAAACACAAATGATATAATACAATGAAATGGCAGAACTTGAACTGAGAAATCATGATAAATGAAAGTAGATAAATAGATGAATACTGGTCACTTCCATGCATCGAACATGAAATGTCTCCCACAGGCTCAGATGTTGAAGGTTGGGTCCAGCAAACTTAAGAAGTAGATCTTTCTTGAAGGATGTGAATTACTAGTGCCTTATACTTTAGGGTTATGTCTTGTTCCTAGCCTTTTCCTCTCTCCTATGCTTCCTGCCTTTCATGCAATGAAAAGCCTTTGTCACATGCTTCTGTTGTCATGGTATTCATCACGGAACCAACAGATCCAAGGCTGATGTACTAAAACTTCTGAATTGGGAACCAGAAATAATATTGTTTCTTCTTTAGCTAATGTCAGGTATTTTGCCACAATGGTAAGAAGGCTGGTTAACACATGGTTGACGAATTACATGCCATTGGTGGTTCTGGAGTTAGTATGTCATTCACAACAAGTAAGCAGACAAGTGAATCACTAACTGTAAATAAATGAAAGAAAAAAACTCACTTCACCTGCACACAAGTGTTGACTTGGAAGTAGCATTGCTTTTATGCTGTGTGTGTCCTTAAAATTTTGACCCCTCAATGCCAGACTCAGTTCACCCTTGTTCTGGACCTGCATGCTTGATTTCAAGTCCACATTATAATCTCTATTTCAGCCAGTTCACAATATGGGTACATTTAATGTACATACATAAAATGGTAATTACACAGTCTGTGTAGTAGTCAAAAGGGGATTTATTCTAGGTTAACTCACAATATGTATAAGGGATTTGGTCATAGGATCCAGAAGGGATCGATTGTGGTACAATGTGGTTCTCTGGTATGCTGCCTTGGTCCACAGTACCAGCATCCAGCATCCAAGACCAAGAGGTAGCCAAGAGATTGAGCACATATGCATTCCAACTCTTAAGAGGTCTCCCCTCGGCCATGCCCCTGGGGGATCAGGTACCTAGCAGTTACCTGCTGCCAACTAAGTGTGGTGCTTCAGACAATCCCCCCTACCTCTCCCCCTTTTGTCTAAAGAAGGAAGTTCTAACATAAAAAAACCTATATACATTAGGAATAATTATCAATGAGAAACAAAGGCTGATGACATAAACAAATGGAACTACAACTAACAAGAGCAACATCAAACAAGAAACACATTCTAAAATCCAGAGAAGTCTGGAGCACAGCTAAATGGCATGTTACAGAATCATTTTAAAAGCTGTCCTATCCTGATGAATCTGAGTCTAATACTTAATATGTTCTAGCTAAGATACAAGAAGATTGTAACTGTAACTGTTAGTCTTCAATCCCATCAAAGACCTGAGAAGGAATATATTAGTACCTGAGAAACAGAAGCTGGACACAAGAAACTTTCAGGAGTCTTGCAACAGTGGACAGAGACAGCTGGCATGCTGGAGGGTCACCTAAAGTTTGTTAGCATCATTGGTGTATCCAAATATACCATAGGCCTAAAGTATCTGACAGACCATTTTTAGAAGCAGGAACTTTGAAAGACCATCTTACCCTGTCTTGGCAGAGTTCAGTAGTCACTTTTCCTTATGTCTTGCTCATTCAGAAGAGACAGAATTCATATTATCAGCAGTCAAAGCAAGGACAGTTCTTTTCCCAATAGGCCATTTTGTGCCAAGAAGAAGACAAACTTTCAAATGGAAATGTTTTAGAAGCACAACATTCTCTCAGGATCTAATCAGTGCTACCAGGAGCAATCATGTCTCATGTCAACAGAATTCTAAATTACTTAAATGCCATATTTTCTAGGTTTATGAAGTGTTTGAAGATTAACCTGTTTATCTGACCTATATATCCATAAATCTGGACAACCTAATTAACACAGCTATAGAGATGACAAGCATAAATCTGTAAGTCTTATCTACCTAAATAACCTAAGGACTAAGGCTTTATGTGAAAAAGGTAAACACTCTGTAAGCAAATGTACAGTAGGATAGTGACCTCAAAATTGTAATAATACACAAAATAGCTTCAGCAGAGGTAGGAATGTATAGTGCAATATACAATAGGTAGTATGTATCAATATACAAAATGTCCTAAACAGAGGTAGAACATACATACAGTATGACAAATACAATGTTACATTTGTATCAAGATACAAACATTTCAAAAAGAGTAGAAATATATGTACATTACAATAAAAATACTTCTGTACTTGTATCAATATACAAATTATCTGAAATAGGAATATAAAAATAGTATATGTTTGTATCAATATACAAGTGTCCATAACAGTGCAGTTTATCTAAGGCTGATATTTTACTAAATTAGTTTACTAGCATATACAATAATCTACCTTAATATCCAATACCTATTCATTCCCCATTTTCTTTTCCTGAGGAGAATCCTGAGTTCAATGTTTTCTTCTACCTCCAACCCTATAACCATTATCCATAATTCTGAGAAACATGAAACATTTGGGAGAAAGGGAATCTTAGAATTGCTTTCTGCTCTTAAGGGGGTGATGGTATCTCTGTGGGGTCCTGTAAGAAAGCTCAGATAGTCAGGTCTCAGTTGGACTAACTATAGATTCTACAGCCAATCTCAGAGTAATGGTTAAGATTGTCTGAGATTCTGGCTAGAAGTGTAATATAATGTACCATCTTATCTTGGAGACTATCTTGGAGAGTTTTCAGTCCAACGTTGATCACTGAGTAATGTTCATGAATACCATGGCTTTGTTCTGGACTGAGTAGAATCATGGGGCCTCATCTTCCTTCTGGAGACTTCAGAGATTACTTTTGGAAAAGACTTTTTTTTTTTTACTGTGGCAAAACTGGAACATTTTCAATATCAAGATGGAAAGTTTTAGATTCTCACTGGATAAAGAAGGGATTCTTCAAAGGCAAGGAAAATCATTGAAAGAAATAGAGTCTAAGTGACAATGGTCACTAAATTATTGGTTTACTTTTGTTTCAGATATGAGACATAATCTCCTAATTTTTCTTTTAGTAATATGATTGCATTCAGAGAAGTAGAGAGCCAATTTCCCACTCCAAAGCCAGCTTGATTTATAATTAAATTGGGACCATAACTATTCTGGAATTAAAGAGATATTGATGTTAGGTAGTGAGATATTACCCAGTGAGTATATTGGTACCAATAGGTTCTTCCATTCTGTTGCATATGACTGGGTATCCAAGGCCTTACAATTTCTGGAAGATGGGTGTTTTTATTAGCCTATAAAGACAGAAAACAATCCTGCCCCAACTCTTGTTTAAATTTTTCTTACAATTTGTAGAGATGTCACATCAGTGGATGGGCTCTTCCTTTATACATTGCTAGAGTGAGCCATATAGGATACTGAAGAAGCCAGTCAGAGACTTTTATGCTGATTCATAGCTGAAAAAGTATCCAATATTAAAGTATAGTTGACCAAATTATTGGATAGACTAAGCATGAAGCAGAAATTAAGACCACTCTGCTTGTGGCTATAGTAACCACTTGGTTGAACAGACCACCCAGTGGTGGAGAAATAAAAAAGAGACAGAGAGCAAATGATGAGTTAACATATGGAGATGTTAAAGTTGCTGTTTTTTCAATATCCATCTCCTGTAGTCCCAGACTTAGAGAAGAGCAGAAACAAACACTTAGGAAGACTTATGAAATTTTATAGATGATATACCAATAGGCCATTTTACTCTTTTTCTTGGGACATTTTTTTTTTCTAGATAATTTGTCCTATTTCTTCAGATGTCTCATTTGTCCAGTGTCATTCAGATTCCTTAGGCTTCATTCTCATAAAAGTAAAAAACAAAAACATTTCCCCAAGACTAGCTTTGGTGAGATTCCCTTTTGACAAGTTATATCTGATTAAATGAAAAGGCATGTGTTAATGGTATAAATTCGTTTAAATGGATGGTCATGTCTGTTGGTTGATGAACTATCACCTCTTCTAATTAAGAGGTCTTTCTTGTTCAACTTGAACCTTTATCAATTTTGATGGTATGCACAGCTTATCTTCTCCTGTAGAAACAAAAGCAAAGCCTCATCCCCAATGTAGCAGTCTCATGTTCATAAGTAGAGATGAGATGTAAACAGACATCTCAGAACTGTCATCTCAAAAGAGTAATTTGGGTTATAAGATGAAAAGACAGGTTTCAAGAGAATGTAAAACAAGGAAATAGGAAATAAAGACTGAAACAATGTAAAATTCTAAATTATGTAAGATCTGAGTTATTACTTTCATTTTAAAAATTATTTTCACATCCATTATAACATTTGAAGAAGAGGAGCTGCTTTGGGAAGGGAGGGCACCATTATTATCCTCATTTCACACATAAAGAAATTGAGGTTTATAATTTTTAAGTTGTTTTTGCTTGTAAATCATCCAGCTGAATGTACAGTTGGGACAGATCTAGCTGTATTGCAAGGTGTTTAATTAAAGAAGAAACAGAGTAGATTATGCTTTAGGCTTAATAAAGATATAAAAAATGATGGAGACCACTATACTTAGCAAAAGCTTCATGCATAAAGTGGCCATTTTATCTTTCACCAACTGCTGTGGTTCTCTTGGAGCATACAGTTTTTAAGGATATATTTATGGCTTAATTAATAATTTTGCTATTAACACTATGGTTAATTGTTTGGGAGTCCTGGATAATTGTTGTCAAAGAAAATAAATGCTGTATTGACTGATTACTGTGTAATATTGAAGATTTTAAAATGACCCATGCTAGATATAAAGAACTAATTGCTTGGGGCTGGAAAGATGACTCAGCAGTTAAGAACACAGGCTTCTCATCCAGAAGACATATGGTTCAATTGTCAGTAACCACCATGTGGCTCACAACTATTAACTCTAGTACCCCCAGGTAGCCAAAGGCTTTTTCTGACCTTTGTGGGCCCTAATACTCTCTTCTGGTCTTTCTGGGCACTGTACACAAGAGGGACACAGATAAACATTCAGGCAAACACTCATTTACATAAAATAAAAGTAAATAAAATCTAAAAAAAAAATAAAAAAAACTAGTTACTTTTAAATATTGAATGACAAAATCATATCCGAAATATCCCTTCATTATCTTTTTCCATCAAAACAGATAATTGTGATGATGGAAACTTGCACTATGACATATCACTACAGCAGATAATTCTATACATATTTGGCAATTATTGAAACAAGAAAAAGATACAATAATTATTTTATAATGAGAAACATGATAAGCATACTTCTGACATTCTTAATGACATGTGTAATTGCTGCTGTTTGGAAGCTCAGAGTCAACCATAGTAACAATGTCTATTCCTGTAAATAGTTCCTATTTTATTTGCAAAGAGTTTATAAGTACACCTTAATCATGCCTTAGTGATGAAATCAAAGAAGTGTAAGGATTACTATTAAAATTATGAGGTTTGAGCTGGGCGGTGGTGGTGCACGCTTTTAATCCCAGCACTCAGGAGGCAGAGGCAGGCAGATCTCTGTTAGTTTGTGAGTTTGAGGACAGCCTGGTCTACAAAGCAAGTTCCAGGAAAGGGTAAACCTACACAGAGATACCCTATCTCGGAAAAAAAAAAAAAAAAAAAACAAGCAAACAAACAAAAAAGTTATGAGGTTTTTTATATTTTTAAAGTACTGTAACACCTAATGTTTAATTTCATAATTATTAAAATTTTACCAGGAAGGCAAGATGTGAACTTTTATTTCTTATTTTATCTTAAGGAAAATAAAGTTTATGGAGATTAAGATTTACTGTAAATGATTAATTGGTAGCACAGGTTTCAATATAAATAATTTATTATGAGAAATTGCATGCTTCCAATTGAGTCAAGTGCTTTAGAATAATTATCTGATTTAATCCTCACAATGAACTGAATATTATTATCTTCATTTTACAGATAATAAACCTAAACCTTGGAAACACAAAAAATAGTTGTGCAAAGCTGCACAGACAATATGTAATGGAAGTGGTTTTGAAGCTAGTTCTGGTTAAATCTTCCCTGTATGAGCTTGTCAGTGATGCCTTATTGAATAGTTACTAGGACAAGAATACAGTATAGGCAGTGAATACTAAATATAGTTATTTTACAAATAATATCAAAACCAAGATCACAAAAGCCTAAACATTCCTTAAGTATGTATAATACATATATTGATCCTATTCTGAGAACTGTAGTTCAATGAAGTATGTAATGGTTATGAAATTATGTTGGAGCGAGGGGAACTGGTGAGAGGAGAGAACATAATGGAAGAAGAAGAAGAAGAAGAAGAAGAAGAAGAAGAAGAAGAAGAAGAAGAAGAAGAAGAAGAAGAAGAAGAAGAAGGAGAAGAAGGAGAAGAAGAAGAAAAAGAAGAAGATCAAAATACACTTTGTATATGTACACAAATGGCACGTTAGGACCATTGTACTCTTGGAAATAGTTTGTGAAGATAGATGGGTGACTGACAGATCCATATTATATAAGTGCCAGACAGAACTGTAGACAATACAATTGACAGAAATCTAAGTGTGTTTCAGCCTGGAAGATTATATCCAGACAAGATAGGTTTCTCAACCGATATTATGAAATATTCAATTTGAGAAAAGCAAGGATCCAAACCTGGAAAGAGGGACAATCATATACAATAATTCAGAGTACACCTGGTATGCTTTAGATAGTTACACAATAGTTGTGGAGTGAAACGTTCTGAGAAAATTTTGCTGGAACCAAGCTGTCACAATTTCATTGGTCAGAGCAATACTTAGGGTTATTAAATGAAAAAAATTAACCTGCTTCCTAGAGAAACTGTTGACTGTTCCACATGTAAAAAGAGGACAGCCTGAGTGCCTCCCAAACAGACCAAGCTATTCAATGGTCTCACTTATCCAGAGGGCCTGATCCAGCTGGGGGCTCCACAGCCTTTGGTTCATAGTTCATGTGCTTCCATACGTTTGGCTATTTGTCCCTGTGCTTTTTGCAGTCTTGGATTCAACAATTCACGCTCTTGCAGACCCTCCTCTTTCTCGACAGTTGGACACCTGGAGCTCCACCTGGGGCCTGGCTGAGGATCTCTGCATCCACTTCCAACAGCCAGGATCTATCTGTCCTTAGTGCATGAGCTGGCTGTTTGGAACCTTGGGTTTACACAGGGACACTTTGCTAAGTCTGGAAGGAGGGGACTGGACCTCCCTGTACTGAATCCACCAGGTTGAATTGAATCCCCAGGGGTGCCTTGATCTTGGAGGAGATGGGAATGAAGGGGAGGGCCTGGGGGGAGGGGGGGGGTGGAGGCAGGAGGGGGAGGACAGGGGAACCCATGGCTGATGTATAAAATTCAAAACACATAATAATAAAGAAAAAAAATGAAAAAAAAGAATTAGCAAATTAATAAAAAATCAAATAAATTCGAAGTACATTGACTTTAAAAAAAAAAAAAGAGGAGACGGGAAAGTGATTTGTCATCCTGTAAGTGGGTGCTGAAGGTTTGACTTGTGGGAATGTTAGTGCTCATGGTGTTAAGTTGTTTTAAGAGTCTGAAAGAATATGATTAAATAGTTGTTAGCTGTCTTTCTTATATTAATTCCTATTAAATTAAATTTACCAAGATAAATTTACACTGCCTTTTAAAATGTGTAAGTGCTTTGCACATACATGCATGTCTAATGCCCACAGACAGCAAAAGAGGGTTTATGATTCTGTGGAATGTGAGTTATGGGTAGTTATAAGTCACCAGTGTGTGTTAGGAATTGAATCTTAAACTTCTAGAAGAGTATTCTGTGTGTTAAACTGCTGAGCCAGCTCTCCAGCCCTAACTTTCTCTGTTTTTAATGACATTTACTTAATAATGAGTCCTTTTTATATTAGGTTATTGAATGGGGAAGAACTTCATCTGATCAAAGCAGATGAACTTCCTTTCCCAAGGGACAAAGCTTGGACTCCTTAGCTACAGTTTCTTATGTCCATATCTCACTGGGATTGGTTACAAACCTTTAGAAACGAGGATTGGTTTTGTCATAAGTTAACCACACACTTATCTCTGAATCTGAAGAACAAAACATATATTTCCTGTCATTTTAAAAATGAACTAATAATATATATTTCTTACCTGAGCTTAGGACAGAACTTCAATCACAGCTGGATATACCTGATATCCATCCCCTTATCATTTCTACTTCAATTATAATATTGTATTGAAATTCATTTCAGAATCCTTATTTCTATCATTACACTAACTATGCCTTTTATGTTTAAAATATTTATCCAATTAAATAATCCATAAATAATTAAGTAATTTTTTTGTCTTATATGTTATGCATTTTGAATCCTACTAGCTTTCCATTATCCTCTACAAAGGAACATTTAAGATTCTTTTCATTACTTGCCTGGCAAAAACAGCTTTCAAAAAATTATTCCTCTTACTTTTTGAGATTCTAATATAATTACACCACTTCCCTTTTTCCACCACTTTCTTCAAAACTCTCATATATACTCTTCCTTACTCTGTCAATTTCATGGACACTTTTTGCATATATATATATATATATATATATATATATATATATATATATATATATATATATAAATTCCTAAGTACATAAATATAACCTGCTCAATCTGCATATCGTTATTTTTGTGCATGTTTTCCAGGTTAATCCTTTGATATTAGAAATCAAATTGATGTACTTTTCCCAGGGGAAGCCTTTTTCCCCTAATCTCAGCATCCCTTAGTTGCCTGTAGTTCTTTGTTTTTTTGTTTTTTTGAGACAGGGTTTCCCTATGTAGCTTTGCGCCTTTCCTGGAACTCACTCTGTAGTCCAGGCTGGCCTTGAACACACAGAGATCTGCCTGCCTCTGCCTCCTGAGTGCTGGGATTAAAGGGGTGTGCTACTACCACCGGTGCCTGTAGTTCTTTAATAGGGTTGAGGCCTTTGTGCTCTTTCTCTTTCTACTTTACAATGTCTGTTGCTGTCTTTCTTTTCCAGCTCATGTTGAGGCAGTAAGGCTTTATGGGTGTATTTTCTAACATTCCAAGGAAACTCAATATCATAACAAATTCCCCGGTTCTCTGCCTCTTAACAACTTTCTGACCCTCTTTTTCAATGAAACATGAACATTAGATGCAGGAGTTAGTTTATAGATGTATTTAGTGTGTCTGTGCTTTACAACTCTGCATATTGATTGGTTTTCTGTAAAATTCTCCTTTGGTTGAAAGAAATAAGTTTCCTGGATGAGGGAAGATATTATACTCTGTGCATACAAGGATATAAGGATATTTAGAGTGTAGTTAGAGTTTCTACTGGTTTAATAAACTTGCAATTGTAGTTTCTACTCCAAAATCCATGGTGTCACTTGACTTGGGTAGTTGGCCAGGTTTCCAGTACCAGGCATACTTTTCCTCTTGTTGAATGGGCTTTAAATCTAATTATGGAGTCATTGTTTACTGCCAAGGCATTTGAGTCATTCCTGTAGTGTTAGGGTGACTGTGTCATGCTGATCCTGTTTTGTTTTATAGTTCATCATAGCTTGGTAGAGCTGCTTGTTGGTTTCTTCCATCCTTTAGAATGTGCATACTGCCTTCAGGTACCACGATCTAGTCCTTAGGGAGGAAGAAACCTTTATCCAGAGCCCAGAAAATCCCTGAAGTTTTTTGCTTATACTTTCTATAAATTTTTGAAACAAAATTTCCATAATTTGCATTCTGTATGAATGGACTTCAGGAAAAAAAATCAGGACATGGAGGTTTTACCATGGAATGAGTGGAAGGTGTAGAGAATTTTCAACTTTCTTCTTCTGTGCATACCCTGTGCTTCAAACAGAGTCAAACTGCTATTGATAAAAAAACACCATTAAAAAAAATCTTGCTGCTCCTCAATTTATGCTAGGCTGAAGATAGAATACATTGTCTTTATATAGTTTGCTGATATACCTGTCTGTGTTACAAAACCATCTATGTCACCAAAATTGCTTGTAAGCATGGGAAATTTATCCACAGTGAATGCCAGGAACTGACACTCATGTAAATCATTTTTAAATCTTTCTTATTCATATCACTATATCAACTGACAACTTCAGTGTTAATTCTAAACTTAAAAATCTCTCCAGTTATATTTCTACCAACTGTTGTTATCCTGATGTATGGCCTAACCATCCATCATACACTATTAAAACCACATACTGACTCTCCATCTTCTGTACTGTTTGGTTCCTATTTCTATTTATAACTGGGCATTTTCTTATATAGTCTCTTCACAAATTCCAGAACAGAAAATCTACTATTTATATCTAACTCTACTAAGGTGCACCTGATCTATATTTGATAATGGCTGTCATCAACTGTAGCAAAAATCTTATACATACCTGTTGGGCCAAAATGTATTTCAACAGTAATCCCTTCCACTATGCAACTTTTATAATACAAACAAACAAAAACTATAATTTTATACATTTTCTTGTTATTTTTCTGTCTGACCTTCTCTCTGGTTGTGTATGGTAATAAACTCTACTCATCATTCAAGTCACTTCTGAGCTATTGTTTCCTTTTAATCAGCTTACTTCATGACCTTACTCAATGAAAAAGACATATATTTTCAATTGTATTAACCATCTTAGTAGAGAAACTCTCTCATCTTTATATACCCATATTTTTGATCAGGTAGATGAATAAAGGGAACCTTGAATTTTCAATTCATTATCTTCTATGTTTAAATACAAACATGAATAGAATGGTATAGAAGCAGTGTAAGTTGGAAGAAGAATAAAATATGACAAGTAAAACAAATGATTAGATTGGAGTAGAATAGAATAGATTAGAATAGAATATCACAGTGCTTTCAGAAGGTACAAGTTGTGTCCACTGACAGTCATGTTAGAAGCTTGATTCCTAATACTGCGGTATCACTATGGTAGCAAATTAAACTTTGGAGCCTAGTGGAAGATGATTACAGGACATCTTCTAGCAGTGTGTTAGGTTTTCAGAGGTACGATTAGCATTTCCATAAAACACAGTCATTCCATATATTTGCCATTTGCCATTTTCTGAATGTGATTGTTTTCCTATCCACTTCTCTGTATTGTTCAGAAGTGTTGTCAAATGTTTACCATATATTATTTTGGACTTGATAACCACTGGGACTGCAAACCCAGAAAACTTCATATTTAACTGCATTATCCAGGGTCAAGCATTTTCCTATAGCAATACATAAGGAATAAGATATTCCATAGTAGTTTGTAGAGTAAGTCCTTTCAGGTAATTGGTGTGTGCCTTATTTCCAGAAAAATTCCAGTAAGAAGCCCCTAAGCCAATCATCTCTGTCTCTATGACAACAAACACACAGTAGCCATTATTCTCTGACTCCAGGGTGGTTTCGCTATTTCAGCTGATACAAAGTCAACTTTTGTAGAGATGGCACCTCTTTCTACTCTGGTGTGATCATCAAGAAGTCATAAAGGAGAATTATTCAGTGTAGGTAGATAGCTGATGAACATCAAGTGTCCCTTTGCATAAAAGACTTTTGTTTCTAGAATAATGGCCTGAGGGATCAAGTGACTCCTAGGAGATAGCCTGGATGCCTTTATTTTATTTTACCTAATGTGTACCTTTTCCTCAAAATGTAAGGTATGAAGGGAAATCCTTGAAAGAATTGATGGCATCTAGGCCAGTAAATTTAATGAGAAATTTGTCTTTGTGAAGGTCCTCTGCTGATATACTTGTGCTAAGCCTGCCAGGTTTGCTGCGTCCTTCCTTAAATTGAAAAGAAATAATAATGTAACAATTTACTAGGACTTATTAGTTGCAGAAGGTTTTGACAACTTGATTTGCTCCCTCTTAATTAGTTAATGGTTGGTTCAGGCTGCAACAGCCTCCAGCAAGGCTTATGGCTTATGCTCAAGGCTCAGAGCCTTGAAATATAGGCTCAAAGCCCAGAGTGGTAAGAAAAATAGCACAAGTATGGGAATAATGTGTTTTATCCAGAAGGAAAGTATCCTCCCTCCTTCCCACATCATTTAAAAAGAATGTGAAATGTAATTTTTCTACAAATTGAGAGATTGATAAAATAAAATATTCAAAGAAATGAACATGGTTTGTTTAAGCTCCTGATAATGTTCATTCATTAAGATGGGAACCAAGGCCTTTGATCCTTGTCCAAAATATTTTTCATATAGTTCTCTCCTGCTTCTTGCAAATGACTTGTTAAAAAATATTAGGAGCGTAAAATGCTACCATGAAGCTCAACAGGATAATGGGGAGATAAAGAAAAGGATAAAGGAGTTGTCAATCTTATTGGTCAATACTGTTTAATACAAGTATGTACACCTATATTTTCCTACCCAACCCACTGATCAGCATTTTCCTTTTGTGCAGACTTCATAGTAAAAGAATCAATACATTATCAGCCTGTAGAATGCTGCTTTTTTTCTAGTATCAAGCAAGCTCTTGGTAGCACTATGTGAGTCATAATGACAGAGGCTGGGTGGCAATAAATTCCTACATTATGACACATTAAAAACATCTTCCCATGAAACTGGTAGGCTGCTCAAATATTCCCCTGTGTGGCCTCAGACACAACCATCAAATATTTTGCATGGATTTTTGGCTAATGTGACTCCTTTATTCCCCAAGATAGTCTACTAAATCAGGCATAGGTATTATAACACTTTCAGACAGGTAGAACAAGCCATAGAGAGATTAACTGGACAAGACTTGCATCCTGGAGTAGCCAAGCCAATCACTTAGGTCCCTTTACTACAATAGTCACTCCCAGCTTCTCTTGGCTCTAAGACCTGGCAGATTTAGGAATTCTCTTCATGGATTCTCTTCAACTGCTCTATCTGCAGCCAGAGAGGTTATGATTGCTGGCTGGCATTAAGCTTTGCCACTCCCTCCCCTTACAACCAGTCTTGAGTTTGTCCCCTTACCTAGCCCAGATATCAACACTCATCCAACCTCCCATCGACTTAGCCTCCCTCATCCTGAAAGACCAATTTTGTTTACTGAGCAGAGAAGCTAATAGAAGGTAGCAGAATTTAAGCTTCCCTGGGACTTGCTTTTACAGGCTGACAAAATCATTCTTTTCTCCCTCTCTGTTAAATATTCATGGCTCTCAGATTTTTAGATACAATGGTACATTTTGTTTTAAAATGTGCTGATCCAAGGCATACTGGATTGCATTGATTTCCCCACCTTTGCATTTCTATTGCATTGGAAATAAAGAGATCCTCATTCATTACTTCTGAAAGATGAACCTGAATTTATCTTTGCTCTTTTTTTTTTAAACTGTATTGCTATTAGGTGAAAGGGCTGCCATTTATAGATAATTTATGTGTTTGATACTTTCTCTCTTTTGACATTGCATACACTTACACACACACACACACACACACACACACACACACACACACACACACACATACACACACAGAGAGAGAGGGGGGTGGATCACAATATTTTCCAAGTATCCAGGAAAATAATATATTTTGAAGGACATTTTAACAAAGGTTTGATCTATTACAGGCATCAAATATTTGTACTTTGGAAAGAAAATAAAATACACATGTTTACAGAGTTAAAGACAAGTCTTACCCTGAAACATCTAAGAGAAAATTGAAAATGAAATAGGACCAGCAGTGGTAAGTACCATGTGAAAAAGGCAACACTGTGCTATAAGGAATGTGGAAAGGGCTGTGAGTGGGAAAAGAGTGTTGACTAATACAGGCCCCAAGTCCTTTAACAAGGAGTGACAGTGTACATCAAGACTTTCAGACTTTGGAGGTTACATGTTTGGTTTTTTGCTTTTTTTTGTTGTTTTTCTTTCTTTTTTCCCATTGGCCTCAAATACATCATTATGTTATTGAAAGAAAAAGTAATCTGTTGATTAGTAAACTATGAGTTTCTTCTGACTATAGTAAAGGAATATAACATTAGTGAGATTCAATAAGTTTTTGTATTAAGGAGGACAAAGTTGAGATTTGTATAAAACTTTGCTTTTCTTAAATAAAGCATTTTCAGGGATGGAGAGATGGCTCAGTAGTTAAGATCACTGGTGCTATTCCAGAGCACCCAGGTTCCATTCCCATCACCCATATGGTGGCTCACAACTGTCTGTAACTCCAGTTTCAGAGGATCTGACACCCTCACACCAACGCATGTAACATAAAGTTAAAAATAATAAGCATTTCCATTTGGTCTGAGTATGGGTACAGACATCATTCATTGTTCACAATTAAATATTTACTAATTGGAAGAGCCTGAAATAAATGAGTATTGATTACTATAGAAAAAAACACTTGATATTTATTCAAACAAAATTTTGTAAAGACCCTGTGATGAATTTATTCACCCTGCCCCCAAATAGTTTTCAGGATGCTGATAGTTTTCACATGCTGATGAAGACAATTGGAAGTTTGGGTAGTCTGAGATCCTAAGTGTAGATTTTCATGATTAGAAAAACACCTACACACTTCTCAAGCCTAGCCTCACCTACAATCATGAATTCCTTTGTAACATGCTGTTCAAGTGCTTTTTCACCTCTATATCAAAGCCAAGGCAAAATTCTAGTGACTGCAGCAGCACTATTAGATATCTTGTCTAAATTTCCAATGTTAGTGTGATTTTGATATTTTCTGAGCCTCTACTATCTCTTTCTCTATTTCCTCATTGTTTATTCATCATTATTCCCATTGAAGACTAAATTCAAGGCCTTTGCCACTCAATAAAGTAGTCTACAACTGAGCTGCATCCTCAGGCCTTTTTTCTATTCTTGAACTTGCTATGCCACCCTAGTTACACTCCAATCAATGCTTCTTCTGCTAGGATCTCCGCCATGCAATGTGTTTTGGTAACCTTTGTTACTTATTATATTTATACACTCCTTTTTGACAAATTGTCTCAAACTCTTCCCCACTCTATGGCATACCTCTTGGCACTGGTATATTGGCTTCCGTACAACTATGAATACCTGTCCTGAGGGATATGTCCATAAATCTCACCAATTAAACACAGCTTATTGTGAGAGGAAGTCCTATCATAAAAGAATGATTTGGTGTTTCCCCAAAGGCAATAATCTAAGATTATTTCCATAATGAGCATAGTAGATCAATTCAATGTTTTGAAAACAAAATAATGAAGACATCAATAATACAGCAAATATATCTGCTTTAATGATCTATTTCTTTACCATCAACATTGATTTTAAAAAGCATCATTATTTACAAAACCCAACAATTCTAATACATGCAATATTCTTAATCACAAGCCCAAGGGCCTGCAATGATTTTCAGTTATTTCAATTTCTTAAGTAAGTCATGTTACTCCACTTGTCCATAGAATTTATGGAAGTCAGTTATGGTTGTTTGATTTTATTCTTATGAATTATTTTATTTAATTGATTTTTTTAATTGACAGAGTACAGCAAGAGGTTTTGGAATTGTCAAACACAGAGGGATGGCTTGACCAAACTACATTTTGTAATATTTTGATTTGTATGGAAACAAATCATAAAGTTTGCCTCTTGGTTATTTTTAAGAATCTACCATTAATGCATTTAAACTAGTGTGGCTATTTGTCCCTCCTATGTTGGGACACTTTGCTCAGCCTTGATGTAGGGAGAGGGGACTGAGCCCACCTCAACTGAATCTATTAGGCTGGGCTGACTACCCAGGGGAGTCTTTGCCTTGGAAGAGGTGGGAATGGGGGAGGTGGATTGGGGAGAAAGCTAGGGGGTGGGAAGAAGGAGGACAGACAGGGGAGTCTGTGGCTGATATGCAAAATTAAATTAATTATAAAATGAAAATATTTTTAAAAATAAAAATAATACAATTTATTAGTAGTATTTATAGTTACCATGACTTCTAAAACAGATCTCTTGAATTTATTTATCTTGTCTAATGTAATTATTTACCATTTGTCCTACTCTTTTCCAAATCATAGGAAGAAACATTCTACCTTCTGCTTTAATGAATCCACTCTTTTTTGGGATTATACAAGAATGTGTATTTCTAGCAGTATTTTTATCTTTGGTATACTTGCAACAAATGTGGCATATGAACCATGATGCTTACAAAATACCATGAGATTTACAGATGTCATAGGCTGCTTAGGCTGATAACAATTTAATATCCTTTGCATTAAAAATTAAACTCTGAAGCAGGTTCAATGAGAGACCTCATCTCAAAAAACAAACAAAAATGAGTTGAGGTGCTCATACATATTCATTCATTTCCATGTAATTACACACACACACACACACACACACACACACGTTTACACACAGCAGTAGATAAATAAAAATAATTTTCCATGTATACTTTATTATTTATCCACATTTTAGATATTTGTTGAATGTGTGTAAGTTTGTGTACACTCATTCATATGCGTTTGTGAAAGCCAGAAGTTGACATCAAGTATCTTTCTCTATTGTGCATCAGCTTATTTTTTGAGACAGTGTCTCTCACTAAAACCTAGTAATCATTCATTTAACTAAAGTGGGTGCCAAGAAGGACTTCAGGGTTTGTCTACAGCTGCCATACAGGTCCTTCACCATCACCACTACTGTTTGCATCTACGAAACTTATTATCTTTTATTTTTTATTTTACAATTCATATATTTTATTCTGTATGCTCCTGAAATATTATTGCAGCTACTATTTGTCATGTTCTTATGCCTAGCTTTCATAAGACTAAAGTTGTGATTTATGTACCATCATTATAGTTTTATTCTTAGTTTGACTACAGTTACATTTACCATTTAAAGTGTTTTACTTTAAAATATTTTTGTATTTTGCCTTATCTTTCTCTTTAGTTAAAAAAGAACACTTTAGTATTTTTTTTTCCAAGAGAGTTACTTCTGGTTGTATGGATATAAAAGGTCTTAGGGCATTAAGTTGTGGTTTTGTTGGGAATAATATTAATCTCTACTTCATTTCTGATGAGTAGTTTTGATGTTAAGTGTTCTTGGTTGACAATGTATATACTTAAGCATTGATTGTATCGTCCTAATCTCCCCTGGCATTAATATTAGTGCTGAGATATTCACCACTAGCCTTATTGAGGATCATGTATGTGAGATGTTACTTCTTTATAATTTTCAGGGTACTTCTGTGATTTTATTATTGATGCTTTATTATATATTTTATGTGGATTGGATCTGTTTGGAGACCTTTAACCTTCCTTTATCTGGGTTTTTTGGTTGTCAGATTTGGAAAGATTCCTGGTACTGTCACTGTAACCAGACTTTCTACTCTACTTCATTTCTCTCTTCCTTCTTTTTTTCTGTGATTCAAGCAATTAACCTTTTGATGCTGTCCTGTAAACCTGCAAGTTCAAAGATCTGACCAGTTATGCTCCTTATTGCATTCTTCTTTAATTTTAGTGTTTTTCAGTTACAGATTTTATGTTTCATTTGTTTTTTAATTACAGTTTTGTTGTCGTTGTTGTTGTTAAACTTCTCATTTGGCATTGTTGATCTCTGAGCAGTTCTTGTCAGGCAGTTCTTAACCTCCATTTATTTGTTTCAATTACTAGTGATACTTTTTGTCATTGTTTTGGTGTTGTCTGTCTCTATGACCACTTTTTTATGGTACCATGGTCACAGCAGTCACAAAGGGTAATGTATAGAAATCAAACTATCATTTCAAAGCATCTTTTTTATGCTATGCACACATGCTCTAATATCTGATCAAACTTCCTTATCATTTGTGAAATTATTTTCATGCATGGATAGTTATACTGTTGATGTTTCTGTAGAGAGATGATAATTGGGAAGTTTTGTCCTATCTTCTGGATCTCATTATTGCTTACTAATTTTATGTGAATTCCATTAAAATTAAGTGCCACTAAGTCAGGGACCTTTACTGGGTATTACTTAATCCTAATTTGCACATTTTATTGAATAGCAAAAAAGTATGCTCTTATAAATACAGTTGAGAAAAATTAATTACTGTGTGTGCAGTGACCTTCACTTACCTACACAGTTACCCAAAAACACTTTGATACCAAAGATAATAGCACAGACCCAGCCAAATGGTACTAAGGCATCTTCCTTGTTGTGGGCCTCAGTGTGGTATTCTTTCTAACACTGCCTGTACTGTTGTATGAACATGGGTCAAAATATGAAGCACATTGATGAAGAGTACAGGTATTGAGAAATTTTAGCTCCCTGCTTCATTTTAGAAAAGACCCTCTTGGTGTAGTATTATATATATTATTTATTATCCATTATTATTATTATTATCCATTATGTATAATTTAACTATTAAACCACAGAAAAAGCAGGTGTATCATCTATTGACCAAGAATCCAGAAGTTGACAGCAGGTTTGCTTTCAAATCATAGTTGTACCATTGACTATGGGAAACTGTGTGCTTTGGAAATTTGAGTCTTAGCTTCCTCTTTGGTGAAACAGGCATGATAAAATCTAGGATCTTTGCAGGGTGGCTTAGAAAAATAAATGTCACAGGAAAAGCTTGTTCTTTAATTACTAAGCACTATAAAAAATTGCCTTTATTTCAATATAAAAAAATCCACTTTTAGAAGTTGAGAAAGTTGTCTAAAGTGTATTTTCTTGGAAAATTTGAAGATGCTGGCTAGGGAGATAGTCCAGTTTGTAAAATAATGTTTTAAAATCACAAATATGGGCCTCTTAATCCATGGAATGAGAGTTAAGAAAATTAAGCCATGTATCCTGTCCCCTGTTTGGAATCCCAACACTCAGAGGGCAGAGGCAAGTGGAGTACTGTGGATCTCCACTCTAGTTAGACATCCTAGTAATTTCAATCCAAAGAGACAGTTTGTTTAAAGAGAGAGAAAAAGCATCAGAAGGGAAAAGAGAAAGAAAATGGAGGAGGAGGAGAAGGAGGAGGACGAGGAGGAGGAGGAGGAGGAGGAGGAGGAGGAGGAGGAGGAGGAGAAGAAAAAGAAGAAGAAGAAGAAGAAGAAGAAGAAGAAGAAGAAGAAGAAGAAGAAGAAGAAGAAGAAGAACTCATAATACATGAGGAATAATAACCAAGGTTTCCATTAGGTTTCTACACATAAACATTCATGTACCCCACCCAGCATACACATACACACACACACACACACACAGAGGAAGCAACAGACACAAAGAGAGAACATATTTAGTCCATATTCAATTCTATTCACTGATAGGAATCAAGAGAAAGAATATAAGGAACTCAGAGAGATGATATAAAACGGAACCTAAATTTCAGGAAACAATACTACCTGCAGACATTTAGAATGCAAATTTCTGTACATGTATCTATGTGATTTTGATATATAGTCATTCAGGAATTACCACAGCAGATATTATTCTAAATGGTTAAGTATTTTGCATAGTGTGACACTGCTAGGTATTCAAAATGGACCTTTGGAGGCCATGCTTTTAACCACTGCACTGTAGAGATTCTCTGTTTTGAATGGTGCTGCACTACACCTTGAGATATATAGAAATAAGTAGATTTGAATGAAGTTTTAGGACTAGCTCCTGCTGAAGGTATGAACTAAAATTCACAGAGAAGAGACACATTTATGTTAAAGATTCTCCAAGGCTCAATAGCTGCTTGAAATTTCATGATTGAAGAGAATTAAAATCTTCTATATTTTTCTACAATTAAAATTACTTGGGCTCTCATTAGTTCCTATATTAGGGACTTATTGTCTACCTTTCTGTCTGACTTAATATCCTCTTGACTGTCTAATAAAACATTTTGAAATGTCTTAACTTAGCAAACCATTAGCTTCCATCAGTGCAAATGCTAAGAATCTAACAAAATATATCTAATACCTAAAGTAGAGACTTCAGCTTTGGTATAACCATCATGACTGCTCTTCCCATAAAAATTTTTAAAAATGCTTTTACTTGTATCTTTTGTTGTCTTTTTATTCATTAACATGTTTGTACACTGAAACATATTATTTGTGATAGCATAATTCCCAGTTAATCACTCAAATTTGGTTGAAGAGTAAGCTCTCTCTTATTCCTTTTGGTGTGGGAGCAGGGTTCTATGTTCACAAATGGAAAGTAGTGAATGGAAAAATGACCTGCCAGCATCTATCTAAAATTAGCATAAGAGGGAGCCATGATCAACAAAACCAAAAGCATAAACTAATGCTTGCACAACATGCTCCACAAATATTTGCTGAATAAATGCATATTTATGAACCTAGTAGGAAATTTTCAATCTTAGGTTAGAGAAACAAAATGTTCTCCTAGCCAAAGAATCTTTGATGCACAGAATTAAACTTTAAAAAGGTATGAAAACAGAGCTGGGAGGAGGATACAGCTAGTAAAGTGTTTACAGCCGAAGTAAGAGTACCTGATTTTGATGCTAGAGAGAAGCTAAGGCTTGCAGGCCAGCCAGGCTATTAAAATGAGTAAACTCCAGGTTCAGTGAAAGAACTTTTCTCAAAAATAAAGTAGAAAGAACCTGAGGGAGACCCACTGTGTTGACTTCTGGTTCTCAAATACATGAATACATGTGCACTCACACAGAAAGTTATGAGGACCATGTTATTATTCCCACATGATTGTTACTATCTTCACATTTTTTAGGCCTTTGGTAAGTCAATGGAAGAAAATGCAGCTTCTGGACTGTAAAGAAGAAACAAATTCTGAAATTCAACCTACAGAGAGTTCAGAAAGCTTATAGTGCTAGAGTCCAAGAGACACCTGCTTCCAACCAGCTGTTTGATAGATAGGAAGGAGAGGGAAAAACACTGTAGTAATGTTGCCTATAATTATAGGAGCTGGGGGAAGGACACAGCAAACAGATGCTTGTCCACACTGGGGTCAGTTTGCAATTATTGATTTCTTTCACAATCTGTTTTTACTATTCACATGTCCCTGTTAGCTCATGCCACCAATGTCTCAGGGATGACAGTTCATCTTAGGCCTGCCAGTCTGATTGCTGTTGAAAATCTTTGAAATATGAAAGCCCATGTGCTCTTTAATTGGGCATTTCCCAGTTGATAATGCAGTTGGGATGTTGAGTGTTTGACCAGCCAAGTGTACAAGTAAAAGAAACCATGAGAGTAATGGATTCATGACACTGTGAGTGTGTGTGTGTGTGTGTGTGTGTGTGTGTGTGTATGTTCATGTGTTAAGAAGAAAAATAGTTGAGAAAATAGCTACTTTACTCAAGTCAGTCTTAACAATCTTAGCAATAGATATGACTCATTGATGCTCCCATTTGGCCAAATAAGTTTATTGATCAAAATTATGTTATCTTGGATAAAAGTGCAAATGTTTACATCTACCTGATATTAGCTGCATAGAAAGAGAAATCTAACAGTAACTGACAAAATTATTTGTTAGATCTGTTATTCAATCCAAGTTCCCTCACTTCTATACACCAGCTTCCTTTTTTAGGCAACACAATAATACTCATTTGAGATCAGTCTGCAGAATGAAACATCCATAATTCCAGAAAATATCTTCTGAGAGTTTGATTTAAAAAATCTCTGGTTAAATTAAAGAAAAATATAAACCACAATATATAATACAAACATCAGACATCTGAGATATATTTGATGTCACTCATTAAAAATAAATAAAACCAAATATATACATTAGAAACCTATTTATTTAGCTATTTAATGATCATAAACGTTTATTAGACATAAAAACAAATGTGCTATGTGTGGATGTTTGGGATTTAACGAACATTTTTGTCTTTTGTTACTATTAAACCCACTAGAGGAGAAAAGGAAATATGTCTAGATATACTTAAAATATCAAATCATGACTTTAAAACATGAAGCATGAAGTTACTAGATCAGAGAAAAGAGGATCTCAACTAGCCATAGAAACAAAGCTCCCTAGAGGCAAGGCCTTCTAGCCAGAGGCACAGAATGAGAACATAATCAAGGCAGAAAAAGAAAGCATGAAAAATTATTGCAGACAGATGGCGTAACATGTCCAGGGTCTATGGGACATTTAATGATGTTTAAGATGAAGCACATTAATTCTAACTTAGTATGTGGCACAATTAGAAAGTTTTGATTCTGAAATTTTGATGAGATTCCAGAGCATGCAATCCTTGGCAAACTCTATATTATATTGTATTGTATTATTCTATCATATTATTTCTACTGCTTCTTGAGTTAGGGAATATTGTCAGCCATCAAAGTTCATTATTTCTATGTGTAATGGTCACTTGAATTATTTAAGATCTCAGAACTTGTATCACTTTGTATTGTGATACTGCCTTTCCTGAAAACATTTCCTCTAAAGTTTAAGTTATCATGGGTACATGATTACTTTTTGCCTTTATTCATTACAAACTGCCTTACTGTTTACACCCACCTGAAAGTAAGTTTGTGTTCAAATGCTTAGGGGCTTAGGGGCTGCATGATTTGGGCCCTTAAATTTTCAGTTCTGTTTAGGTTGACCTATGAAGTCCATGAAATCCCAATCAAAATCTTAGAATATTCACTCATAAAAATTGGGAAGCCAGTTCTAAAATTCACACAAAATACCCAGGATTTAAAGTTACTAAAACTACTTTGAAGAAGAATAATACAGTGATCCAAACTGTATGATTTTAAACACAGACTATATTAATCTAAACATTGTGGAACCAAGCTAACAGTAAATTAATACATAAAAGTAATATAGAAGTTTCAGTCATAGAACTACTACATCTCTAGATATCTATATTTTCACGCACAATGTACTATTGAAAGAAAAAATATAACCCTTTTTAATAAATTAATACTGGAATAATGAGATGTCTATATGTAAAAAATGTGAAAGTTTGGTATTTTGAGCCATTTTGAATAAAACTAAATTCCATCATTAAGGTCTGTGTAATACTTAACACTGAAAAGTTGTTAGAAAAAACGTTAAGATAAAAGTCCTTGAAATTAAAAATAGTAAATTGTATCAAATTGTGATACAATTTGATTGTATCACAAGCCTTGACCCTGGGGCTGTTCACTTATATCAAATCAGTCTAAATTAGATTTAAACATCAAAATGGGAGTGCTATTGAAAATGGATAAAGAAAAAGTTAAAACCATCAAGGCCCCAAATAACGTTCATTCGCACTGTGGTATTGGTGAAATTATTAAGGCAACTCCATGTAGTTAAAAGGGAGGTTGATTTTGTGGGGTAACTTACAAGTAAAGGGACAGGTAACAGTGTCTGGAAAGGTGTGGTGCATTCTGGCAGTGTTCTCTGGAGAACTCTGCTTGGTCTATCTCCAACGTTCATGGTTCAGGAACCAAGAGAACTGGCCCATCTGAATCTCGGGTCTTCAGGGTCCCCTCTTGGCCCTGCCTTGTAGGTGTGACAGTTACCGAAGCCTCAATGGGGGTTGTAACTTCCAGATCAAATCTGGAATGGTCCCCTACTACACTGTGGTCAGTTTCTCTACCCTTGTATAAGGACAAAAGAAGATAGATGCTTTATTTATTTTTGGTTGATAATGTCACAGAATCTAGTTGGTCACTGTGTATATTTCTAATTTTTGTCTAGGAAGTCAACACTCAATCCAAACTCAAGATACTTGTGTGTTCATGCAGATTCTACACTTTTTTTTTTTAAATTTTACTTTTAGAAAGCCAAAGAGGAGTGGTTCTCTATGTTTTGGGTTATAATACAATATTAATATTGCTTGAGGTTCTATGTTGGTGTGTGTTATCAAGCAATATCTGTGTCTGACCTCAGTCCCTAGGAATCTGAACCTGGAGGATGCCAAGGCTCTGCTCTAAGTAGAATTGTTGGGTTTCCTGAAGTATCAAGGTTCCACCTTGGAAAACATAGAAAATACCCAACTAAATTTTATTGTTATGTTATTGGAAAGGATCCAATATTCCTAGGCTTGATATTGAAAGGTAACTACCTTCTACAAATTTGAGTTAAATTATTATTAATGTCGGCCTTTTCTTTATCTATGTGAACTCCTCAAGGTCAGTTCCTCATCTAAGTGTTATCCTATTTTAAATGGTAGATGTCCAGCTACAATGTCTGCAGCAATGTCACATTGTGCATGTGTATACATCTTTGCACATGAATTGTAGTGATAAGAATTTGAAATAGGTCCCTTAGATGACTATATCTATAAAAACTGAGCTTCAATAAAAATTAAAGCACTCAAGTAATTGAAAAAACAGTTTTTTTTTTTCACACACATCACTTATATCAAAGCTTATTTCACTCTTCTAAATCTTAGAGGATGCATGGGGAAATAGTGTGATAACATAGCTGTATCTTTTTAATATGAATAATTGTACACAATGAGCTAGTAAGGTGGCCTAGCGGATAAAGACACTTTATACTAACCTTAATCACCTGAATTGACACCTGGGATTCACACTCTGGAAAGAGCAAACTGACTCTCACAAACTTTCTTCCAACTTCCACACATGTAATATGACATATAAGCATGAGTGTATACATGCACACACGCACATGCGTGCATTCACACACACACACACACACACACACACACACATACACACACACACACACACACACACACACACAATTGTAATTTTAAGAATGACTATACAATAGTTAAGGGAGACAAAGGAAAAGTTCATTAGTGAATAGAATAAGCTAAGTGGGGCTAACAGTTGGGTATATGATTATTTATTTGTCTTCTTGGATGACTTAATCAATACTATTCTGTTACCTGTTCAATAGTGATAATTCAGCCTGGGCTTTAGGAATCAATCTTTTACTCAAATTTTCCATTGTGGTAATCTGGGTTCTGGTGTGACCAGAGCAAGGCTGATGCTGAACTCCTGTTTTTTGTTTTGTTTTGTTTTTGGACACCATTTTGCCTTGATTCTCAATGTTTGCATTTATCTAAAGACTGCAAACCTCCCCAGTTATAGGAGACTTCTGTTCTCTCTTTTTCTGAACTTAGCAGAACTAATATTATATTTCTGAACCTGGAGTCCTGCTGTGTTTTCTCAGATCTTCTTGATCACCAACTGCAGACTCAACAGGAACTCTATTTGTCCTGAACTTAAGGTCCTTATAACATGTTCTGTTTGTTCATTCATGTCTGCTGAGACATTAGTTACCACAATATCAACCTTCAGATCTGCCATTACACCTTTCTCTAGCTCCTTGCCTGCTTCCCCTGAACACCTCTAACTGAGCCCCACTTCAGGCCTTCTGATTGCTAAACCCAGAATCTATTAACGACATTTTGACTACCTCAGCTTCTGTTTTTTTCCCTGAATAAATGTTTGTATAACCTTCATGAAGCACCACAAAAATAGCTTCAATATTGGTAAAAACAATAGCCAGATACAAACATTATGAAATGAACAGTAAAGTAGAGTAGGTTTGATAATTTCCTCACTGTTTGTATTTGGCCATTGTTGTTTCTGAGAATTAGAAAAAAGGATAATTTTGCTGTGGATCTTTGGAAAAATGATTTTTGATTATTTATTTGAAAAGAAATTCAATCAGTAAACATTTAAAAAATATGAAATTAGTGACAGAAAGTACCTGTACTTAGGTTTTGGCTATGAATAAAATGACTACTTACAGAACATTTTTGAAGGAGTGCAATCTAAGAATTAAACTGTAAGTTTTAGGATGAGTATTGAGTGTTTTAGTGATACAGTCATATAATATGCATGTATCCAATGTACATTTGTCTTCCCACTGGTGATATAAATAAATGACTTATGAAAGAAAAAAATAAAATCATGTAATTTTATTGAATCTTAATTAAGTGAAATAATGAGATGGTTAATCATCTTCATTAATGATTTTATTTCATAAAGTGAATTATTGTGGACCTTGGAGGTTATAAGAATTGTCCAAGGACATCAAATAAAGCTGTGAAATATGTGATGACTCGGTGTTTGTCTATGCCATCAATGCTGCACCTTCTCACCCACTCCCCAGAGGGAGCTGTCAGGAGCCACCAACAGTCTCTTCACAGCCTTACAGCAGTGACTAGGACAATATTGTAGACAATAGTTGTCTGTTATTTCATTAAATAAATGTCTCTAAATGTGAGTTTCCTTTATGATCCTATGGTTGGATTTAGAATACCCGGTTTGGGGGAGGGTAGTTTCTGTGTTTGGTTTTGGTTGAGAATTAAATAGCAGCGAGGTGCTCATCTCGTTGTTTCACTTTGCTATCCTGTCTCTATTACCTGATTTCCAAATTTCTGATGATACGGAATTCTTTTCATGGTGTGAATTGTGTGTGTGCTTTATTTACATTAATAATTAGTTACTTTCTTCTTAAACTGTTATCTGTTTGGAAACTTTGGAACCATGTGAAGAGAATACTTCTTTTGAAATGTGATCAGAAATGACTGTGATAGGATGACATGCCAGAGCGAATAAATGTGGGCCCCTATGAATTTTGTGGAAATAACACTTCCCAATTCCAGCATGAGGCCATCGCATCACTTTCTCTTGGCAAATGACACACATTCTTAGACTGATTTCCAGAACCCTCATTCAGAACTTCTCTGATACTGGGTCTTTGCAAACAGCGCATACATGATTCTGATATTACAGAGAGGTTCCACTTTGTCCTGCTGTGTCAGTCAGACTGTGAAAGAGTGGCTGACATAAACAATTAAAAAGAAAGAAATATTATTTTTTTCTATAGCTCCAAAGATTTCAATTCATATTCTTTGGCTCCATTGATTCCGGACTGGTAATGAGACAAAGCATCATGGCAGCAGACAAATTTGGAAGAGGAAGCTATTTGGCCCCGGGCAGAAAAAAGACAGAGTCAGGAATCGACCTGGGACTGGGGCAATGGTCTAACCTTATTTCCTCTGGGTTGTTACTAGAATATCCTAAAATTGTGCCACTGGTTGGACACCAAGGCTTTAATACAGGGCCCATAGGAAAAATTTCATATTCAAATTCTGACCTCGGTAAGGTTTTTTCTTTTCTTCCAAGAATCCTATAATACACGTTAAGAGCAGAAATAGAAACACTTTAACAAAGGACTTTGCTGGTATTTATGTGTGTTGATGGTTACAGTACAAGGAAAAGCAACAGCAGGAGAAAGAAGCAAAGGAATACAGCAGGATGTTCATGTGTTATCTGTTGTTCACTTTGGTGACATCCCATCCCTCACACAGGCTGTTTTTCATGAGCACTTTCCTCCTCTATATAGAAAGTGGAGATATTATTCAATGATTGTCAGTAGTGAGAAATGCATGGGGAGATAAAGAAAGGAGTTTTCCTCCTCCTGACAGTGTTTAAGGAGCTATTCCCTATATCAGAGGATCTGGACTCAAATGAATGGATCCCACTGTGCTTATCCATCTCCTGAACAGGAGGCAAATCCAGCTCCACTGCTCCTCGGCTGGCAGCCTGTGCTCTCTTGTATACTACTGTGTTCAAAATCTTCTGTTCTCATGAATAAACTATTTACTATCTTCCTTTCCAGGAAGCAAGTTTGTCCTAAGGTAGTGGATGAAAGTCTTCTGAAGGTACCCAAATGAAGCCATGGGATAGCTCCATGATGAATGGACAAACATAAACTTTCTTCTGTGGATCACCATCTGAGCTCATACCATCAGGCTATATTTATGCCTTGATTCTGACTTTTCAAGCCTGTTCTCTTCTTCTCCATTCGAAATTAAACAAAAGTGAAGAAAGAAGTTCTAAGATTCTCTTTGGTTCTACTTCTCAGTGAAGTTGTTCACCAAAAAACAACTTTCTTAGCTTTTACAATATTGGGGATATAGACGCTAACCACACATGGAGTTTTGCACAGTATGTGCACCATACTTAAAGCAAATGATAAGCACTGTGCAGAATGTTACATTAGTACTATGAGTAACTTTAAAACAGTAAATATTCTTATTAAAATTATGATATTTGTGTCAATCCCAGAGAAATACACAGTTTGATAGTGGTTAACTTTGGGTTGGAGAAAACATTTGGACTTTTACTTTTTATGCCACATTTGTTGTATTTTGTATTTGTGTGTCCTTAAAATAGGGGACTAGGATGAAATTCAATTGTCACAGCACTTTTCTAGCATGAACAATGCCCTGGGTTTTCTCTCTACATTGCATACAATTTGGCGTAATAACACATGCCTACCAGAAATTTAATGTCTTTCTTGGCCATATAGGAAGTTCAAAGCTACCTTGTGGTATGTGAAGGAACTTTTGGCCCAAACCTTGATATCCCATAAACAATTAACTTTAAAATGTAGTAGAAATTATTTTAATTTCTAGTATAAAACATTTAAAAGGATCGAAACACTAATTCTATGTCTCAAAGTCAACTATCAAATTTCATGGCAGTTTTTCCTTTCAGCATCTGTTTTTTCCTTTGGAGTGTATATGTCCAACCTATAGCTTCCATTATTCTATAAAAAACACCCCCTTTTTCTCCTTCCCAGCCTTGACTTCTCTCCAAGTCTTTCAGGATCTCCTTTCCAAGTCTACATGTGAAAACAGCTGCTAACTGCTGATGCTTCCAAATTGAGATGGGGCCACAATGCAAGCAAGAGGCCAAGACAAGAATCATTTTGAATAGAAAAATGGCTTGGCAGGGTCTGATGCTCTGGGACCCATCTGTGAGGAAAGATCATTAATATTAATCTAAGTGAGCTTAGGGAAGAACAAAGTAGAACTGTGTTTTCTGAAGGAAATAGCTTGTGCTAAGGGCTGGTTTTATTTGACAGAGGCAATGAGAAATCACTTGCGTGTGCTAAATGGAGACATGATTATCTGTAACTGATACATGGTTTTCAGCTGTCCTTACTGCTCTGGAACAGAGCAAGTCATAAAGAATCAACAGGCAAGTCAAATGAAGAGCCTCATAATGTCCAAACGATGGGGTAGGGATTGTCACTCTGAGATTAAGAATATGGTTGTTTGCGTAGAAATTAATATTCAAGGTTTCTTATGTAGCTTTAAAATGTATCAGCTAAATAGCAATGATTCAATTTATCATACCTTAATATTAAATAGGAAAGATTTTTGAATCAGAGGATCATGTATGTAAGTTTTGATATAAAAAAACAACAACAGTGACTTCATAATCTGAGATAAGCAATCTAAGACCTAGGCATAATTTATACGGCAGAAAATTGAAACTCTGATCATATGACTGTAATGGAGAAGGGACAAAATTTGAACATGTTTATATGATACAGAAGTTCAGCCTACACTGAATGTCACCATTTGCAGAAACACTATGGCTTAGGACTGTCAAAGTAACAAAATTCTGCATAAGTGTCTTAAAAAGTAAACGTGATGACTATAAGCCTCCAATGTCCTCCAAAACTGTAAAATCATATCACACCATAGTAGTATTTGCTCCACCCATGACCTTGGGCTGTACAGCCCGAAGGAGGCAGGGCTTCCTGTCATTGTATGTGATCTCCTATAAGAAACTGTAGAGTGAGCAGAGCCTGGCACACTCAGCTGAGGCAGGTCCAAGGCCATCCCCCCTGCACCAAGGCTGTGCAAGGTGTCACAAGTTGTGAGAAAACAGATTTTTCTACTCCTTACAGAGATATAACATTGGATATGAAAAAAACTGTAAGTTTAATATTATGAAAGTAAAATATACTTATATGCTTAAAAAAAAAAAGAGTTGGAGAAGGGTCACATGTCCCTTCTCCCTGCTCTTGCCTGCCAGGTATTTACTCTTGGTCATATCAAAGGACAACTTCAGCTGTCTACTCTATTTTGTATTCATGAGTGTATTTCCTCAATTTATATCTTAATAAATTATGTTACCCATTTAATAGACTCACATGGATTGAAAGTAAGTGGCGCCCACATCACAAAAAGACCCCACACTTCCTGTAAAATCTGCCAGCAGTGTCAGCAGCAGCAGCAGCAGCAGGTTTGCTCAGAGGCTTGTGTGATCATTGCAAGTCTGCCTAGCTAGCACCCTTTAAGCCTCTCAGTCCCAACCACAAGGATCTGAGCCTCTTGCATTCCCATAGGGCTATGAGCCCACAATGATGGCTGCTGGTGAGTTTCTCTGCACTGCAGAGTCCATGCAGATCAAATACTGCAGGAACAGCCTGACCCTTTCTTAGGTGACCAGCTGCATACAGCAGCCCAGCAGAGAGCCTGTAGACCAGGCAGCTCATTCTGCATGTGGATCAGTCACTCTCTGGCCAGGTGACTCACAAAGCAGCAGTTCTTGTAACCACTGCCAGAAATATTTGCATTCTTTAGCAGATACAGTACCAGAGAAAGGTGCCTGCACTAGGCTCCTTTCTAGTTCTGTGCTTATAGAGGCCAGATCAGGTCAAATTCCTATGTTTAGAGACTACCAGCAGGCAATCCCTTTACTTTTAAAACTTCTCGGTATAGCTGCTGCCAACTCCATCTTTTGAAATACACTCTGATGCTGCCATTTTGTGCACAGCCACCATGGAGTGCACACAAAGAGCAAGTCCTACAGATTGTCTGCAGGTGGCCCAGGCAGCACTTCTAATTGTTTGCTTGGTGTATTTCTTTATCTGTTGTGATTCTGGAAGCTCTGCCCAGTACTCACATGTAGGAGTTGCATGGGTTAGTGTTTGATTCATTCACAGAGCCCATTCAGGAAGCCACAGTCAGCTCACACCAGACCTATTTTGGTGCAACACCGACTGGCCAAGCAATGATACTACATCCAAAAATCATGGAATGAATCAGCCATTCACCCAACCTGGTCAATTACATCTGGAACATCTGAACACATAGGACAATCTTTTGAGGATTTTATCTGAGGTAAATTACTTGATAATTCTACACTTCAAACTGATTGATAAAATAAGTAATCAATAAATTTTTCTTTACAAATTTTGAATATTTCTCAAAAAATGGCAGGAAATATTACATCTTGTATCATGAATGAATTAATACAGGACATATATGACCTTCTTGGGATGTATATAATATTCGCTGTTATGGTACTTAGCATAATAATTCACATCATATCATTAAAAAATTGGCCAAATGTTAGTAGCAAAACAGAGGCATTAATGGGACTGATACAGGCTTTACAAGGTAGTCAATAAGACTGAAATAAAAGGATTCTTTCTTTGGAATCTGCTAACTTACCACAACAACTTAAGGCTTTGCAGAGAGGCAATGAGGATTTAAACAGAAGGATTCTTTCTTTGGGTCTGCTAACTTTCCACAATAACTTCAGTCCAATAATAATAACTGTACAACCAGATTTAACTCTATTGATAATAAATATGAATACTTTATAAATAAAAGAATAACTCTCCAGAGCATTGTTAATGCTATTCAGATAATTTATAAGTAGGAAAGATTATTTCTAATGGATAAAATGAGGTCCATGGAATCTTATGTTTCATGAAATCTCTAGAATCCTTTACAACAGAGGAGGTTCAAATGCTGCAACAAGTTGAAATTGCTCCATTCCAAGTTCTGGAAGAATCTCTCAGTAAGGATGACAAAAAACTAGTAAACAAAAGGTCAAGGCTATACAAGTCATAACATCACTAGATGACTCTTACATAATGGTTTATCCTGACACCATCCATGAGAAGCCAGCAGATGACAGACATCCTGAGCCATATGTAGAGTATATTTTGCAACCTATTCATATGAGAGATTAAAAAATTAAGGAAGTAGCTGTCATCTATAGTATACACTCAACACATGTAAAACAGATGATAAATACATGATCTGCCATAAATAGAATCATGCCAGATGACTAGAATTAGTTAATTTCAGCTGTTCTAGAATATTGCCAGCAGTTGCAATGGAAAAGCTGGCTGAGAGAAGCTAGATACCTGGAACAGCAGGGTAAGATCATAGGTTTTGAGCTCTCCCAAGATCAAATTCTTGGTGAGGGATGTTTAACTGACAGAAATTTATAAGTTACTTTTGATGAACATAAAATATTCTTATGTCAAACAACAGCTTTAAATGCTTGGGAAAAATTTCCAGAATGAGGGAAACCAACTGAGGTATATACAAAAATTTTCCAAAAACCACAAGAGCCTTTTACTGATTTTATATAAAGACTGACCATGGCTATAAACAATGCAGTATCAGACCCACAATTAAAACAAGTATTAACTCAGTCTTTGGCTTTTGATAACACAAATACAGAATGTAAAAGAGTACCTACTCCTTTAAAGGTCAGGTCAGCACCTTTGGGGGAATGGATTCAATATACAATTGATGTTGAGCCTCTTAACTATGGTAATGAGGCTTGGGTAGTAGAAGCAATTTCCAGAGGAGGAAGGAGGCATTGAGATACCAAATGTTTTAACTGTGGTACACCAAGTCATATGAGAAAAAAATGTGTACAAGGTGCTCTTAGAAGCAACACTTCTTTTACAAATAACACAAATGGGAAGCCCCAACCTTCCCGTTGTCTAATGTAACAAATGATACTGCACTGTAAGATAGAACAGTTTTAATAGATGGATCAAAAATTCTAGAAAACACCATAAAATGAATATTGTGGCATACTTCCATTAATGAAAAAAGACCAAAGATTAGGGTACAAATTATGGTGCTTTTCTGGAGGGTCTGATAGACACAAATGCAGATGTAATTATAATTACATCAAACTCATTGCATGCAAATTGGCCTCTTCAAATGGTAAATGTTTAGTTTCTAGGGATTGGAACTCTATATCAGTTAAAACAAAGTTTGAGATGGGTTGAATGCATAATTCATAATTGGAGAATGTTGACTGATCTGAGAGCCATAAATAAATTAATTCAGCCTATGGTCTCCCTACAGAATGGCATGCCCTTGTGCTCTCTGTTACCTACAAAATGGCCTATTATAGTTAATGACTTAGAAGACTGTTTCTTTACCATGCCTGTACAAGAAAAGGATATATAAAAAAATTACCTTTGCTGTAACTACTTATAATAGTTGCCAGCCAGTCAAGAGATATCAATGGAAGGTTCTCCCACAGGGAATGTTAAAATAGCTCCACCCTGTGCCAAATCCATTGGAAATAATTCATGCCAAATTCCCACAATCTATAATCTACCATTAAATGATGATACCTTATTAGCTGATCCAAAGGTAGGTAGGTACCTTATAAAACATGTTTGAAGTAAAAATATTTTTGGCTTGCTGGGGATTACTAATTGTTTCTGAAAAAAAAATTACAAAGAGGAAATTCTATTAATTACATAGAGTATAAGATAGAACTACAAAAAATTAGACCCCAGAAGGTACAACTGATGTGAGAACAATTGCAGACTCTTACTAATTTTCAAAAATTGTTAGGAAGCATTTCCAACTAACAGGCTATCATTGAAATACCTGAAGATGGACTAATAAATTTGGCTAATACCCTAAAAAGGGACAAGAACTTAAATAGTCCAAGACAAGTATCAACTGAAGCTAAAAATTGGCTCTAGTAGAAAAGAAAATAAGAGAAGCACATGTGGATTGTATGAATCCAGAACTGAACCGCATTCTGGTAATCTTCACCTCTAGATAATCCCCCATAGGGATTTTGATGCAGAATGAAGATATTACATTAGAATGGATAATTCTACCACATAAACCAAGTAGGAAGTTAAAGACTAATGTAGAAAAGATCTCTGATTTAATTCTAAAAGGAAAATTAAGATTTAATCAGTTGACAAAAATGGATCCAGCAGAAATTGTATTACCTTTAACTAATGAGGACATTTCCTGGTTATGGAAATATAATGAATACTGGCAAAGAGAATTAACAACTATATACCAAAAGTAAGAGAATAGAATGCTTAAACAGAACTGAATGTGTCTTTCCTCACATTTTACAGCAAAAACAAATTTCTTGAGTCCCCACATTCCATACTGATGTAAATAAACCAGGAAAGGCAAGATACAAATCAGGAGGTTGAAATAAAGGGGTTCAAAGCCCCTACAACTCCTTGCAAAAGGTAGTAATGTATGCCATTCTTACAGTACTAATGGACTTTATGAAACCTCTTAATATAGTTATTAACTGTAAGTATTCAGAGAACATTGTTTTACATGTTGAAATTGCTGAATTTATTCCTGATAATATAGAACTAACTTTCCTATTTATAAAATTAGAGGACGTCACCAGAAATAGGGAACATCCTACATATATAACACACATCAGATCCCATACATGTTTGCCAGGTCCTCAAGGACAGGTAATGATGAGATTGATCAGTTATTAATAGGTAATGAGCTAGAAGTATCAGAATTTCATAAAAAGCATCATGTAAATAGCAAGGGTTTGAAGAAGGATTTCTCCATTGCTTGGCAACAAGCCAAGGAAATTATAAAAAAAAAAAAAAAAATTGTCCTACTTGTTCCTTCTATAACCAAACTCTATTACCTGTAGGAAGCAACCCAAAAGGTATACAAAGAAATGAAATTTGGGAGAGGATGTTTTTCATTTTGCAAAATTCAAAAGATTAAAGTATGTACACCATACCTTTGACACCTATTCAGGATTTCAATGAGCAACTCCTATGCATTCTGAAAAAGGCTGATTATGAGATTACACACCCATTAGAAGTTATAGCCATCATGAGAATACTTGTACAAATTAAGACTGACAATGTTCCAGCATATGTCTCCAATAAAATGAGACAGGGTTTTCCTTATTACAAAATTAAGCATGTTACAGGCATACCACACAATCCCACAGGTCAAGTAGTCACAGAATGATCCAAACTATAAAGGATATGTGAAATAAACAGCAACAGGTAACAATGATTCCTAGGAATACATTACATAATTTTTATTAAACTTGAATTTTCTCAAGGCTGATGAGAAAGGAATAACAGCTGCAGAGAAACATTGGACAATAGAAAAAAGTCTCCTGAGATTAACCATCTAGTTTACTTCAAAGATGTATTGACCTTGGAATGGAAACCAGGATACATGCTTTGTTGGGGAAGGAGTTTTGCTTTTGTTTTTGCAGGAGAAGAAAAACTATGGATACCAACAAAATTAATAAAAATTTGCTTCAAACTTGATGAGAAGTAATAGCTCATCCACCGATGTAACAACTCTATAAGTTGTAAGAAAATTCAACAAACAAAGGTTATGGCAGGGTTCTGTTTTTTTGTCTTTACAGGATAATAGGAATACCTATCTTCAAGAATTCAGAAGGCCTTGGACTCCCAGACAGCAGAAGGGAAGAATCTACTGGTACCAATAGATTGTTCAAGGTAGTATGTCACTGCCTAACATCAATACCTCTTTAACTCTAGAATAGCTGTGGTCCTGGTTCAATAATAAATCAAGCTGGCTTTAGAGTTGGAATATGGCTCTCTCCCTCACTAAACCCAAGTATGTTCTTAAAGAAAAAAAAAATTAAGAGATTCTGTCTTATATTGGAAGAACCAACTAATGTGAGACAGAAGAAAATCAATAATATAAGGACCATTGTTACCAAGATTCTATTTCTCTCCTTGCTTATTCTTAATTTCTTGGCATCTTTCCTTACACGTGATTTTATAATTCAAACTATCCATTTCAATATTAACATTGTTTAAGTTTTCCACAGTGAAAATATGTCTTCCCAATAGCAATCTCTGAAGTCTCCAAAAGGAAGATGAGGCCCCACAACAACAACTCTGCTCAATCCAGAAAGATGCCATGGTACCTAAGAACATTACTCAGTGTTCACTTTGGACTGAAAACACTTCAAAATTCCTAATTCTGAAAATGATCTGTCAGATATTCTAGGCCTGTAGTCAAATTGTATGTCTCATGATGGTGAGAAACTTTAGGTGACTGTCCAGGCTGCCAGCTGTCTCTGTTTTTACAAAAATTTCAAAAATTGCTTGCTTGCATTTTTGGTTTTGTCAGGTATTGTTATGCCCTTTTGAGGTCTTTGATGGGATTAAGACAAGATAGTTAAAGTTACAATCATTTTCTTCTTCTCCTCCTTCTCCTTCTCCTTGTCCTTCTTTTTCTCCCCCTCCCTCACCCCCTGCCCCCTCCCCCTCCCGCTCCTCCTCCTCCTCCTCCTCCTCCTCCTCCTCCTCCTCCTCCTCCTCCTTCTTCTTCTTCTTCTTCTTCTTCTTCAAGACAGATTTTCTCCAGGTAGTTTTGGTGCCTATCCTGGATCTTGCTCTGTAGACCAGGCTGGCCTCTAACTCTGACTCTTTTTTTTTTTTTTTCCTTTTTTTTTTGTTGTTTTTGTTGTTGTTGTTGGAGCTGAGGACCCTTGCATTTGCAAGGCAAGCACTCTACCACTGAGATAATTCCCTAACTCCAGCTCTGACACTTAAGTGCTGGAATTAAAAGCATGCATCACTGCCACCTAGCTATAATCTTCTTGTATCTTAGCTAGAACATATTAGTACTAGAGTTGGAATCTTTAAGACAGAATAGCTATTGAAATAATTTTGGTAATTTGCCATTTACTCACGTTCTGGACATTCCCAAATATTTAGCATGTCTTTCTTGTTTGATGTTATTCTTGTTGGTTCCATTTTTGTTTCTGTTATTACCCTTTGTTTTTCCTGAAAAATACTTGATAATCATTCATAGTGAATATAGTTTGCATTAAAATTAGAACCTTCTTATTTAGACAAAAAGGGGAAATACAGTGGTATTTGCTCTGCCCATGACCTTGGGCTATTTGGCCCAAAGGAGCCAGTGCTACCTGTCATTGTATATGACCTCTTACAAAGAGTTGGTGAAGGTCACATGCCTCTTCTCCCTGCTCCTGCCTTGGAGGTAGATTCACTCCCAATCAGATCAGAGAACAACTTCACCTGTCTACTCCATTCTGTATTCATGAGAGTATTTCCTCAATTTATATCTTGATAAATTCTGTTACCCATTTAATAGACACATGTGAATTGATTATAATAGCACACACTCAGATTATTCAGTGGAACAGAGCATTAATAGAATTCTCTCAGGAAAAAATGTGTTAAAATCGATGCACAGTTCATCTCACACCTGCTGCACTGTTGCCCTTCCACACATTCTGACAATGTGAACTATAAGCTGCACTAGAACAGTGCTACTGAAAAACTCAAGTGTGTGTTAGAAACTCAGGGCTCAGGTGGAGTTCTAGGAATGCAATGGACTCATTACACATGTGTTTTAAGGAGCTCTTCCAAGGGTCCTGAAGTTTGGAAAGCTCTGTGCCTAGACCAAGATGTTAGATAAACCATGATTGTCTATAGAAAAAAGAAAAGATGGAAGTCTCTAATCAGCCTTTTTTTCCTGAAATTATTTTTTCTGCTTTTGCCAATCTTTAATTGTCTTTGCTTTAAAATGCAAATTGAAGAAGAGAAGGAAGTTGCCATAGGCAATAAAACGGGTCCTACAAAAGACTGATTTAAAATACCTGTTCTCCATGTATTAACCCAATGAGGTTGGTGAACACTTAAGCTGCTCTCTATTCTGTGAAAGGTGAGATTATCCTTTCTGTTCATGCTTAGATCATTGAATATGGGAGATGTAATTTATACATATAGATATATCATACAAGGCAGATTGCAATGGCAGTCATTTGAGTCAGGCACTATGAGTTGTGAGAACTTAAAGGTAAAATATTAACAACTGGTTGGGATGGTCTTATAACAAAAACAGAATTTAGTTGAGTCACTAGAATGTATTGAATCAGAAGGAAGGTAATTAACGAATATAGTCTAATAACATCAAGTATCAGACACTCATCTATGTGCTGACTTATTGTCTCCAAAAGATACCTGGGAAACATGAGTCCTGATATTTTCTCTATTTTATAGAGTAAATACTAGAAGCATAAGAAAGTCAAATATCTTGCCTAACATAACTGTAGAACCAAGGATTGATTCTAAGTGGAGATAACAGTTCTAGTTTTAACTGCTAACCTAATATGTATTTTTCTAATTGTTTAATTTTACTAATAATATTCAAACACACACACACACACACACACACACACACACACACACACACACACACATATATATATATTGGCAATGCATAATGTCCTTCAAGGGAGTTATTTGGAGAAATCACTACAGTAAAGGGAATTTGATAAATTTTAGCATATATATGTAAGGAACAAAGATTTCTGAGAAGGAATTTTTAAAACTAAAGATAATTCAATGTACTAGAAATAAGTCTTTTTTTTGCCCTTATTTTACTGCCTCATATTTTATGAACTAAAATTTATTCCACTCACACAAACCACTTCAACATCTTTTGTTTTTAATCTTTCCAACATAGGAGAACAAATTTAACAATGAGATTCTGATTCTGTTCTGTACATGTGGAATAATTAAATTTGCATCCCACTTCAGTGTCAGATCTGCTGTTTGCAAAGAAATGTATCAATTGGATACATGCCCCATGAATTCTTGTCTATAAATATGGCCTTTGGAGGAGGAGGCAGAAACATCTTTCTCCTAAGCAATAATCATAATTTAATCTTTTCATGGTGACAGATTGTTTGAGGTTGGATTAATTCCCATTTCAGAGGGGCCAAGGAGGCAGGGGAGAGCACAAAGGAAGCTGAAGAGAGGCCTAGCATAATTAGAGAATTTCCTAGGGAAAAGAAAAAATCCCAGGGAACTTTGAGATGAAATCTTTGTAACAGTTGGCAGATAACTGAAAGAACCTAGGTCAGAGAAACAGCAGGGACTTTTTTCAGTCTCTGATTTAGTTACCAGGATTTCAATAATTTCTTCCACAAAGAAGTGAGGTATTGCATCCCAATCACAGAAGATACACTTGTCATGGCCTATAATCAATTTATGCCTTAATGAGTATGGAGGGGAGTTGCTTCTAAACTTGGTCCTGCCACAGTCTGTCTTTGAAACCTTAAGTGAGTACCCTGATGTCTCCGATGTTACACTCACAATGAAAAACAGTATGATGATCATTTCTACTCCCCCATTTTATTGCAAGAGGAAAAAAAAGAACACTAAATGAGAATTCTTGTCACTCAGATCTCAGAATTTTTTCATATTCTCTCATTTTATCTTTATTCCCTTACATGAATGTACTAATATTTGGTTTTCAAAATTACTACTTATGTTACAGAAAGTGCAGACGAAATAGCTAAGATATTGAAAGCACTGCTGTCTCCATTAAATGAGATATTTGTGCTAAAAAATTTCAAAACAACCGAATAAATCAACACCCCACCTGGTAATTCCTTGTAACCTAGTGTTCTGCAAAAAATTTTGTTCACCATAGCTTAATCTAATTGCATATGGTAATTAAATAAGTAAAGAAGTATAGGAGAAAGAGAGAGAGAGAGAGAGATTGATTAGCTTATTGACAGAGTATTTTCCCAACAATCATAAGGCCAAGAGTTCCAGCACTAGTGCCATAATCACTTAATCAACCAATCAATCA
Organism: Onychomys torridus; assembly: GCF_903995425.1. Taxonomy (NCBI): domain Eukaryota; kingdom Metazoa; phylum Chordata; class Mammalia; order Rodentia; family Cricetidae; genus Onychomys; species Onychomys torridus. The sequence continues at coordinate 85,480,284 of NC_050444.1, forward strand.
GTAAAAATTAATTCACTATAAAGCAATTTGAGGATATGTTGTTTCAGCCAAGAATCAGTATGCCACTGGATAATGATCTCCTCTTTGAAATTTTTTTTAACCAGGTTTATAATACCAAGAATATATTTTTTTTTCCTGTTGAGTATGTCTAAAATCCAATCACAGAGCAGTTGATTTTCACCATAGCATTGGCGCTACCATTACACAAGAGGGTCCTGTACTTGGTAGGGTTTGCAGATAGATGAGACAGTTGATGCCTTTTATTTCACAGCAGCTAGCTTAGCATCTTCTCAGACTGATAGCTAGCCAGAGAGGAAGCACTAAGCTCATTTCCAGCTTGATTTCTCTGTATCGTGCAACTGTACCTTAAACCAAGACAGTTGTCAAGAACCTGTGTTGATTATGCTGTCTTTGGGGATTCTCTACAACAATGTACAAAGTATCATCCCATCTTTGGCATTGTGGCGTTATTTAATAGCCCAAGACTTTTCCAGTATACAGTATCTCTCCCATCAAACTCTTTTTAAAATTATAAATTATAAATTTTAAAATGATTGCCACACATTTCCCTATGGATTTTTTTCTTGGTGCCTTGATTCTGGTTAATCCCACCCCTCCTCTGTTTCATTTGCCCTATGTCAACCTCTCCTTCCTAAAGTCTCTTTATCATGAGTATCTCCCCTTTTCTACCTATATTCTACTGCTTCCCTTTAGGTCTGCTCTTTCTAGTTTATTGGCTTCTACAGGAACTCCAAGACAAACATAACAAATTAGACAATAGAAGCTAAGGTCCACATGTGAGACAGAACATGCAGACTATCATCTATTTACCTACAGCTTTTGTTTTTCCTAACAGCAGGAAACTTCATTGTGTATGTGGCCAACATTTCAACATCAGTTTATATTAACCAGTTCTTTGATATGCAATCTGATTCTGTTTCATAGCTATTATGAATAGAGCAGAAAGGAACACAGATAAATTCATATCTCTATAGAAGGATGGTGAATCCTGATAGATGCTCAGAGATGGAATAATTAATTCACAAAGTAGTTTTCTTTCTATACTTTTCAGGAACTCCACATTGTTTTCCACAGTGGCTAGAACTGTTTGCAATTTCATAAGCAGTAACAGGACCTATTTCTCCTGGTCTCACCAGGACTTAATATGATTTGATTTCTTGAGAACAGGCATTCTGACTGGGGTCAGATATAACATCAAGGTAGTTTTAATTAGCATTTCTATCACAAATAATGATTCTATGTTGCTTATGTAGTTGAGAGTTTTTCTACCATTCTCTAGATTATCTTTGCACATGTTTTATTATTTTCTTTTTTGTATAAGAGATTTCAATTTCATGAGTTCCCATTTGCCACATGCTAGTCTCCATTCATGTGTTACTGAGTCCCATTTAGAAAGATCTTACTTACGCTTGTATGTTGTACCATGTGCCATCATTGTCTTCTACAACTTCCAGTTTGGAGTTGAAACATCCTTTTCATTAACACAGTGCCATGAGCTGAACTGCAGTGGGTAGCCATCCCAGCCTTGAGCTGGAAGTTCCAACCCCCATTGAGGCTTCAGTAATGGTCACACCCACAAGGCAGGGATGATGGAGGAGGCTGAAGACCCAGGATTGAGAGGAGAGGCTTCTCTTGGTTCTGGGACCCTGGATGCTGGAGGTAGACCAAGCAGAGTTCTCCAGAGAACACCGCCATACTGTGCCATACCTTTCCCAGACCCTGCAACCTATCCCTTCATTTGTAAGTTACCCCACAAAATAAACCTCCCTTTTAACTATGTGAAGTGTCCTTAATGATTTCACCAATAGCTGGTGCACAATGTGGGACAAATTCCAAAGGCCTAGGTGGCTCCCACCCTCAGCCTCCTCCCCATACATGTTCCTTTTTTTCCTTTTCAAAAATGATATTTATAATGCTCATCATAACATAAAATGTCACTTGTATGCTACAACTATCATTATGAGTCTGTAGTTCAATGTAGACCTCTAGGCCAGAGATGGCTGTAGGTTTCATTAGCATAAACTTGACATTTAAAGACAGAGGTGGATAAATGGACTGGCTAGAAAACCTGAAGCAAGCTTGTTGCAGGAATCTCAAATTAAATGGATCACAATGAATGTTTAACTCCCCAAAGAAAACTTGGAGACACCTCTCTTATTTCAAGAGTAATATTATGATTAAATGCTAAGATTCAGGGAACAATGTTGGAAAATATTAAAGATTTGAAAGCAATAACTTTCCTGATGGTTTGAAAGTTGAAGAGCTACAGTTAACCATATGGAACCAAGGTAGCTTAGTAAACTTTTGTCATTGCTAAATTTTTGAAGAATAACTCTACAACATGTCTGGCAATTATTTATTTCCACGGCAGGGTTTGACAAATTTTGAAAGAACATTATATTTGATTTTATTTATTTTTGTTCTACTTTGGGGACTTTTTCCCACATTACAGTGCTCTACATGCTTGTTAATAGTTAACAATGACCCACCCTAACATTAATATACTTCTGAAATCTTTTATAATTACATTACTCTTTTCAACTGACAGGTAATATTATATGGACTTTCTATATACAATATGATGTTTTGAAAAAGTATACTAAATCTAGCTAACTAGTATAAACTACCTCACCTATTTTTTTTTTTTGTAAATTATACACTTAGAATTGTTAAAGAATGTAATTTATTTTCCAAACTACAGCAGCCATATTATATAGTAAATATTTTGATCTAAGTCCTCTTAATTAAGTGAAGGATGGTTCCTTAAACCAACATCTTTTGAATCCAGTGAAGTTGACAGTGAATACAAAAGAGCAGGGATATACTAAGCATTGAAATATCTAACACATAGTACTCCTGTCTACTTATTAATGGACATTCAATACTAAGCTCCACATAGATATTTGAACTTCTACCCCTTGCGAAAATGTGTGGCATTCCCCTTTCTCCACATCTTTGATTACATATATTTTATTTATTTATTTATTTATTTGTTTGTTTGTTTGTTTGTTTGTTTGTTGATACAGGGCTTATCTGTTTATTACTGACTATCCTGGAACTCCCTCTATAGACGAAGGTGTGTCTTGTATTTCATTGTTAGCCTTCAGAACAAGTGATTTCTGGATTATATGGTACTTTCACTATTTTGAATTTTCAAGCCACACATACTTTTCTTCTGATAAGGATGAATGTAAAGAATGAAGGATATGAATGTAATGAACTACCAATGTTCAAAAATAGTAGTTTTACGAATAAAATTCTTATCTTTCATTTGTCTTTTACTTTCTTGTAGTGAGCAACCCATCTCAGATATTCAAAAGTCTCATCCCATATTCTCCATTTCTTTTTAGGATTGATTAGTAAGAATTGTGTACTTTCTTCTTGCACCTGACTAGATGATGACAAAGGAACTAAATCTTGAGAAGATTTTTATGTTTTTATGAGGGTGCATATGCATATAAGTATTTGTGTATGCACACGCTTAACATCTTGTGTCAATATATTCTAACAGAAAATGTGTTTAGAAAGCCTTGTTTAACTTCAAGTCTTAGTGATATACATTCAGTCTCTCATTGATCCCTGTGCAAAGATATAGTCATTCATTTGATGAGTTCTAAATTGCATTTTGCTTTATATTTAGTTAATTTTCTTTTAATACCTATGACATTGGTCAAAAATGCCAAAAGGCAGATGAAGGAGAAACATTCCAATTTAATCAGCAAGTATGAAACACTATTTTCCATCTTCTACTAGTACACCTCATTGATGAAATTTCCTGATTTACACAAATTCACATTGATTTTACTTCTATGTGTTCATCATCATTTATAGCCTATAACCATAGGCATCAGTGCTAAATGATGTTCTATTTCAAATGCGATGGTAATTGTTTTATTGCTTCTAATTAAATTGTAACATCCCTGAAGATAGAACTAGTTAGTATTTGAATGCTATTGTCTCTGTAGTTTCTACTGGGTGAATGAGAAGCTGACATTTTACTATAAAGTCCACAAAGCCTTCTTCATGATGCTTTATATTTTGCATTCAATATTAAATTAATAAATTGTCTAAATAATCTTTTCTTGTGAATGTAAGTGGCTAAAACAATACATAAAACCATAAATAGCTAAAATAAAAATACCAATGAAAGGGTTGGTATGTAAGTGGGGGATTGAAGAGGTATTTTATCAAATGTAAATGATAGGCTTTGTGTATTTAATTAGGTAAATTACTTAACCACATAAAACATTGTTATGGTGTTATTTCCACATTTTAATAAAACTTAAATAATTTCTGATTATTGTTCCTCATCATGCTCATATTTCCTCCCCCTACCCTTATTTCCTCAAATCCTAACCTCTGTCTTGCCTTCCACACCTGAATTGCACAGCATAGAAATGCATACAAAACAATTCTGTTTCAGAAAACCCAGTATATTAACACTTCTTATTTATTACACAGATATGAGCCCTTTTAAATAGGGATAGAGGATATATTAATATAAGGTAAAAATTCTTTGGCAGTTTAATTCAAATTAAGTCTACTTTGTTCAATTAAAGGAGTCTGGGAGAGGATGTAAAGGTTCAGATGGTAAGAATATATAAGAGAGAAAGAGATGTGCTGCCCCAAATAAAGTATTTTATCTACAGAAATTATTAGTTTAAATAAAGCTACACAACAAGTTGCTAATTTTGTTCTCTTTCAAAATTTTGAATTTCTCTTTTCATTTTATGTTACTCTTTTTTTTTTTTTTGTCCTGGTCCTGAGAGATTACAGGGAGAATAAAGAGAAGCATCATTTCCAACATTTGGATTGGTGGTACTATATTGGGCCGTGATTTTAATAATTTTTTTTATAAAATCATGATCAATTCATATAGCACTGGCAGCTTTGGACATTAGGCTTCTGTATTTGTGAAGAGCAAGCCTCTACCTAATAGCACCTTTCAGCACATTGGCATGTTTATCATCATCATTTAACTATGCTTTATAAGCAGGGCTTGGTGTTTGTTAAAGCTGAATTTTTAAGATATGTAACAGAATTTGAATCTTTCCTGAAGTTTTCATGCTTATAAAATCTACAGAGCAAGATCCAGCACAGGCACTATAGCTATACAGAGACACTCAGTTTAAAAAAAAAAAAATCTTAGAAAGTAGAACATGTTTGTGAAATTCAATATAGAAATACAGTAAAAAATGGAGGGGACGAGGTAAGATTGAAGAGTTTGTGCTTTATATAAAATAGAAAGGAAGTCATACCAGCTACTCATCATTGCACACACAAGGAAGGTATTAGCAGTTTTCATAGCTTTTCAAGAGAATATGAACATCGATATAAATATATACGCCTATATAAGATATGATCTATCTGTATATATTTATATATTAAATATTCCAGTATTTAGACATTAGTGGAGTTTTTATATAATTCATCTAGGGATAAATTTTCTCATTTACCTCTACTATAGACTGTCTCTTGAGAGCACCACACAGAGTTAGCAGATACATACTCTGCATGACCCCATTTCTCTCTTTTGTGTGTATGGCAGACATTACTCATTGATCATGGAATTCAAATCCTTCCCACTGTCTAGAAATGAACTGAAAATAACTTCTGATAAGCACTCTAAGCAGCCATTACCACCATTCAGAGGTGCAAGAAGAATCTGTCTGTAATCCTAGACATGGGTGAATTAGTCATCACATTCATTGTTTTTTTTTTTTTTTCATGTATGATAGACAATTTTGAAACTTGGATAAAAAACTGGGTCAGACACTAAATTACAATAATTATACCTCATTATTTGATTGTCTTGTTCAACTTATAATAATGTTCAAATATCTTTTTTAATTAGAGTCACAAAGATCTTTATGAGTTAAGACAGAAAGTGTGTCTATATTAAAATAGAGAAAACAAATGTTCAGAGAAGTTAAATGAGTTGCCAGAGGTCAGACATCTAGTAATTAGAAATTAAAAAAAAATAGTAGTTGGGGTAGCTGGAGTCTTTACAATAATAATAAAAATATCACAGAAAAATCCTTAGGGAGAAAAACATTAAACCCTTAGTGCTGCAGCAAAAAGTAGAAAATGTTCTACCCAGAATTCAGGTAGATCATATCGCAGTCATTAACATGCCTAGTTGAAGAGATAATGGCACTGTATTAATGGCAATCCTGCACCACTGGAGAGTGTAACTACTCTTTTGTGTATAGTGAACTTCCCCATATTTACTCTGTTAGCTTCAGGAAGTACAGGTGGATGGTAGAAAGGAGAGAAAGATTCCAAGAAAGATCCTCCCACATTCTTGGCTAGCGAATGACAGAATTCTTCCACTGTTCATTCTAGTTTTATTTCTTACCTTGTGAATTGTATTTCCTGCTGAGCATGACAATCACCCTTCCATCTTTATCCTGAGATTTAAAAATTGGTTTTGATATTTTCTTCACATATGTGAGGAGGAAAACACCATGATGGGACATAAATGCTAGCGACCCTTGTCAAGAGAAAAGAGATACTATAGGTTCTTGTCACCATTTCCTAATTGAAAGATGACTGTTATGATGTTTGTGATGTTTCATTAATGTTCCTTCTCATTTGTGCATTTTTATTAAACTCTACATGCTTTCATTTATTGTTTTATATTTGATTCTCTCAGAAACCTCTCAGGTAAACAGAGAAGATAATGTGAGAGGTAGAAAGATCTATATTTAGAATCTTTACCAATTAAATGTCAAAATCAAATCAAATCAAGTCACTAGCAAAGGTTAACAATTGCAGTGTGAGAATACAGGGAGGGGTCATATGACAAATACTGACAGTCAGAGTAGATGTATACAATGATTTTTTAGCTGTTGAAAACATGTACCCTCATAACATTCCTGGGCATCTGGTAATTCTTGGCTTTTATAATCAGTTCTTTTAACATAAAAGTCTCCATGGTTAGCAGAGTAGCATGGGATGAGTTCATGGTTCAGATACAGACATTCAAAAGTTGTAGCACTAGTTCTACACAATCATGGGAGTTTTTGTTTGTTTGTTTGTTTTGTGTATGTGTTGTTTTTTGTTTTCCGAGACAGGGTTTCTCTGTGTAGCTTTGTGCCTTTCCTGGATCTCTCTCTGTAGAACAGGCTGGCCTCCAACTCACAGATCTGCCTGCCTCTGCCTCTTGAGTGCTGGGATTAAAGGCATGCACCATCACTGCCTGTCGGGAGTTTTTATAGTATTTTTTAATCAACCCAAACATTATACCATTTTAAAGAGAGTTGTATGCAAATGGTAAAATTTCCGAATTTAATTATTTTCTCATTACAATATAAACAAATTATTTGACAACAGGGATATAGTATTTTTCTTCTTAATCATTCTGTTCATATATCAATATTCACTTTGTCATTCATTTATGAGAACTTTTGAGTACCACCCTACTGATTTTTTTTCTGTAAAATATTGTCAAATTTAATTTGTTTTCTTTAATAAACTCATATCTACAATGTATTACATATCAGCCCACAAAACAAATGTTTTAAATTGCTTGCCTTGCAATGAAATGCATGACTTTTTACAATTAAATAAATGTTATTCTGTTAAGTACTAGCCTCACTAAATTGCTTAAGAATGACTCATCTTTACTTTATCCATATGTGCAGTTTTGTATCCATCCAGCTATTTATTCATGATGTCACTAAAAAACATTAACTTCTAGAGTTCAGAGCCAGTGAACAAAGTAGTCCCTTAAAGGAGTTTGTTTGTTTGTTTTTTAGTTTATTGGCTTTGATCAAAGTGACATATTTAAACAATGAAGGGCATTTTCAGAAATAAGGATTTTGCTTCCAATCACAGAAATTCAAATATACGTTGTTTTATGTAGCGTTCATGAATTTGAATTTAAACTTCACATCATTTAATATACGGTCACCACAGAAGCCATCACATTATCTGTCTCCTATCAGTATGAAACATTAATATTCCTTATTTTATCATTATCACAATTGGTGTGTAGCAGCTCGCTTAATAATTTTTAAGGATGCATGTTCCTCAAAATAACCAAAAGTTACCTTATTGGAGAAATCCTTCCATTTTCCTTAACGTTTTTGTGTCATTCCCTCTATCAAAATATTACTTTCTATTATGGCCAAAAAGAACCAAACCAGGAAGTAACGAATCAAACAAATTTTGCAAAACACAAGAAACACAGAAAATGCTGCATGCTACAGTACTAATACATAAATATTTAGACTATATGAAACACTAGTGAACAGAAGTCTAATTTTCTTACCAAATGAATGTTTTAAAACAATGTAGAATGGTGTCTCCCACACACTGAAATACATTTTCAAGAGACATTCAACTTAGATTGATTGAATGAATAGATCTTACTTAGATTCTAATTTTAAAATGTATAATAAAACATCCCTTGACCATTCACTTACTTTGAAATCTTTAAATATCATTTTGTTGTTTTTTTACTGTTTTTTTTCTTTTCTTTCTTTCCTTTTTTTTTTAAGACATGTTCTTTTTGTGGAGCCCAGGATGGCCCCAAGCTTACCATTACCTCTTTACCTCACCCAGGGCTGGGATTATAGGTAGCACCACAATGCTCATTGTTGATTTGTATTTATTAAGAACTTTTTTCCTAGTTTCTTTCACTTGTAAATTTATATATATATATATATATATATATGTGTGTGTGTGTGTGTGTGTGTATGTGTGTGTATTTTATTAAATCTTTGACAATTACATATATAATTTTTATCATTTCTATGTTCTCCTTCCATCGCCTCTCAGGCATAACCCCCATTTCATACCTACCCAACTTCCTGTCCACATTTTTTATCCCTTCTGTTCTTATTAGTGCTATCTATAAATTCTCAGGAATGTGGCTGTAAAATTGAGGCTATGGGTGTTGGATACCAAGGAATACTCCATTAAAGAAAGATTGACCATAAACTTCATATATGTAATACGGTGAGAATGATTGTGGAGGGTCTGAGGCTATGCATATGATGACTACTGTGTTCCTCCTTGGGCTTCTGGGCTTAGGCAAGCACCAAATGAATACATCCAGACTGAACTACAAGTTTAAGAGGAAGAAAACAGCATAGGGAAGAGAACCTCTTCTCCCCAATCTAAGTCACTGGTTTTCTAGTCATCTCTAGACAGGATAGCTAAATGAGAGGCCCTATGCATTGCAATTGCCAGTATATAATTATTTTTTATACAGGTTATTGTATTTGTGGCTTACTCATCCACCTGCAAGAGAAGGGTTATGGTAGCTAGACCTTCAGAATGACCACACCTGGGATATGCATCTTAGTGACTGTGTGATCAACACGTCAACTTTATCTCACAGAGATTCAATCTTCTTAGTTAAATGAGGATTGGGTGGAAAAAAAAACCCTCTACACTACTCTGGGGGTGAAAGTAGACAAGCATATGAAAGGGCTTCTCAGATTGTAAAGCATGTGGTCGCTGTGTATCAGTAGGTCAACCACCTCTACTTTCCAGGATTTACTTGTTAACCTTTTGAACACTTAATTAATTTCCTAATAGGGACAACCTACTTGGGCCCAAATTATTCCATTATAGGAAATAGTTAGAACTTTAAAATTATGAATCCCTCTGTTTAGTAGAGTCCTCACACATGAGTGGTATCCAACTCCATAATTGCTAGAATAACTCCATAATTTTCAAGTGCAGTCTCAGTAGCCAGACACCTTGGGGAACGTGTAGACATTAACAAATACACTCCATCACTATTAGGTAGACCTCCCAGGTTCTCTAGGCTCTATCCATCTATCTATCTATCTATCTATCTATCTATCTATCTATCTACCTATCTATCTACCTACCTACCTACCTACCTACCTACCTATCTACCTACCTCATCTCTAAGGCCTTCAAGAATCTTGGACAATGCCCAGCAGCTTTGGCATGTACACCTTTAATCCTAGCACTCAGGAGGCAGAGCCATGCAGATCTCTGTGATTTTGAGGCCAAAATGTTCTATAGAGCAAGGCAGACACCAAACTACACAGGGAAACTCTGTCTCGAAAAACCAAAAGAAAAAAAAAAGAGAATCTGGAACAAAAAATGTGACAGAGTTTTTATATTCTGTTTTGTTATGTTGCTTTAGATATACAGGCAATTTTACCTTAGCTCTGTGGAGCTGTGATTTAAAAAGAAGTAGTACCACTCTCAGTACTACTTTTATCATTTCTACCTTCTCTATCTTTTTATGAGCATATACGTTTGGACATAGGTGTTTGTGAGTGTGGTTGAATAAGAATAAGAGAAACTACAGAGAGAAGAACCCTGCATTCCCCCAAGGCAGACAGACATACACTCTGGGACACAACTTGAAACTACATTAAATGTAACAAATGCTGCTGATTGTTCACATTGTATGGATTGGATATGCCATTATTCCTTCTGTTCTTCAATTTTTTCCCTCTTTGTGAGACTCTTTCTCTGCTACACACACACACACACACACACACACACACAAACAAACACACACAACACACACATATACACACAAACACACCCACATATGTCAACCATTAATGCATTCAGCCTTGCTTTTGACAGTAATGTATAGTGGTTAAAATATAAAATTTAAGAACTATTGTTTGGGAATGGGCTCCAAACTCTGCATTGAGATTGGTTGTGGTTTTCTATAATGATATCCATCTGTTGCTAATAGAATTTTCTTTGATGAGGCCTGAAAAACACACTTATCTACAGTATAAAGATAAATACTGTTTCCTAGAATTGTCAGAAGCTACACCAAGAAGTCTCAACAAAATGCCTGTCTACACATGACCCAAACAAAGACATCAATAGACATGCTAACATAAAAGGGAGAAGCTCACAAGGCCTTTACCCTACACAAAGAGCTAGAAGAAACTAAGGATTACTGAGAATAGGCAAAATACTCTAAGGGAAGAACACACTGATTAGTTTTCCAATTCCAAAGAATCATTTCTAAAAAAAATACATACAAGTGATTTATATGGACTGAAAAGATTGTATTTATACATCCCTAAATGTTTATTTCTATAGTAAAGAAAAAAGGCCATGAATTTGAAAGATAGCAATGGGACAGGTAGAAAGGAGGGCTTACAGGCGGAAAGGAGAAAGGAGAAGTAAAGTAATTATATTATAATCTCAGCTAATACAAAATATTATTGGGGCTTGTGAATTGGCACAGTGGTTAAGAACTTGCTGCTGTCATGCAACCACAGGGGACCTGGGTTTGATTTCAAGCATCCAGAAGGTGACTCACACTGTAACTCTAGTCCCAGAAATTTGAAACAATCTGGTCTTTGAAGGCACAAGGCACACAGGTGGTACACAAACATACATGCAGATTAAACACTCATACACACACAAAAAAATAATAAAATAAATTCATTAATACAGGAAAGAATCATGAGAATTATCCACTGTTAATTTTACAATAAATAATGTTAAAAGGGAATCCATTCTTTTGTTGTGTAGCTATTTCTTTCTCCTTTTTTAAAAAGATTTATTTTGTATACAGGTCACAAGAGGGCACCAGATCTCATTACAGATGGTTGTGAGCCACCATCTGGTTGCTGGGAATTGAACTCAGGACCTCTGGAAGGGCAGTAAGTGCTCTTAACCTCTGAGCCTTCTCTCCAGCTTGCTATTTCTTTTTTAACTGAAACATTTCTTCAGGAGAGAGGAAGCCAGTTCATAACATGCAGGAAATAAGTGAAACATGCAAGGAACAGAAAGTAAATTAAACTCGGAAGGCTCTATTAGTTTTTGAAAGTTATCATGGTCACAAGGCCCTTCCGGAGGTCATATAAACACTGATAATTGCTACCCAAAGAAGGTTTTCCAACATGTGAAGCTGCCTTTAAACTGTGCAGGGATCTCTATTGTAGCTGCTTTTGAAATCATCACCCAGACTGGCGTGGGCTTTTTGGTGATGAATTTGTTTTTGACTTTTCCATGTTTTTGTGTAAGTGATCCATCACCCATGGTCATTTCAAGCAACCCTGGCCTACTTCCTCTGGTTTACCAAGGTAGACATGAGCTCAATCTTTTCTTTGGTCTGCTGTCAGTGTTCCACCATGGGAACAGTTTTTTACTCAGGTTCCACCCAAAAAAGTCACATACTGTTTAGAGACTGAATAGGTATCATTATGTAGCTGACTCATTTTAGGCAAGTCATTTAACCTCTGTGTCTCACAGTGTCTTCATATACAAAATAGGATGACTGTAATAGAACTCACCTCATAATATTATAAGAATTAAATGACTCTGTATATAAATGTGAATTGTTCTTGGCACATAAGACTACCAAAGTGCTAGTAGTTATTATTGGAAGTCTCCTCCCTGGAAACTTTCCCAGTCCTTATAAAGATTGCTCTGTATTCTTTCATGGCATCCAATTTGACTTATTTCCAATTAGGTTTTAATCAGCATGAGAAAAGCCACAGATGCAAATATTTTATATCAAAATCCAGGATATGGCTGATCATAGGGCTTATCACTGTTAGTGATAAGCAGTATTTCTGATGAAAATGTGGAATAATAGAATCCAGAGTGATTGTATATCATCTCCTCCATTCTAACTCTCTTATTTACATCTCATTATGTGGAAACAAACCCAACTTTAGCACAAAAACCTTCAGATGCATTGCCTGCAATATGAATCTTCATGAAGCTCTAGCACCTAAAAGATATTTCTTCATATCATAGATTTGTGTGAGTTGTACAACTCACTCACTATTTCCATTTTCTACAGCCATGCAGATTGTCTTTACCATGCTTTTCCATAACATTTGAAATGACAGGTATTTCATTTTACCAAAGCATTCTCCCTTTATAGTTGCCTCAAATTTATTCTACCACATTTCATTATATTTAGCTTCAAACTCAAGAATATCAGACATTCTCTCCATAGGTGTCTCATCTTTATTGCAATAGTGTACATTGCAGTACAACATACATTTTCCGAAGTATATTCTAGGGAGTGATATCTCCACAGATGTTAGAACAACATGACTGTAAAATTAAAAATTTATAGTAAGTTGGGAAAATGTTGTGGTAAGCAATATTGAATTGATACCATTTGTAGAACATTTTTAGGATTTTTAATATTTAAATGTGATTTGAGAATCTCCAGAGTCTCTTGCAATATGTAGCTTGTGTCAAAATTATTATTTGTTCAAAGAAATGATTTGTTTTTCTTAGGTTATCTTCCAGGCCTACTCTTTCAAGGAAAACTCAGTTAAACGTCTTGAAGAAATATTGGTTTAAGTTGTTGATTAGATATCCTAGTATATTATTTTTAAAATATTATCTCTGTATTTTAAAAAATGTTAATTTTTAACTGCAACATTGCATTTCATAGGGGTGTTGTGAACACACCTAGTCCTTTATCATGCTATCTTATAATGGTATGATATATTGATGGTCACAGTATTCAATATGCTGAAATATCATTATTGATGTTTATGCTGCATTGAGATTTCTTCATTTTCCCACTATATGCTTTAATGCCCAGGATCCATCCTAGGACATTCTACTAGATTTAATAGCCCTGACTTTGGGTTCCTTTTAGTTGTGCCAGCAACTCCTATCTCAGAAACATTTTCTTTCTATTTTATTTTTATCCCTTTTTGATAAACCTGACGGTTTTTTTGGCCAGAAATTTTGTTGAATGTGTCACCATTATGATTTCTCTAGTAGTTTTTTTTTTATCACATTTAGACTTGGTATGTTTAGACTTGGAAAGATCACAGTAGTGAGTGATTTTTGGCTCACATCATACCACATTACATAGCATCCATATATTTTACAACATTAAACACTTTGTCTAAAGTCAGGTTGCTACTGTAAGTTTGCATCTCCACACATTCCTACATTTAAGCCATGTCCTGTTACTCTCTGTTGCATTAAAAGCAGTTGATTGCATAAACATTTGCATAGTTTTTGCTGTCTTCCACAAACAGTATTTGTTCAACTCTTGTTTTTTATTATCATGATATCATGAATACTTATTTTAATCTTTACCATCCAATGCCACCTTGCATGAATTTTGTTCTTGATAAAGAATCTAAACACACGGTCTAGGCAGGTTTTAAATTCATCATGTTATATAGGCAACACTGTCCTTGAATTTGCAATCTCCCTGTCTTGGGCTCCCAACTGCTGAGATTGCAAGCATGTCTATCATGTCTAGGTTTGCTTCACATTGGATCAAATAATTCAGCTTGGGTCACTGCAAACTTCTTCATGTATTGCTGCTTCGTTTCTATAGAACCCAAACATGGTGTGTGTTTGTGCATGTTGAAGTATATTTTTTTTTCATTTTTATACTTCTTGTTCATCTTGTATATTCCCTATTCTATTCTACAATTATCCATTTCTTTAAATAATTCTGATTGCCTCTATTAAATAAGGTGATTTTAAACCAAGAACTAGGTGATAGTTTTACCTATTGCTCCTGAAATGACTTTGCTTTGGGATCCTCAATTTACAGAGAAAGGGCCACTTGGTAGAGAGTTTTATATTTAATCTGTATTGTAACAGAAAGTTAAATACAACTTGGTACTGTGTTTCCACATAAATAAATCTGTCTTTTTTTTTCTCTTGACATTAGTAACTTCCTGCCCTTCAATAAGATGATTTTATCATTTTCCAGCTATAAATATATTATTGATGCTCAGGACATGCATACCACTATATTAAAAAAAGTTAAGCAATTTTGTAGGTAGGAGCTATTTTATCAACTAAAACACTGTACTATATATCATTCATGTCATCGTTAGATTTACATTCACTTCCAAAGTTAGTTACTTCAGTAATGTTTCCCTATTGTTGCCTTAGGAGAGATTGGCATGTTATCATTGTTTCTTGATATCAAGACTAAATTGTATCATTAATATCATGCATTTATATCTCTTACTTAAAGCAGCTGCTCCACTTTAAATAAACATGATGTTTTTTTTTTTCCTTTGAGACCACCAAATCATTATAACTTATCTTGTTCTATAATTTTTTCAATCCTCAATTAGTTGATGGAAAACATATGACTCTGAAGATGTAATCTTTGTGATTGAGGCAAAATCAAAATCATCAGGCTCTTGAGGTACATTGATTCCAAATTTTCTGAGAAATTGACATTGAATTCCAAAGGGACTGTACAAGTTTGCACTCACACCAGCAATGGAGAAGTGCTTCCCATGCTCCCCATCCTCACTAGGATGAGCTGCCACTTACATTTTTGATCTTAGCCATTCTTACAAGTGTAAGATGGAATCTCAAAGTTGTTTTGATGTACGTTTCCCTGATGAATAAGAATGTTGAACATTTCTTTGTTTCTTGCAGACATGAGATTCCTCTGTTGATAATTCTGTTTAGATATGTACACAAGGGCTGGAGAGATGCCTGGGCTGGAGAGATGGCTCAGCCATTAAAGGCTAGGCTCACAACCAAAAATATATATAGTACTCAAGTTTTAACTGGATTATTTGGTTTGCTGAAATCTAGTTTCTTGAGCTCTTTTTGTAATTTAGAAATCCTCCCTATGTTAGATGTGGGGTTGATGACGACCTTTTCCCATTTTGTACCCTGCCATTCTGTTCTTTTAAAGGTGTCTTGTGCCTTACAGAAGCTTTTCTTTTTCATGAGGTCCACTTTATTAATTGTTAATAATAGTGCCTGTCCAATTAGTGTTTTATTCAGCAAGTTGTCTGTAATTGAAGTTTCCCTGTGTCCACCCAGTTCCTGCAGCTGCTCACATCCAAGTAAACACACAGAGACTTATAATTATTTACAAACTGTATGGCCATGGCAGACTTTTGCTATCTAGTTCTTATATCTTAAATTAACTCATTTCTATTAATCTATAAGTTGCCACTGGCTTGTGGCTTACCAGTACTTTACATCTTGCTTCTAAAAGCAAGCTGGCTGTGTCTAGCAGCATCTCTTGACTCAGTCTTCCCTTCCCAGAATTCTCCCCTCTCTTTATCCCACCTATACTATACTTCCTGCTGGCTACTGGCCAATCAGCCTTTTATTTATCAATTAATCAGAGCAACACATTCACAGCATACAAAAAGACACCCCAACAGTTGTCTCCTGTGCCTATGCATTCAAGGATATTCTCCAATTTCTCTTCTATATACGTTCAGTTGTCTGGTTCTTTTTTTTTTATTTTTTAATTGAGGTCTTTGACCCATTTGGACCTGAGTTTTATGCAGGGTGACAGATACGGATCTATTTGAATTCTTCTACATGCAGATAACCAGTTAGACCAAGAGCATTTGTTGAAGAATTTTTTCTTTTTCCATTGTTTAAGACTCCTTTATCAAAATTCAGGTATCAATATGTGTATGGATTTATGTCTGGGTCTTCAATTCAATTCCATTGATACAAATGCCTGTTTTTATGCCAACACTATCCAGTTTTTAATGCTATAGCTCTTTATACAGCTGAATGGGTATATACCAAAACATGCTACATTCTACCACAAGACTACTTGCTCAACTATATTCATAGCAGCTTTATTCATCATAGTCAGAAACTGGAAACAACCTAGATGTTCTTCAATCAAAAATGTACAAAGAAAATATAGTACATTTACACATTGGTATTACTCAGCTGTTAAAAAAATAACATCATGAAATACGCAGGCAAATAGATTGAACTAGAAAAATACCATCCTGAATGAGGTAACCCAAACACAAAATATAAGCATGATATCTACTCATTTATAAGTGGAGATCAGCTATAAAATAAATGATTATTGTTGGGGATTTAGCTGAGTGATAGAGTGCTTGCCTAGCAAGCACAAGGCCCTGGGTTCCATCCTCAGCTCCAAAAATAATAAAATAAAATAAAATAGAATAGAATAGAATAGAATAGAATAGAATAGAATAGAATAGAATAGAATAGAATAAAGAATTATCATACAAGCCACAGATCCAGAGATACTAAGTAACAGGGTGGTTCATGGAGGGATGCATGGACCTCCCTGGGAGAAGAAATAGAAGAGATTTCACAGGTGGACTTGAGGCATGTGGAGATGGAAACAGGAGGGTTCAGGTTGAGAGACTGATGGAGGGAGAGATTGCTGGGAGATAAATTGAAAGTAGGGGACATTTTGAGGGTGAGGTAGAAACCTAGTGCATGTGAAACACCCCAGAATTTATGAGGGTGACCCTAGCAAAGACTGATAGTAATGAGGAGTACTGAGCCTGAATCTGCCATCCTCTGCAACAGACAACACTTCCATTGGAGGGAATGGCACACCAGCCTACAATAGCCACGAAACTTTCAACCTACAATTTGTCTTGCCTGCAAAATATGCTGGTGTAAAGGTGGCACAATACTTGTAGCCAAAAAATGACTCGTGCAACTTGAGATCAATGCCATTAGAGGGAGTCCACATTTCACATTGTCTGGAGAGCCAGAACCCAGATGATGGATAGCCTAGAGACCTAGGTTAGAACCAAACATGACTGGTAAAAACAAACAAACAAACAAACAAAAATGGGCAATGAAATGATTCCTAGTGCTATTCTGCTATACACATAGACTGAAGTCTTGTGTAATTGTCATCAAAGAGGCTTCATATGATAGGAGCAAATGCAGAGACCCATAGATAAACATTAGATAAAGCTCAGGCAATCCTACAGATGAGGGAGAGGAAGGATTGTAGGAAACAGAGAGGTCAAGGACAATACAATAAAATAGTCCACAAAATCAACTAACCCTGTCTCATATGGGACTTACAAAGACTGAAGCTGCATTCAGAGAAACTATGTGTCTGACATAGGTCCTCTGCCTATATGTTATGATTATGTAACCTGGTGTTTTTATGGTACTCCTAAAAGTGGAATTGGCGGATGTCTCTGACTTTTCCTGCTTTTGGGACCCTTTTCCGCCTACTAGATTTTCTTATCCAGCCTCGATATAAGGATATGTGCTGGTCTTATTGTTTCTTGTTATGCCATGTTTGGTTGCTATCCCTAGGAGGTCTAGTCTTTTCTGAAGGGAAATGAGGAGTAGTAGAGACAAGGTAAAAAGGAGGGGGAGAGTAACTGTGAGGAGAGGAGAGAGGAGTAACTGTGGTTGGGATGAGATGTAATATGTGAAAGAAGACTAAATACACAAATTGTTCCAAAAGCAGAATATAATATAACGTAATAAAACAAAAAAATTTCCAGGCTCATTTCCATGTGGTGTCAATGTGATTTTTAGGATTTAGAATCGAATTAAAGGATAAAACAGTGATTTTCAACACACAATACAGGACATTTTCTCTCTGGAAACTTTCTTAACTCATTAACATTCTTTCATACTGTTTTCACTACCAGTCTGAAAAGTTCTCCTTAAGAATTACTCTTTGAAAATTACTATTCTGGCCCCAATGCTTCTGGCACCTTTTACAATGCAGAGAATATCTTTTGAAGAAAAACTCCTTGATACATAAGCACTGCCAACAATTTGTTAGCCAGTTTATGTCTATTAACTTAAGTGGTATTTAGTCTAGCTTATAAGAAATGTAGCTTTACCATAGTCATTTATAAATGAGAAACTGGAGGCATAGGAATAGGCAATAACATACTCAAATCTATACAGTTGTCAGGTAATCACAAAAAGACACAGCCTAGAATATTTCCTTCCAGTTTAACAATTTGTAGAGCTGCCTGCAGCATCAAGTGACTTTTGACCTTGTGTTGGCATAATAGGTCACTCTTGAGAAGTTTTTGGGGGTATGAACAGTTTTATGTCATAGTCACTATTTATAGGCCCAGTACTAAGTACATGATCAAGGTAATAGTAGAATCCTAGAAGGTACTGCTTAACCACATAACTGGCAAGATCATAACTAAGTGGAGTTCACTTTAAAATTGAAGGTAATTTACTCTTGTTTGACTTGATTGTCCTGGTTTTCTTCAAACAATTCAAAACAATTTTTTTTTAATTTTGTTTTCTTTACTGGTAGAAATATTTTTACCCTCTCTTCCTTCTCATGTGCCGCATTTCCTCACACAAAATAATCATTTGGTAGAAATAAACTATGGTATTCACAAAGCAGCACTTCTTTTTTCTTTTTTTGGTTTTTCAACACAGTGCTTCTCTGTGTAGTTTGGTGCCTGTCCTGTATCTTGCTCTGTAGACCAGGTTGACCTTGAACTCACAGAGATCAGCCTGGCTCTGCCTAACAAGTGCTGGGATAAAAGGCATGCACATCGCTGTCAGGCTCATAAAGCAACATTTCTGAAGTTCTTTATTGTTTTATCCTGATTACACAAAAGTCATTACATATTATGAACTATATTCACCCTTACTCACATTAATATCCAATTACCAAATGCTACTTGCTGAAGATTGGGTTTTTAAAGAAGAAACTAGGTAAAATAGTGAGAGTGACTCTGTCTGTTTTAGTCTCCATCTTCCTATCTCTGCTACACACACACACACACACACACACACACACACACACAAAGACAGTAGGAGAATGCAGGAAAACGTCTCCTAAAATCTGAGTAGAGAAGACTTATCTGTAACAAACCTTGATCATGAGTTACAGCCTTTAGAACTGTGAGAAAATAGCTCTGTGATTTTAAACTATCCAATTCATGATATTTTGGTATCATAGCTCAAGCAGAATGATATTCTAAACTTATTGTGTTTTTTTTTTTTTTTTGACTAAATCTCAATCATTCAATTTCACCAGTAAAGGCTCGGGAGATAGATGCTGAGGTGAAAACCTACTAGCTCAGAGATGCAGAGAAAGCAGCCAACTGTCCTTCCTCCTTTACAGCCTCCCACAAAACTCCTCTCTTCTCTCACATCTCAAACAAACAAACAAACAAACAAACAAAACTTCAAATTGAATGTCGCTCCTCTTTCTTTTCTCTGTGTCTCTCTAGCCATCCTCCTGACTCCCTCTTATAGTCTATGCTTTTCTTTTCTCTTGTTCACTTCCTGTCGGCTGATTGCCTGCTCTACCTCTTGACCTATGGTTGACTTCTTTAATCCTGTTTATAAAAATTAGCAATCTCTTGGATTGTGTGCTATGGCTGAGACACACCACAATTAGAAATATGTTTTTCCAGTAAATGACACAATCTTAGGGTTCACAATGTGATAAAATATTCTGCAACATTTTTGCCTACATTTCTACTTTTATGTCTCTAAACATGTATGTTTCTTTGAATACAGTCTCTTCCTTGTAACACACAGATCTAAATGAGATGTTTCTAACAAGTCCTTCTCCTCAGTGCTCAGGAAACCCTGCAGAAGATGAAGCAGAAAGAATAGGGGAAAACATGGGGAATGGAGGATATCAGGGAAAACAAGGCCCTGTAAAAAACCTGAGCAAAGCACACATGAACTCTCAGAGACTAAAGCAGCAGTCACAGTGCCTCCAAGGGTTTGCACCATGAATATACAGTAAAGCTTTCAGTTTAGTACTTTTATAGGAGTCCTGAATGTGTACGTGTTTGGGCCTATGATTCTTGTACCCATTCTTTGGGGTCTTTTGTTTTTCTATTGGCTTGACTTGTTCAAATTCTGTATTTTTTGTTTTATCTTATTGTAATTTTATTTTGTTCTAACAAATGAAAGTCTTATAAATGAAAGTCTCTATTGTGATTTTTATAACCCCCTTATTACAAACAGTACCCAGAAAATAGAAGACTGTCAGTAAATCTATGTAAACAATACATTGATATTTATTGGAAATAATTAATAGTGATTAAATATTCCTCTAAAAGAATATCAAAAGGTTAACTTTACTTTATTCTACTGACCCCTTAAGGCTTTAACTTCTATTCTTCTGCCTAAAAGTCAAACTCCAACTAAAAATTACTTCATCAAGTCATCACCATTGTTAAATTTCTCATTTATCCTTCATTTTTGACCCATCTTTGATATGTGACATTGTCAGCGTACTTCAGTTTTATCTTTGCAAGGCCATATATACAATCTGGTGATATTATGGTCTGTCTGACCACTACACATAGAAAATCCCTACTGACACTGGGTTATTTATTCACACTAAATAAATAGTATTACCTTGAATTATTCTCATTTGGGCAATATATAAATCATTATCTGATTTCATCCACTATTAGCATTTAATTGAATAAAATTCTAGCAATACATATTGCCATAGTGACTGGTACTCTTGTACTGTCCCAAAAAAGTCAAAGTATGTAGATCTACTTCACTGCCTTCCCTTCATGCCTTTGTCTGGATAATCTTGTATTCCTACATTCTTTTCAGACCTGTCAGAAGCCTAGAAATCTAGAGTTTATTGCTATGGTGATTTTCCCTGAGATGGAATACTTATGAAACTAAAGTTTATTTAACTCATACTGTTGGAGATTTGAAAGTTGTGGGTCATCTTCAGCTTCATTCCAGTGAGGATCCACTTAACTGTGACTATATCATAATACAGAGTATGACATGAAGCAAGAGCAAGAGATTCATTCCTTCATGGTACAGGAATCTACAAACAGTGAGTAGAACCAGACTTAGATGTTTATAGCAACACACTCATGAGAACTAACTGTGAGATGTCTTTCTGTATGCTGTGAATATATGTGGCTCCCATTGGATAATAAAATAAGCTGTTTTTGGTCTATGGCAAGACAGCTTACAGCCAGGTGGGAAATCCAAGCAGTGATACAGAGAGTAGGATGGAGTTGAGAGAGACACTAGCCACTGGCTGCCAAAGGACCAACAAGATGCCAGCAGACTGGTAATGCCATGGCCACATGGCAACATATAGACTTATAGGAATAGGTTATTTTAAGATTTAAAAAAAAAAAGTTAGCTAGCCAGAAGCTGAAGCCATCGGCCATTCAGTTTCTAATTAATATAAGCCTCTGAGTGATTATATTATATGTGGCTGAGAGAGCTTGGGTAGAAAAGATTCATCCAGACCTCAGGACCAGACAAGACTGAGAAATTTCCTTCTACATCATTCCAACAGCAGAGTCCCCAGGGACCAAGTGACATCAAAATAGGCCTTACCATTTACTGGTCTCATCAGCTTGCACATGGCCTAATCCCTTCAGCTCTCACATGGCTAAGTGGGAACTACGTCCTTATGTCTATGAGCCTCTCAGGAACATTCAAGCCAAACCCAACCATGGAAATTCACAAGTCCTCCCTCACTACCTAAGCATCTGATAATCAATTGTGGGATGTGCTTGCCCCATCTCAGGAAAACACATTTCCCTGAACTGCTTCTTCTACTCAATGGAATACTGAAGCTGTATTTGATTTTCCAATGCCCTCTGAATTTTCAGAACAAATAATCCCAAATATCCAGATATGCTTTCCTAGCTCACCAAGGCAACTTACCTGCCTAAAAGCAAGTAGCAAATTGGGCGATTAAATAAATGTCAGAAACACAGGAAAAAAATCCTCTATCCGTACACTGCTATATGTTGTCAAGAAGCAAACTAAATTTTCTATATGAATAAAATTAACTTAAAATATGTTAAATTTTGGTTTGTAAATGTTAGAAGTAAATGCTTACTTCCAGTTTTTTTTTCTTCCAACCAGAGGGAATCACTCCAGTTGTCTTGACAGCACTTGGTAAACAATCTGAGCTAAAGAGATGAAAGGGAAGATCGCTTCATACAGTCCATTCTTTCGTTCTTATCGCTTAGACAGCACTTAATCAGCTTCAGCTCAAGATCTGTCTCCATCCTCTTTTAAATAATACCTGCACCAAAATGTGAGATGATGCATGTGTTTAATTCCTGGAAGAGAGAGCTGCAAGCACAGAGTTCAGGAGAGAAAGGCTGCAATTACAAAGATGGGCTAAGGAGAATGAAGTGGGTGTGAAGACTCTGAATTGTATTCTTTTGTTTAAACTGACTCCTTGGAAATCCTGAGACATCAATCTTCAGCCTGATTGAGCTGGAATAGGAATGGATAGGCCCCATAAAAAGTGTTTCTAAATGCTGATTTTACTAATAAGGAAGTGAAGCCCAGAAAGACAAATGAGAATCACAGGATCCATGGACTCATCTGATGCAATTTGAACAACTCACTAAGCCTAATCTGTGCATACACAGCATTCTGATGCTTGGGGTGTTTTCTCTGAATATAATATTTGCTTAAGAATTTAACATTTGGTGATGACTTTATTGGAAGTTCTTTCTAAATTTATACAAATCGATATTTGTCCAATCACTGATACTTTTTGTGATATTTCAAAGAGTTAATTTTAATTTTTATTGTGTTCTCCCTTCATATATTACATCCTGACCTCAATTTCCCCTCCTTCTTCTCCTCTCAGCCTTTCCCCCATCTCCCTTCTTCCCCAGATCTACTCCTTCTTTCCCTGCAGAAAAGAGCAGGCCTCCTAGGAATCGCAGTAAATATGACATAACAAGAAATAACAAGATTAGGCACACATATCTTCATATCAAGCTGGACAAGACAACTCAGTAGGAGGGAAGGAGTCCCAAAAGCAAGCAAAAGAGTCATAGAAACCCCTTCTCCCCACTGTTAGGTATCCCAGAACAACATTAGGCTACACAATAATAATATATATGAAGAGGACATAGGTCAGATCCATACAGGTTCCCTGATTGTTGCTTCTATTTTTGTGAATCCTGGTAAGTGATTTTGTGGGTCATTTTCTTGTGATGTCCTTGACCCCCTTGGCTCCTTTAATCCTCCCTCCTCCTCTTCTGTGGGATTCCCCAATGGATGTCCACTTAACATTTGGCTATGAGTCCCTGCATCTGCTCCTATCAGGTTTGGCTAAGTTTCACTGGTAACAATTATGCAAGGCTCCAGTCTATGAGCATAGCAAAATATCATTTGGAATAATCTCATTGAGATTTCTTTTTCCAGATGTGTTGGTTCTATCCTAGGTCTCCAAGCTATCAAGCCTCTGGTTCCTGTCCCTCTTGGCAGTGTCAAGTGTGTGCTCCCTCCAGAATGGCATGGGTCTCCTGTACAACCTCTACCCAAGTATATCTTGCATGCATGATAAAATCTAGGTCCAAGGTTTTATGACTGTGTCCCAGTCCCACCGCTGGAAGCCTTGCCTGGTTATATAAGGTGGCAGAATCAGGCTTGCTACCCCCCATTACTAGGAGTCTTTGTTAGGGTCACCCTCATAGATTCCAGGAATTTTTCTTTGTACTAGGTTTCTGTCCCATTCCCAGGTCTGTGCCCTCCCTGCCCCAATTCCAGTCATCTCTCTCAGTACTCTCCCTCCAAAGTCCTTATGTGATCTCTACTACTGTTCCCACCTATATATATATATATATAATTTCCTTATGTTTTCTTCCAACTACTATAATGCTGGCTCTTAATATTTTTAGTATTCTTCTGAATTCAGTACTGTACTCCAATAACAGGATGTCTTGTGTGTTGAGGAGGAGGCCATGTGAATAAGATTTTTTTATTGCTATGATTTAAATATTCTCACTTGGACCCTAATCAAACCACAACATTTTTAAGTCAGTGAACAGGGAGTCAGGAACAAATGTGTGAGGCATAGTCTGAAAAAATTGGACAGTCTAGGTACAGGGCACCTCTGCAACCATTCTCTAAGTTCATTCCTTTGGTTCTCCACCATATCCTCTGCTGATTCAAAAACCCATTTGCTTTTATGTATTAACTTCTTTAAATGGCTAGCATCCATTTCACTGGAAATCAGAATTGCTCTTTTGTTTCCCACCCACACCTTGCTGCACATCTCAAGCATATTTACATATGACTAAAGTCAGTGTCCTCCTCACTTGCTTGCCTCTTCTGATTTGCCATTTATGCATCACCAACTTTCTGTTCCACAAAGGTCAAGCTGTACATCTTTATCTTCATTTTGATTTACATTCATCTCTGCCCCCACAGCTGAGTAGTACTTAGAATGTATGAAATCTACACACTGATTAGCTGTTGCATTTGAACTCATCTGTCCTTGGATTACATAAACCCTAAAATTATTTTGTTGCTGAAATAAAACCTACAGTAGTTCCCTTCAAACTCCTTATTTGAATATCTGTTTCATTCACATTTCTTGCAAACAGGTAAAGCATTCCATTTTTTCTCTGAAAGTTTACAAAATACAGAAAAGTTGAGATGATGTCATAATAAAACAGAAAGTACCCACAATTGAACTTCAAAAATAAGCTATATTTCACCAATTTTGTTTAATCTAAAATGTCAATTTCTTTTTGGTGGGAGTATTTTAAATAAAATTTTGGACTGTCAGTTGTTTCTGGTGTAAATGTTATAGTATATAGTCTTAGGCCATTCAAGCTTTGAACTTTACTTTCCATTTCACAGGTAACATTAGAAAAGTACACATCAGCTTTACCTCTCTTTGGAAGTAAAGTTGCCATATGAAAAGTTAGAGGCATCTGGACTCTTTTCAAGCCCATTAATTCAGGTTTCTTTCCTCTGGTAAGAATGATAGACTCTAAGTCCAGGTTAGAACACACAGCGTTTCAGGCTACTGAAAATTAAGGATGAATCTCGCTGGATTTGACCAAGGGACCATTTTTAGTGAGGATCAACCCACCTAGCTAAGAAGAGAGAACATATGATTATCCAGTTGATTGGATAAGGTATCTTTCCTTCCCAGAAACCCCTCCTTCTAGCAGTAGCTTAAAAGTATTTCTATCTGTAAGGAAGCATTATTGAACCTCAGCCATGCTGCCTGCCTGTTTTTTCTGCTAGGATTCAGAAAATGAATGAATGAATGAATGAATGAATGGTAATGTAACTTATTCTTATGTATTGTAACTTTTTCCTATCTTAGCCTTTGGCAAGTATCCTTTCCCTGGCACCCTGGACATTTTCATTCTTCCTCTGAATCCTTTTTTTTTTTTTTTTAAACCATGCAGCTGCCTATTTGTCCAGTGGTTTCTTGCTGAACACAACAGCCTAATCCAAAGGCCATAGCTTTATCTTTTCTTTTCCTCACCTCTCTACTCTGGGCAGCTGTCAAGATTTAGAGCTAACTAGCTATGTTTTTTTCCCCTAAACTCTAATAAAATTGTCCTTATACTTTCTACTGAGTTTATTTCTAAATTCCTTTACCAAAGGAACTAAGAAACTCAAAGCATGAGTGAGTTTGCCCTGTAACAGGAACACTTAGCTACAATTAGCTAAATAAGGATTGACATTAGTAATCAGTGTTGTTTCTACTATCTTTGTTCATCTTCTATATAATGTGCACTCTAATTTTCTGGATTTCTTCATCTCATTGGCTCAAGACACAGTTAACCTCAGCCTACTGAATTAATCATGTCTTTCAAATCTCTTTCACTCTGTGTTTAGGGATATGATATCTCACAGTGCAAATCCATCTTTCTGTATTGTGGTTCATGCTGCAATGTTTTTGTAGCTCCTAGGCAGGTAGACAGGAGTAGAAATTTCATTGTAGGAAAGAGAATCATGGGTATGTACATTTTGTATTCACATTTTAAAGTGAGGTTTAGCATACCTTTTCTGGTTTAAATCCTCTATGATATATTTCTAAAATGAAAATTTTGATTCCTAGTGCCACTTCAAGCTTAGTTGTCAGGGTTTTTTTTTTGTTTGTTTGTTTTTAGTTTTTTAAATATATATGAAATAAAATAAATACAAAGTGTGCATTGCAGAAAGATGGCTCAGCAGTGAAGAGCTTATGTTGTTCTCCCAGAAGATCTAACCTTGGATCCCAGCTTCCACATTAAGTACCTCATAATTCCTGTAAGTCCAGTTCCAGGTGACCCCAAACTCTCCCATGGCCCTCATGGGTATTGCTTACAGGTGGTACCTATAGAGACATGTGGACATATACACATACAAACAACTGTTTAAAAATAGAAAATTCTGTATTATAAAATTACTAAAAAATAATTTTCTCTGCTGCATTGCAATATCACTAGCTTCATAAGTATGATTCATCTATTATAATTTACATTTATTCCCATTTATTATTATGTCCATGTTTTTTGTTAGCTTGTTTCTCAATTTTATGATGGGAATTGTATACATCTAAGACTCATGAATTAATATTTTGACATGGGCATATATTGTGAATAATAACACATGTATATAAATACATAAATGTGTACACATGTGTGTATATATGTGTGTGTGAGAGAGAAGAGTGATTTCAAATTAAACTAAAGAGCTATAGTAACAAAAACAACTCAGTATTGCCACAAAAATAGACACTAAGGCAAATGAGAAAGAATAGAAGTCAAGATACCACATCACTACACTCACCTTTTTTTGACAATGGTACCAAAAACCACACATTTGATAAAAGATAACTTCTTTCACAAATGCTGCTAGAAAATCTGTATATCTCAATTCACATCTCGAAAAATAAAATTAGATCTGTATCTCTCATTCTGTTTACAAATCAACTTACTATATCAGCTATCTTAATATAACAACTGAAATTCACTGACTCATAGCTGGAAAGATAGGGAAAACACTTCAAGATACAGGAATACTCAAGAATATTTTGGAAAGACTCTAACAGCCCAGGAACTAAAACTAAATGTTAAAAAATGGGGTTGAATACATTATATATAATTTATTGAATTAATGATTCAATAAATTATGTGATTTGTGATTTCTTGACTTCTATTCTGTTTCATTTGCCTTTCTGTCTATTTTTGTGACTATATATATTTAATTTATTGAATGTGCACATAAGAAATAGATTTTGAGAGACCAACACCCAGCTCCTGTCCACCCCAGAACTCCCATCTGGAACAGAGGTGAGTATCTGTGGTTGTACTCAGAGAGGCAACTGCCCCTGGGTCTCACCGCTGGACAAAGGCCATCTCTGGAGGAACTGCCCAAATTGGCCCCAGTTTCTGGCCAATCAGCGGGCCCTGTGGGAAGGCTCCCCTTTTCCAAGACTGCAGGCAGACACTGCAGTCTCCACACCCTGCCCCATACCCATCTGCCACAGACCCCAGCCACTTCCTGAGAATCAGAGAACAGCCCCCAGCATCCATCCTGTCCTAGAACGCCCTTCTGGAACAGAGACCAGAGGAACTCCCATCTGGACAAGAGGAGCTCCCATCTGGACAAAATAAGGAGATATCAGGGACTTCCCAAGACTCAGAGTCAAGCCCCCCAACTCCTATCCGGCCAGCATTCTCATCTGGACCAGCACTCTCCTCTGTCCCAGAGCTTCCATCTGGACCAGAGAGAGGCTCCCTAAATCTGTCAGCTCTCTCTGGACCAAGTACACTGATAAGACCAAGAATGAAACCAAGAGGAGATGGGCAGACATCAAGGCAGAGACTTTCCACAGGGCCTGCAAATTGACGGGAGGGGAAATCACTTTCTAAATATAACACCAGTAGCACAGACACTGAAGCTATGAATCAATGGGACCTGTTGAAACTGAGAAGCTTTTATAGAGCAAAGGACACGGTCAACAAGACAAAGCAACAGCCTACAGAATGGGAAAAGGTCTTCACCAACCCCACATCTGACAGAGGGCTGATATCCAGAATATATAAAGAACTCAAGGAATTAGACATCAAAATGCCCAAAAGTCCAACTAAGAAATGGGCTATAGAACTAAACAGAGAATTCTCCACAGAGGAAGTTCAAATGGGTGAAAGACATTTAAGGAATTGCTCAAAATCCCTAATTATCCGGGTAATGCAAATCAAAAGGACTCTGAGATATCACCTTACACCTGTCAGAATGGCTAAGATCAAAAGCACAGAAGACAGCTTATGCTGGAGAGGATGTGGAGCAAGGGGAAGTCTCCTCCACTGCTGGTGGGAATGCAAGCTTGTACAGCCACTTTGAAAATCAATATGGCCCTTCCTTAGAAAATTGGGAATCTGAGCTTCTGTCTGCCCTGGAACTCCCATCTGGACCAGAGGTGAGTGCCTGGGTTACAGTCAGAGAGGCAACTGTGCCTGGGTCCCACCACTGGACACAAGCCACCCCAGGAGGACCTGACCAACTTGGCCCTAGTTGCCTGCCAATCAGTGGGACCTGCCTGAAGGCTCCCCTTTTCCAAGACTGCAAGCAAACACTGCAGTCTCCACACCCTGCCCCCACACCAATTTGCCCGAGACCCCAGCCACTTCCTGAGACTCAGAGACCAGCCCCAGCTTCTGTTCCCCCTGGAATTCCCATCTGAACCAGAGACCAGAGGAACTCCCATCTGGACAAGAGGAGCTCCCATCTGGACAAAATAAGGAGACATCAGGGATTCCCAGAGACTCAGAGTCCAGCCCCCCAGCTCCTATCTGGCCAGCATTCTCATCTGGACCAGGGCTCCCATCTGGCCCAGAGCTTCCATCTGTACCAGAGAGAGGCTCCCTAAGTCTGTCAACTCTCTCTGGACCAATTACACTGATAAGACCAAGAACGAACACAAGAGGAGATGGGCAGACTTCAAGGCACTAGTACATACAACAAAATAAAGAGCAATACAGCATCACCAGAACCTAGCCCTTCTCCAACAGCTAGACCTGAACATCATGGAATGGAATAAGAAGAAATAAACAACCTTTTAAGTAACAATATAAAGAGGCTAGAGCCTTATATAGAAGAAATCAAAAATAAAATAGACTAACAAACAAAAAATGGGAAGAACACTATAAAAAACTAGAGGAAAGGACAATTAAAGCAGAAGAAAACAATAAATCCTTGAATGAAAATCACAAAAAAGCAAGGGAGACAATCCAAGACCTGAAGAGGGAAATAGAAAAAATGAAGAAACACTAGCAGAAGGAATGATCGATATACAAAATATGAGTAAACAAACAGGAAGTTCAGAGGCAAGTACAACCAACAGAATGCAAGAGATGGAAGAGAGGATCTCTGCTGTTGAAGATATGGTAGAATAAATAGATTCATCAGTCAAAGAAAACACTCAAACCAACAAAGTCATGACCCAAAATGTCCATGAAATTTGGGACACCATGAAAAGACCAAACCTACGAATAATAGGGATAGAGGAAGGAGAAGAAAACCAACTCAAAGGCACAGAAAATATATTTAACAAGATCATAGAAGAAAACTTTCCCAACTTAAAGAAGGAAATGCCTATGAAGATACAAGAAGCCTATAGAACACAAAACAGACTAGACCCCCCCCCCAAAAAAAAGTCCCCTCACCACATAATAATTAAACAACTAAACGTACAGAATAGAGAAAGAATATTAAGGGCAGCAAAAGAAAAAGGCCAAGTGACTTATAAAGGCAAACCCATCAGAATAACACCCAATTTCTCAATGGAGACTTTGAAAGCCAGAAGGACCTGGAGAGATATAATGCAGACAATAAGAGACTATGGATGCCAGCCTAGACTAATATACCCAGCAAAACTTTCAATCATCATAGATGGAGTGAATAAGACCTTCCAAGACAAAACCAGATTTAAACAATACCTATCCACAAACCCAGCCCTACAGAAACCACTAGAAGGAAAATTCCAACCTAAGGAAGTCAGATACACCCATGAAAACACAGGCAATAGATAACACCACAGCAGTAAACCCAAGGAAGAGAAGTACACACACACTAAAACCAAAAAATAAAAATAACAACAGGAACGAACAATCACTGGTCATTAATATCCCTTAATATCAATGGACTTAATTCACGTATAAAAAGACACAGTCTAACAGAATGGATACAAAAACAGGACCCATCTTTCTGCTGCATACAAGAAACACACCTCAAATTCAAACACAGACACTTCCTAAGAATAAAAGGCTGGGAAAAGACTTTCCAATTGAATGGTCTTAAAAAGCAAGCTGGTGTAGCCATCCTAATATCCAGCAAAATAGACTTCAAACTAAAATCAATCAAAAGAGATGATGAAGGACATTACATACTCATCGCAGGAAAGATTCACCAATATGAAGTTTCAATTCTGAACATTTATGCCCCAAACACAAGTGCACGAACATATGTAAAAGAAACATTACAAAAGCTTAAATCACATATCAAACCCCACACATTAATAGTGGGAGACTTCAACACCCCAATTTCACCTCTAGACAGATCGGCCAAATTGAAACTTAACAGAGACATAATGGTCTTAACTGATGATATGGCTCAAATGGACTTAATTGATATCTACAGAACATTCCACCCAAACACAAAAGAATATACCTTCTTCTCAGCACCCCATGGTACCTTCTCTAAAATCGACCACATACTTGGCCACAAAGCAAATCTCAACAGATACAAAACAATTGGAATAACCCAATGTGTTCTATCAGACCACCATGGTTTAAAGTTAGATTTCAACAACAACAACAATAACAACAACAAAAAAAAAAAATACAGAAAACCTAAAATCTCATGGAAACTGAATAATGCTCAACTGAATCACCAATGGGTTAAGGAAGAAATAAAGAAATGAAAGACTTCCTAGAGATCAATGAAAATGAATACACCACATAACCAAACTTATGGGATAATATGAAAGCAGTGCTAAGAGGTAAATTCGTAACACTGAATGCCCACATAAAGAAGCTGGAGAAATCTCACACTAGTGACTTGACAGCACACCTGAAAGCTCTTGAACAGGAAGAAGCAAAGTCTCCCAGGAGGAACAGACACTAGGAAATTATCAAATTGACAGCTGAAATAAATAAAATAGAAATAAAGAGAACAACACAAAGGATTAATGAAACAAAGAGTTGGTTCTTTGAGAAGATCAACAAGATAGACAAGCCCTTATCCAAACTAACCAAAAGACAGGGGGAGAGCATCCAAATGAACAAAATCAGAAATGAAAAGGGGGACATAACCACAGACAATAAGGAAATCAGTGAATCATCAGGTCATACTTCAAAAACCTCTACTCCACAAAACTGGAAAATCTAAAAGAAATAGATAATTTTCTGGAGAGGTACCACATACCTAAGTTAAATCAAGACCAGATAAACCATTTAAATAGTCCAATAAACCCTAAGGAAATAGAATCAGTCATTAAAAGTCTCCCAACCAAAAAAAGCCCTGAACCTGATGGTTTCACTACAGAATTCTACCAGATCTTCAAAGAAGAGTTAATACCAATACTCTTTAAATTTTTCCACACAGTAGAAGAATAAGGCGTATTACCAAACTCCTTCTATGAGGCTACAATTACTCTGATTCCCAAACCAAACAAAGATGCAACAAAGAAAGAGAACTACAGACCGATCTCCCTCATGAACATTGATGCAAAAATACTCAATAAAAATTCTGGTGAACAGACTCCAAGAACACATCAAAACAATTATCCACCATCATCATGTAGGCTTCATCCCAGAGATGCAAGGGTGGATCAACATATGAAAGTCCATCAATGTAATACTCCATAAAAAAAAAAAAAAAAAAAACCTCAAGGAAAAAACCACATGATCATCTCACTAGATGCAGAAAAGGCATTTGACAAAATCCAACACCCCTTCATGGTAAAGGTCTTGGAGTGATCAGGAATACAGGGAACATACCTAAACATAATAAAGGCAATCTACAGCAAGCCAACATCAAATTAAATGGAGAGAAACTCAAAGCAATACCACTAAAATCAGGAATAAGACAAGGCTGTCCCCTCTCCCCCTATTTATTCCATATAGTACTTGAACTTCTAGCCAGAGCTATAAGAAAACATAAAGAGATTAAGGGGATACAAATTGGAAAGGAAGAAGTCAAGCTCTCCCTATTTGCAGATGACATGTTAATATACATGAGTGACCCCAAAAATTCAACCAAGGAACTGAAGCAGCTAATAAAAACCTTCAGCAACATTGCAGAATAAAAGATCAACTCAAAAATATCAGAAGCCCTTCTATATAGAGTAGACAAACAAGCTGAGAAGGAAATCAGAGATACATCACCCTTTACAATAGCCACAAATGTTATAAAATACCTTGGGGTTACTCTAACTAAGCATGTGAAGGACCTATGTGACAAGACCGTTAAGTCCCTGAAAAAAGAAATTGAAGATGTCAGATAATGGAAAGATCTCCCATGCTCATCGATAGGCAGGATTAACATAGTAAAAATGGGGATCTTATCAAAAGCAATCTACAGAATCAATGCAATTCCCATCAAATTACCAACACAATTCTTCACAGATCTGGAAAGAATAACACTGAACTTCATGTGGAAAAACAAAAAACCCAGGATAGCCAAAAGAATCCTGTACAATAAAACAACCTCTGGAGGCATCACAATGCCTGACCTCAAGCTCTACTCTAAAGCTACTGTAATAAAAACAGCTTGGTACTGGCATAAAAACCTATACGTGGACCAGTGGAATCGAATTAAAGACCATGACATTAACCCGCACACCTATGAACATATGATTTTTGACAAAGAAGCCAAAAATGTACAATGGAAAAAAGAAAGGATCTTCAACAAATGGTGCTGGCACAACTGGATGTCAATGTGTAGAAGGCTGATTGTAGAACCATATCTGTCACCGTGCACAAAACTTAAATCCAAGTGGATCAAAGACCTCAACATCAATCCAGTTACTCTGAACCTGATAGTAGATAAAGTAGGAAGTACTCTTGAACACATTGGCACCGGAGATCACTTTCTAAATATAACACCAGTAGCAGACACACTGAGAGAAACAATCAATCAATGGGACCTGTTGAAACTGAGAAGCTTTTGTAGAGCAAAGGACACGGTCAACAAGACAAAGCGACAGCCTACAGAATGGGAAAAGGTCTTCACCAACCCCACATCTGACAGAGGGCTGATATCCAGAATATATAAAGAACTCAAGGAATTAGACATCAAAATGCTCAAAAGTCCAATTAAGAAATGGGCTATAGAATTAAACAGAGAATTCTCCACAGAGGAAGTTCAAATGGCTGAAAGACATTTAAGGAAATGCTCAACATCCCTAATTATCTGGGTAATGCAAATCAAAAGGACTCTGAGATACCACCTTACACCTGTCAGAATGGCTAAGATCAAAAGCACAGAAGACAGCTTATGCTGGAGAGGATGTGGAGCAAGGGGAAGTCTCCTCCACTGCTGGTGGGAATGCAAGCTTGTACAGCCACTTTGAAAATCAATATGGCGCTTCCTTAGAAAATTGGGAATCCATCTCCCCCAAGACCCAGCTATAGCACTCTTGGGCATATACCCAAGGTATGCTCAATCATACCACAAGGGCATTTGCTCAGCTATGTTTGTATCAGCTTTGTTTGTTATAGCCAGAGCCTGGAAACAACCTAGATGCCCTTCAACTGAAGAATGGATAAAGAAAATATGGTGCATATACACAATGGTGTACTACTCAGCAGAGAAAAACAATGACATCATGAGGTTTGCAGGCAAATGGATGCATCTAGAAAAAATCATCCTGAGTGATGTAACCCAGAATCAGAGGGACAAACACAGTATGTACTCACTCATAGTAGGATAGTAGATGTAAAACAAAAATGACTAGACTGCTACACAACTCCAGGGAGGCTACCTAGAAAACGGGACCCTAGAAAAGACCCAAGGATCACCCAATGACAGAGAAATGGATGAGATCTACATGAACAACCTGGATGACAGTGGGAGTAATGAAGGGCAAGGTTTGAGGGAAAGAAAGCTTAGGGGAGCTGGAGATCCCAGCTGGATCAAGAACAGAAAGGGGGCATGAGGAATAACAGACCATGATAAATGAAGACCACATGAGAACAGGAATAGGCAGAGTGCTCGAGAGGTCCCCAGAAATCCACAATGATATATCCTCTGTAGTCTGCTGGCAATGGTCGAGAGAAAGCCTGATCTGACCTAGTGTAGTGATCAGATAGCCAAACACCCTAACAGTCGTCTTGGAACTTTCATCCCATAACTGATGGAAGTGGACGCAGAGATCCTCAGCCAGGCCCCAGGTGGAGCTCCTGGTGTCCAACTGTAGATAAAGAGGAGGGTCTGCAAGAGCATGAAGTATTGAATCCAAGATTGCAAAAAGCACAGGGACAAATAGCCAAACAAATGGAAGCACATGAATTATGAACCAAAGGCTGTGGAGCCCCCAGCTGGATCAGGCCCTCTGGGTAAGTGAGACCATTGAATAGTTTGATCTGTTTGGGAGGCACCCAGTCTGTGTGACCAGGATCTGTACTTAGTGCATGAGCTGTCTGTTTGAAACCTTGGGCTTACACAGGGACACTTTGCTCAGTCTGGAAGGAGGTGACAGGACCTGCCTGTACTGAATCTACCATGTTTAAATGAATCCCCAGGGGTGCCTTGATCCTGGAGGACATGGGAATGGAGGGGAGGGCCTGGGGTAAGGTGAGGGTGGGTGCGGGAGGGGGAAGGACAGGGGAACCCATGGCTGATGTATAAAATTTAAAACACATAATAATAAAGAAAAAAATTATTTTTAAAAAAATGAAAAGAACATTGGGAATCCATCTCCCCCAAGACCCAGCTGTAGCCATCTTGGGCATATACCCAAGGAATGCTCATTCATACCACAAGGGCATTTGCTCAGCTATGTTCATATCAGCATTGTTTGTAATAGCCAGAATCTGGAAACAACCTAGATGCCCTTCAACTGAAGAATGGATAAAGAAAATATGGCACATATACACAATGGAGTACTACTCTGAAGAGAAAAACAATGACATCATGAGGTTTGCAGGCAAATGGATGGATCTAGAAAAAAAATCATCCTGAGTGAGGTAACCCAGACTCAGAAGCACAAACATGGTATGTACTCGCTCATAGGAGGATACTAGGTGTAAAACAAAGATGACTAGACTGCTACACAACTCCAGGGAGGCTACCTAGAAAACTGGACCCTGGGAAAGACACAGTGATCACCCAATGACAGAGAAATGGATGAGATCTACATGAACAACCTGGATGACAGTGGGAGTAATGAAGGGCAAGGTTTGAGGGAAATAAAGCTTAGGGGAGCTGGAGATCCCAGCTGGATCAGGAACAGAAAGGGAGAATGAGGAATAACAGACCATGATAAATGAAGACCACATGAGAACAGGAATAGGCAGAGTGCTTGAGAGGTCCCCAGAAATCCACAATGATATATCCTCTGTAGACTGCTTGCAGTGGTCGAGGGAGGGCCTGATCTGACCTAGTCTGGTGATCAGATGACTAAACACCCTAGCAGTCGTCTTGGAACTCTCATCCAATAACTGACGGAAGTGGATGCAGAGATCCTCAGCCAGGCCCCAGGTGGAGCTCCAGGTGTCCAACTTTTTAGAAGGAGGATTGTCTGCAAGAGCGTGAATTGTTGAATCCAAGTTTGCAAAAAGCACAAGGACAAATAGCCAAACGAATGGAAGCACATGAATTATGAACCAAAGGCTGTGGTGCCCCCAGCTGGATCAGGCCCTCTGGATAAGTGAGACCATTGAATAGCTTGATCTGTTTGGGAGGCATCCAGGCCATGGGACCAGGACCTGTCCTTGGTGCATGAGCTGTCTGTTTGAAACCTTAGTCTTATACAGGGACACATGCTCAGCCTGGGAGGAGGGGACTGGACCTGCCTATACTGAACGCACTAAGTTTAAATGTGTCCCCAGGTGTGTCTTGGTCCTGGAGGACATGGGAATGGAGGGGGGGGTCTGGGGAAAAGGTGGGGGTGGGGGTGGGAGGGGGGAGGACAGGGGAACCCATGGCTGATGTATAAAGTTAAAACACATAATAAAAAGAAGAAATAGATTACTAGGCCATTTTGGCAAACATATGCTATTATTTATTGTTATTGATTGTTGATGTGGAAGAAATATTATGTTTTCCACAATGGCTAACCCAAATCACATCTACACAGTCACTATGCAAAGTCTCCTTTTGTCCACATCCTCACCAACATTCATTCATAATGATTATTCAAACAGGAATCAACTGATGTGTTATAGTTGTTTTATTTTGCATTTCTCTGATGTTTGATGACAAAAAGTACATTTTTGTATCATTAGCTAATTATGCATCACTTGAGAAGTGTCCATTTGCCTTTTTTTTTTCAAATCGAGTTTTTATTTTGTTATTATGTTGTCTGGTTTTGTTATGTTCTTAAGGTATTAAATTCTTATTAGATATTTGATTTGAAAATTATTCTTCAATTCTGTTAAGCTATTTTTTCACTGAGTTGTATCTGCATATAAGTTTTTAAATGTGATGAAATTAATCTTATGTATCTTCATTTGTTTAATTGTTCCTTTTTTGCTTCATGCTCTTTTGGTTTCAGGTAAAATAAAATAAAAGAAACAAATAAAAAAAATTACCAGGATACAACTTTCTTTTTAATGGATGAAAATTTTACATGACCCAGAATTCATAAAGGTATCTTGTTACTTAGGACGCAATAGTTTTAGCTGGGCAAGGTGAGACAGGCTGGCAATCCTAACACTTGAGGAATGGAGGCAGAGGATTATAAATTTGGGGCCAGCCTGATTCATGCCAAAAGATACAGTCTCAAAGAGAACATAAAATCATTAGTTTAAAATATTTTTTTTCAGAATGACCAGTCTGTTTTGTCACTGATCCTGTGGGTAAATATCTTTATTAGATTTTTTTTTATCTTTCTTATCTGTGTACTAATGTGCATTTTAGACATCATACCTGAAATAATGATCAGAATCTTTATATGTCTTCACTTGTAATATATTTTAAAAATATTCCATAGCCTCTGTGAATAAATTATATATTTATTTATGTACATTTCTGTAGTACCCTTTTGTGGAAACATAGTATGCTTTGGCAGGCTATTACTGAAGAGTGTTTGGGTAATTTTCAGTCTTTTCTAATTACATGAAAAATAACATCCATGAAGACTGCATGGGAATACTATTTATTGTTTCAATATTCTATCTAAGTTTTGAGGAGCTGCTGTGAATCATTGTGAAGCCCACTGAGTCTTCTTTCCTTCCTTTTCAAATGCACTTTCCTCTTGAGGAAAAGATGTTTTCTTGCTGTACCGTGTGAGATTTGTGAAAGTCCCACTTCAGAATCTTTAATACAGACAGAAATTACTTTTTCTCACATATCTGTCTAGCCTTATTTTCTTCATAATTCAGGTCACTTATTGAACTCCAGCTTTCCATATATTGTTCCATGATCAATTCATCTACCATACATTCTTTCTGCTTTGAAATTGTGTAACAAGATTACTCCTCTTGGAACATAATCAGTAACCATCCTATAGTTTTATTGAGATGTGGCATATGTCAGTATCATATTATTACAATGAAATATTACATTACTATAAGCCAGAAACTATCAATTTTTTTCTATTTCTTTCTCATAAGTTTATATCATTGGATTGATTACAAGATAATCATGCAATAAAAGAACTTACTAAATTGAATTAGATCAAATTGGATTGATTATTCTCTATCATCAGCATTTTTCTGTGGCATGATATAAAGCTTTTCTACTCAGAGGAAACATACTTTTTCTGATGCACAATACAGAGTGAAATTTGTAAAAAAAAAAAAAAAATGGTTTCACCATACATCTTATATTACAAATGAAAACAATGTCATGAACAGAAGCATGGCTTAGAACACAAGCAAAGGTGGGGAGTAACTGTCTAATTTAGCATTACTGATTGGATTAGTTACTTTTCTGATGCTGTGATTAAAAAAATATTCAAAGCAACTTCCAGTTGATTATGTTTATTTTGGCTTACTATTCTAGAGGGATAAGAATCTGTCTGTTGGTAGGAGGACAGGGCAGTGTAGGTGTGACAGGACAGCTAAAGCAGGGAGCAGAGAGAGAAAACTCAAATTGGAGATTCATAGTAAAAGCTCAAGTCTATCCCATAGTTATGAACTAGTTTCACCAAGGCTCCTGCTCCCAAAGAGCATGGGCAATTAACATGGGTTTAAGTATTATTCTCAGGATTATGTGAGAATATTTTTCATTCCAACCCACCTCCACATACATGCTGGTCCTGTTCCCACTGGTGGAATGAGAGGGCAGAATCTGATTTCTTAAACTTGTTATAAAACACTAAATTTATAAATTAAATTCCTTTTTGAGAAAAACTAAAGTTTGATAGACAGTGGGAAGCATAAGTTTTTGACCCTGGGCTCTGACAATGCATGTTGTTTTCTTTTGTTCCTTTAGCGATGCTCCACTGGCTCCCTAACCATGCTGAGTAAACAGATAATACGTTCTACATATGTGATAAAAGAGATAGGATGGAAAAATATTAAGATGTTTTCACTGCCTCTACTCATGCTAATTATAATACAGAGATAAAGAATAAAA
Organism: Onychomys torridus; assembly: GCF_903995425.1. Lineage (NCBI taxonomy): Eukaryota > Metazoa > Chordata > Mammalia > Rodentia > Cricetidae > Onychomys > Onychomys torridus. The sequence goes on from NC_050444.1 coordinate 85,519,512, forward strand.
AGATCATGAATATTTGTCTTGGATCCTTGCTGTGTTAGTTACTGGAAGAAAACTTGACAAAAGCAACTTAGGGAATGAAAGACAGGTTCGTTTTAATTTGCCCTTGTAGAACATTATGGCAGGAAACTCAGGACATTAGAACCTTGACGCTTTTTATATTTTTAGTCAAGAAACACAGTGATACATGCTTGTCCCCAACTAATCTTTCCCTTTTATGTGGACCAGGATCCATGTGCTGGGAATAGTCTTTCAGTCTTTTAGGATAGATCTCATCTGAATTAATTTAATCCACATAATCTCTTACAGGGTGCCCTAGAGGCCAACTTAATCTAAATAATCTCTCTGACTGTATAAGATGGAGGGTTGTCTCCTGGATGATTCTGAATTTTGTCAAGTTAACGATATTAACTGTCACAGGGATGAAAATACCTCATTACACAGAGTTGGTGACACTGTTGAAATGAGCAAGGGGCTTTAATCCTGGTACTGTCTCTAGGCCTCTAGTTTTTACTTTTTTATATTCTAGTAACCAATAGTAACCAATATCAAAGTATTCTTGCCTTGTCTTGCTCTACAAGTTTAGGTAGGTTTCATACCTTCTTATGTAGCCATTTTGTATTGATTTCCTATAATTCCAATACATTAACTTAGTATAGGTTATTTATTTTTTAGTTGTTTGTTATAGATTTTTATAGTTGAAACTGGAAGTCTGACATTTGAATCATTGAATACAATCATGCAAAGATCACTACCAGAGGAACTTCTTAAAGTCACTGTAGGCTGTCAAACAGAAATGAAAGACTCTTCTCTTCCAAACTTATTCTTGAACACCAATGGTCTTTCTAAATAAGATTTTTTATTTTATTTAAGAAAAACAGCTTAGCATTCCCAAGTCTCCAATGTCAGCTCCTGAAGTAACCAGAAAACCTGCCAAATATGACCTTCTTAAACAACATGTCTCTCTTTTTTCCAGAGGAAAACTGCAAAGATCAAGTCACAGCTGCACATAGTACCTAATTAAACAAGTGTAAGAAAGCTGAGAAAGGTCAGGTTGTCAAAAATCATTGCTGTATCTTTACTGGATTATATTTAAAGACTGATTTCAGCAAAGAAAATAACTCAATAAGAAGAGTGAGAGTGGAACAGCAAGTGAACTCCAGCGGCAGACTTTTGCTGGGCACGGAATGGAAACTTCCAAGATAAAAATATGGGAAGCACGCCATAGGGGGATGAAAGGAAGAGCGCGTGTGGTTAGTGAGACAAAGAGCTAACATCACTGTGGAGAAGAGCTTCAATAGGAGGAACAGTACAAAGTTACAAATGTCAGTTCACTGACTTGATTTTTCCCCTATTTAAATTAAGGAATAAATGGTATAGGTCTATAAAAGATGCTGCAAGAAAAGTCACCCATAATTATGTGGCAAGATAAGTAATTAATGAGAAATTAGTTATTTTATCTCATTGAAACATCATTTTGGGTGAGGGAAAATATGGTAGTTAGCAATACATACTCAGAACCCCCAAGCATACATGTGTTTATCTGAAGTGCCTTCGAATGTGTGTTGCTTCACTACTCCCTGCCATGTGAACTGAAGTGAGAGATGTGTATAAAGAGCTAACCACCCCCACACACAAAAGAGTATAAATCCATTGCTCTAAATTAACAGCTTCTCCCTTGAGAAAGTGAGAAAATGAAATAATATTTTCTTCCTCAAATCTACTATATTTTTGAAACATTAGACATGAACCCACTGGGAAATGCTAAGGAGTTGCTACTTAGAGTTTGAGTACAATTTTCAGTTCAGTAAATGTTGGTCTACTTTTTGAGCCTTTTTCTTTGTCTCTGAGGATGTTTTATAATCTGAAGGAAAGGTTCCATGGCTTCTGGGAATGAACTCCCTGTATATTTTTTTAAGTGAGCTGTAGTATACATTTTAGTTGTTCTTTCAGAAGACAGATCTATGTAAGATGAAAAGATAGAAAAGCATGTATTCCCCAAACAAATGAATGAATGCAAATGGGTGTGTGTGTGTGTGTGTGTGTGTGTGTGTGTGTGTGTGTGTCTGTGTGTGTGTGTGTGTGTGTCTGTGTCTGTGTGTGTGTGTGTGCATATGATTAAAATATTTCTTCATTCAACCTGTCACCAGTCCTTAAGTCTCCTCTCCCAATGGCATCAATTCAAGATGCATAAAACAAACTATAATAGAGTTTATAACCTGAAACAACAAAGCAGTACATTTTTATTACTCTGACAGGTGAAAAATCTGCCTTTTCCTTCAACCTTGAGGGAGGGTTAGATGCCATCTTGCCATGAACAACTGACAAGGCATTTGAAGTGTGCCATTGCAGGCTTAATTGCGATTTGTTGTAATTTCTGCTCAAATTCCTCCCTGACACAGTTGATTTATTTTGCAAATCAGTGCATCTAGAGGCTGTACTGTGTCGCATTATGGGCCTTTGATATAGAACCTTTGTTTTATAACAGGGAAAATAATTAGCTTTTGGACAAGCCTGAGTTGCAATGTCGGGTGCTATCTGTGGTGCTGAAAGAAATTATTAGTGCTGCGCTAATGAAGGAGCTCAGCCAGGCTCTGCCACCTTACTAATTTGTCTCTTTGGGATTTTCACAAAATTAAAAATGAGATAAGCACAAAATTGAATGAATTTCATAAGGAAAACAGTAAATTTGTTGAAAGAATGTGTTGAAGACCCATTAAAGCTGAATTTAAGCGAAATTGTCATTTACCAGTTTGCCACTTGAACACTGGTTTCTGTAGAGTTGGAATGAAATTCTTTAAACATATTTTAATTAACATCTGTATCTGAGATATCAAAGCTTTGTTTGAAATTATCAGTAAGTTGCAGTGTCAGCAAGCACCACGAGTTAAATAAGGATCTAATTTCAGCCTACCCGCTTTGAGACTGCAAAGTTAATTTACATTAAAGGCAAATTTATATGATAAGTAGAATTAAACTAGAGATAGTTCATTTTGAAATGAAACGCTTCACCCAGAGTTACCTATGCTTTCATCTGCTATCCTCAGAAGTTGTTAAAATATAGACTGTTGGTCAAGTATCTGCTACTTTCTTTGAGTTGAACACTGGAACTTGATTGCATTACGAACAGTAGAATCAGTAGCATCTTTAACTTGATGCTGGTTTAAGGTGGTACTTAGACTCAGTCCTAACAAAATCAGCACCCACTGGTTATGTTACATTTTTATTATTTATAAAATAGCACTCAGGTATACAATGGTAATCACCAGGCTGTGATGCAGAGAAAAAAATAATCATGTTAAATTGACCTTCATAAATAACAAGTGAGGTTCCATTTCGCTTCATTTCTGTTCATTTTAAAACCAGCATTAGCTTTTCTGGCACATAATTTTTCATTGTTTGCTGAACATAGCTCTATTAGAATGATTCACTGTCTTTAATATTAGTGATTATGGTACATTTCAATTACACAGTGTGTTATATAGTTTGGTGTATTACTCTCCACATCCCTGCTATTTGACTCTGCTGGAAAAGATTAAATATAGCAAGATGGTGAGAAGTTGGATTCTGAGAGTGGGAAGGCACCCTTGTAAAGACTGATAGAGTAAAGAGGAGAATGATTCATATGTAAATAAGCTTCATAAATTTACAAGGTAGAAAGACAGAATTGTGTCATATTTTTACATCACTTAATATACAGTTTAGCAATCTGTATCATATATGTAGTTGTATTTTAAATATAAATGTGTATTACTTTAGTGGTGATAGAACTTACATACGTTGAATTCATAAATGTCAAAGGTTAATTTTTTTAATTGTGTCTATGTATTTGAGTATATTTGCTTAGGTTCCTGAGGAGTCCAGGAGTGGTCATAAAATCCCCTGGAGCCAGAGTTATGGGAGGTTGTTAGCCCTGCTAACTATGTGCTGGAAACTGTACATGGTTCCTTTATAAAAGCAGTATGTACTTTTCATTATTAAACCATTCCTCCACTCTTCCCAATTTTTTCATCTCAAACATCTTTTCTGAAGAACTTGATAAAAACATATGACTCTAAAAACACTCTAGTTAATAATAAAATATTTCTGCTATCCCTTAATGTGCATTTGCAGTTTATATTATAGACCCCTCATAATTTTTCATATAACTTTGAAATTTGATAACCTTATATAAATGGAATAATATAAATGGAATGTATGTAAATGGAATAATAGAGAATTACATTTTCATGTTCTACACATTTGTAAATCAGATTCAGGTTGTTGGACTTAGTGATGTGTCTTCTAGTTCAGATACTCTCATGTATATACTACACAATTTGATGATTCATTCATGACTGATTGATATTACAAGTTTCAAATTTATGTAATTTTGATATTTTGGATAGGTACATTTGTGTTCTTTGTATGGGGATATATGTTTTCATCTTCTTTTGACAGCTAGTATTTCAAATACTGATTGATATGCTAACTATGTGATTATTATATTAAAAATTAAAAATATATTATTAAACACAATTTTCATCACAGATGTGGGCTCCAGAAGGCCTGCTCTTGTGCCAAGGATTTCTATACTAAATGTACCTTCCTGAAGGAGGCCTTAACTTTTTGTAGGAGGGAATGGGTAAGTGGGTTGGGATGGGAAGGCTGAAGGGGCAGGACGAAGGAAGAGGAGGATCTTTGGTATGTAACATGAAGAAAAAAAAAACTTTTGTTAATAAAAAAAGAAATAGAAAAAAAAACATAATTTTCAACCCTTTCAAATTTATTCATTTTTAGCTATTTTGACACATTATAATCAACATTCGATAATACCAGACTCTTTAATAATAACTGTTCCTGGTGTTTGATTGTGCTTTGTTGGGATTTCAAAATTAGTTTTGTTAATAACTATTGCTATTTATTATGTTATTTCTTTCAAAGACCTCAAGAGATGTCTCAGAAGTTAAGAGCATGCTTGTATTTTACTCTTCTAGAGGATCATAGTTTGGTTCCCAGCACTCACGGCAGGCAACTTGTTACTGCTTGTAGGTCCACCTCCAGGCAATCAAATGCCCTCCTCTAGCCTCTACTCACACACACACACACACACACACACACACACACACACACGCACACGCACATGCGCGCGCGCACACACACACACGCACAAATAAATAAATAATCTGTTTACATATTTTTTCTCACCAATGTGATTGTTTATTTGTACTATTGAGTTATAGAAGTGTTCATAATACTTTCCATTGACAAAATAGGCCATTCCATTTCCCACAGTTTCAAGGTTTTTGAGAGTTCATGAAACCTCTTAAGGCTTTAAAATGAATCTAACATTAAATGTGATATCATTGACTATTCTTTTCTGTGCTAAGAAAACTTGCTTTGCTCCAAAATCTTAAACATTTTCCCTTTAATTTCATCATATATTGATGTATGTTTTCAGCAGTGAAACCTCACCATAATTTAAGTAAATTCTTATCTAGAATTAGGTTGCTAAGAGCTTTCCTTATTAAAGAATATTGACTTGTATCAAACAATTTCTTGTATCTCTGGGGAAGTTTCTGTGAATTTTCTCTACTCTATTAATATGGTAATTGTGTTGATTCACTTACAAATGCCAAAGAAATCTCAGATTCCTCAGTGAACCTTGTTTTATAATACTATCTCATCTTCCTTATACATTATTAGGATGGGTTTGCCACACAACCAATGCCTTTCTTTCTCTATTTTGGAGTAGATATTTGGTTTACTTTTCTTACAATGCATTTATTTTCTAAAAAAAACAGGGCTTCATGTAACCATTTAGCTGAAGATGAACCCAATTCTCATGCCTCTGCCTTCTGTTGAGATTAAATTTGCATGCCAACAGGCCCAGCATTAGCAGTGCTCCACAAAACCCAAGTATTCCTACATGTTTAGGCAAGCACTCTATGACCTAAACAACATATCTATCCTGTCTGTCATTATCTTTATGAAATCATGTAATGAAAAGAGTACTTTATTGTTTACTAAGGTAATTTTCTTAATAAAAGCATTATATCAGCATTAACTTTTTGAGAATATTCATCTATGTATTCTTACTCAAATAGCTTTGACATTTATGTTTTCTTTATGAGAAACATTTAAATCAAGTATTTCTTCTATTCAATACATTGCATTAATAATTTCTTTTCTTGCTTAGGGTCAAAATTGTAATCTTGTTCCTTTAAGTAGTTTATTCATTTCATATAACTTGACAATATTTTGACTGAAAATTATTCACAACATCTTCTTACTTTTTATTTAAGGTGTTTGTGACCTGTGTTAAATTTTTATTTTATGTTGTTTTTCTGTTTTTATTTGTTTTTATTCTTGACTTATTTTAATACCATTATTTTCCTTATGCTATTTACATTTTAGAGAAGCAATTTTAGTTCCATAGATTTTTCTTATTTTTGAGATTTAAGAATGTTCTGATTTCATTAATTCTTATTTTGTTCCTATTAGTTTCTTAAACTGGCATGGATTAATGTCCTCTTAAAGTTTATATGAAGGCTAATGGCTTGTTAAGGTAAAAGCCTTCTCCCCGAGCCTGGTAACCTGCGTTCAGTCCTTGGACCCCACTTTGGAAGAAGAGAAGCAACAACCTAGTTTCCATTGACCTTCATATGCTTGCTGTGGCATGGCATCACTCCCACATACATACAAATTGATATTAAATTTAAAAAGTAAAATACTTAAAAGCATGCAATAGATGCTACTTATGTAATGATGTGAGCTTTAAAGAGATAGTGCCTCATGGAGAGTTCTTTGAACTTTGAACATAAGAGATTACAGAACAAAATCCTCTCAGCCTCTGTCTAGTTCCATGCTAATTGTGGGACCATTAACTGTAACAAGTGCTCATTTATCTTGTGCAGCTAATCCAGGAGGTCCAAACCAATAGGAACACATACTTTACAAATTGACTATCCAAAACCAAAAGCAAAAAAAGAAAAAAATTCCTTCTTTCTTTCATGAGTAACCTTGTCTAGCATTTCATTATAGTGATGATAACTGACTGCTTAATGAAGCTGCCTCAGTAAATGATGGATGTTAAATATTTCTTTACTATCCTAAATCTTTAAAGACATGATTTCTATTCTAAGCATTCTATATATGTAATTCACAAGATTTTACTCTGCTTTTATTTCCTTTATGTCTAAATGATATTTAAACATCACTTGTGTATTTTCATCTTTAATTTCCATCTATTTGTGGTATTTCAAAATATTTTTGTTATCAATTTCATATTAATTCTATCACCATCACAACATATACTGTATACAATAACTACATAAAAATATATTGAGATTTATTTACATACTTTTTCTAGATTGTTTAAAGAAATAAATGTGAATTCTGAAATTATCAAGTAAAGGTCATTATCAAGTTGATCAATATTTCATAGAATTGTTTAATTGTTATTTATTTTTATTCATTAAATATGACATCACTTTATCACAAAAATATTGAAATAATCTGAAAAAAATGAGATATTTGTTCATGTATCCTTTTAATTATTCCTATATTTTATGTTGCATATAGTTCATAGTTAGACAAGTTGATGTGTTATCTTTCAGAACACCCTATGATAAAAGGACTATGTTCTAAAAAGAACTATTTTGATATTAATCTACCTACTCCATCTCCTTTTCATTTAGTGTTTGCTTGAGATATTTTCAACATAAGTTTATTTTTAAATCAACTTTAACTCAGTTGCTGAATGTCTTCTTTGAGACTGCATTTAGACCTGCCTTACATTTAGGGCTTGCTTGAGGTATTATGCAACGTAATTTTACTTTTAAATCAGTTGTAACTCAGTTGTTTAATGTCTGTTGTTACTGCAATTTAGACTGGTCTTCTGTCTGGTAACAACTGCTTTTTACTTACTGTTCAGTCAAAATTCACTTAATATAACTATTGTGTTTAAGTATGTTGTCAATTTCTTGTTTTCCATCTTTTCACCCCTCAGTTCTCTTGCCTTCTGTTATCTTACAAGTTCAATCTATTTCCTTATTTTTAAGGAAATGATTTATAGCTTATTGGAAATAAACTGGTCAATTCACAAGTTGGTGAAAGTCTTTGATTTTTTTCTTTAGTTGCTCTAGAACTTACAATGTGTATTTCTCTTTTATCATAACTTATTTTTAAATATGATTTTATCAACTAACATATGAGAAGCATCATGCAGCATTGTTTTGTTTTTTCCTTTCTGTGCTGTATGCTATCTCTAACACCCCCCCACACACACACATACACAGAGTGTATGTGTTGCATGGTGGCATTGCATGTGCATGACTATCTTGCAAAGATATCAAAAAGTGAAAACTATTTTACGTTTTCTGTAGGATTTGTTATTACAATACTTCACTCCTTTGTTTCAATCTGTCTTTTCTTCTGGCATCCTTTTCATTGAGCCTAGAAAATTTACTTTATCTTTCTTTAAGTCTTATGACTCTGCTGGGAAAATATAAAGACTATATAAGTACATATGCACATATGTATTTATACATTTATATATTTTAAATAAATAGTAAATAGTGTGTATGATTATGCACTGCAAATACACACCAATAACAAAAGGCAAAAAATAAAACTATTCAATACAAAAAATAGGAAGATGCACAACTAAAGTAAGCCATATTTTAATTTATCTATTTAGCCAGGGAAGGTTGTGTCACAGGATGTCTGGAGATTAGAGGACAAATTTGCAGAATCAGTCTTCTCATTAATGTGGTTTCTGGGTGTAGAACACAGGTCTCCAATCTTGCAAGGCAAGTGCTTTTACCTGCTGAGCCATCTTCTGATCGCCATTCAGTATTCATCAGTCATTAATTCACTAACTATGTGTTTAAGTTCTGCTAAAACTAGAATTTTATTAGACTTATCTTTCTGCTTGTGTAATATCTATGTATCCTGTGAAGCAATCACAAAAAATAAGATATTTTTAAAAGAAAAAGCTTGTTTTCTAGTATTCATGTAAGCAATTGCTTTCTAGCTTCTATGTGTATGTTTTGAGTATGTGCATGTGTGAGTACATGTGCAATTTAGGTGCATATGATTGTTCTGTTCTCTGTATCTCATCAAGCAGGGAATACTTAAGTCCTTGCTTTTCAAAAATAGTTTATGTTTCTTTCTTTTATGACTCTAATTAAAAATGTTTGAGAATGATTGACATTTATCACATTAATGTCTAGCATATAAAGTGACAATACATTAAACAGTGATTTTACCACCTAAGTATTAAATTGTCATCAGGGCATTTAGTTTCATATTTGTGGATATTTTCCCCTCTGAACTTACATTTGGAATATTTTCTCCCTGTACATTTAGTTTCATGAATCTTTTTTATTGTTTTATGATGTTCTAATAAAAATTCCCATAAACCTTTTCATTTAAAATTCCATATAGATTCCATATCTCTTTCTTTCCTTTCTGTTTTCTTTCTTTTTTGTGGTAAGTTATCATGTAGTCCAGCAGCCTTGGACTCCTGATCAACATCTCCTGAATGCTGAGTGCAGTGATTCTAAGCATGAACCACAAGCCCAAGCTTACTTTTCTTTTTTATTCTGCTGAGTAATTAACACATAATTCTGCTTAAGCATTTGTGTGCTGTCAAGCATATGTGACATCTCCAGCTCCAAGATTTTTGAAGAATTATTGCTGCAATGTTGAATAATGGTTTAAGAAAAAATAAAATAGTTCTCACTCTTAATTAGTTGCCTGTTGGACATCTTATAGAAAAACATTGGTAGTTCATAGATGTATATCTGACTTATCAGAATGCCTATTTTCTAACACTAAGTGTCTTCTTGTCATTTCTCACTACTCCATAACCTAATTACTGGTGTGCATACAACATTTTGTCTTCTGCAGTAACTATTTCCTGTTGATATTTCACTATATACATTTCTGGTAGATCCTCATTTCCACTTCCCCTTTTCTCTGTAACCTTTTCCCTCAAATTCTACCTATTTCACCTTTGTGTGCCTCTCTCTCTCTCTCCTCTTCCTCTCTCTCCTCTTCTCTTCTCTTCTCTTCTTCTTCTTCTTCTTCTTCTTCTTCTTCTCTCTCTCTCTCTCTCTCTCTCTCTCTCTCTCTCTCTCTCTCTCTCTCTCTTTTAAATAGCAGCCAGTCTGCAATAATTTGTTTTTGATCTATTTCTTTTCAGCAAATTTTGGAAATATTCCTCCCTAACAAAGCTGGAGCAATTTTAGAAATCCATTACTCATGTATCAAGTGCTTTTGTAGTGGTAGGAAATATCTCAAAACTGCCATTTTATACATCTCATAACACTCTACAGTTATTTCGGCAAGACTAGCATTTTAGGACTAGTTACTTTGTCAAGATCTAAAGTGATCTCATCAGTTTTTAATGTACCAGAACAATTTACCATTCACCATTCTATACTCTCAAAAGACAAATCTGCCATTCTGCCATGATTCCATGGCTTGAAGTTCCATTATTCAAAGAATGATTGTGCTGGTTAGCTTTTTGTCAACTTGACATAAGCTACAGCCATCTGGGAAGAGGGAAACTGAAATGAGAGAACACCTCCATTGAATAGACAGACCTATTGGCAAGACTATGAGTACATTTTCCTAATAAAGAATGATGTATAAAAGTCCAGATAACTGTGAACTGTGCCACTTCTGTGCAGGTCACCATGGGTGGCTTAAGAGCAAACTTGATAATTCACAGGGCACAAGCCAGGAAGCAGTACTGCACTATGTGCTGTTTCAGTACCTCCCTTAAGCTCCTGCCCTGACTTTTTTCAGTCATAGACTATGACCTACAATATGCAGGTTAAAAAAGAAAAAAGCCATGTGTAGCTGAAAGCTTTCCTGTGTCCCACCTGGTCCCCTGCCCCTCAGACCCAAGTAAACCTACAGAGGCTTATATTAATTAAAACTGCTCAACCATTATTAGCTCAGGCTTTCTCTTACCAGCTGTTACACTTAAATTCTGCCCATTTCTGTTCATCTATATGCTGCCACACATTCCATGGCTTTACCTGTGTGCCACTACATGCTGCTGCTCTCTAGATACAAGGTGGCATCTCCTCACTCAGCCTTCCTCTTCCCAGAATTCTTGTCTGCTTGTTCTGCCTATACTTCCTATGTGGCTACTGGCCAATCAGCATTTTATTAAATCAATTTACAAAAGCATTTTCCCATAGCAGGTCAAATAAAACTTTTTATCCATGTGTTTCTTTTAGTCATCCTATTTGTCCCAGGAATAGAAAGCAAACCTGGACAATGATGAATACAGATTAGTTTTAATGTAGTAGGCAATGGTTGATTTTGCATAAACTAAATATAGCTCATTCAGTGATGACTTAACTTCTGAGAAGCAAAGCTGAAGGTAGCGGATGAGGAAAAGAGTATGATAGAAAATATTTCTTGGGCTCTTTCGTTCATATAAATAAATAATTTTAATTCAGTCAAGACATTCTGATGTATAGATAATTAAATTTAAAATTAATTTATATAAATCTGCTATCATCAAACTATCTTAAAAATGGAAAAAACTAAGTGAAAGACATCTGAGGTTCAGAAAGCTCATAAGCAATAGGATTTTGTCTTTTTACCCTTTTATGTGTCATACTTTAGTGATATTTCTACATTTGTTTGTTTAAGAAGTTATCTTAATTTGTATGACATTGTAACTATTTGGTTTGCTTCTTTCAAAGAGGTTACAACAAACTGAAATCATTTTGGGTTTGGGATCAGTTTTGGTCTTTAAGCTGAATGATAGCTAATGATTGAATGAAAACATATTTAAATCATTTGAATGCAGACATTTCTAAGGCCTTAAAATCAACTGTAATTTAACTTAGTGCTTGTGCCTGGGGCGCATTATACTTGCTTTCCAGATTCTGCCATGAAAAGGGTTTGATTGTTGATATTCCTTGATAGAAGGAGGGCCTGGGAAGGGTTATTTGACCTTCACCTGATTTTCTAGCCACCCATTTATATACAATTCCACACTAATTGATCATGTCCTCAGGAACCCCTGAGAGTGCTAGATTATACCAGATGGGAAGGACAGTTGAAGTGGGTTGAATTTATGTGGTATGGTAATGACATCATTCATCTTGGAAAAGGAATTTCCAGCATGGGTGATTTGGGGGTCATCCATCCTCTTACCCCTTACCTAAATTCTGAAAATAAGGTCCATAACCTCACTGATGTTCAGAGTGAATTTTGGTTTGTTGTTTGGACCTTATTAGGAAACAGTAGATGTTTACTTCTAAACATGAAAGGATTTTTCACAGCACCAATCTTATCCTAACCCTTCTGTGTATGAACCTTGACATTGCATTTTACTAGAATAATTGTCTTTTTGGCTTTATATTCAGTTCGGTTTCCTTTTCTTTTGGAAATATAATAACCATATTTCCTAGAAAAAAATTGGTTATTCCTATTGTACCAAGAATACACAGCTAGAATAGTATTTTCTTGAACTATGGAGCTGTGGCTGCAGGAAGAAAGCTTCAATTTAGACCCGCATCAAGTTTTCTGAGGTCTGTGTCCTATGTATGTGATGTATTTAGCAACAGAGATTTACCTTCAACATCTAAGAGGCAACCAAGTACAGCAACTATAGCCCATATTGCTTTGGGGGTCACTAGGAAAATCTGATCAACCACTCCATTGGAAATTTCTCATGCTTGGTACTTGGATTTTCATATACTTTACATATTTTATGGCTCTTGTGGGATGTATTATCAGCCCAATGACATAACTTCAAGCTTACCACGGAGAGAAGCAAACAGTAGTCCTATCCACTTGTGATGCTGATGAACTGTAAGAAAGACCAGCATGTCAAGCATCCCTAAAGGTGCCATAGAAGCACTCATGTCTTGGTGGTAACCAACAACTGTCCACCTGGATTTAAGGCACATTCAATATGAAAAAAAAAAAAAAAAAAAAAAAAAACTTGATACTTCAAATCTGGCCATCTGCCCAGGGCTAGTGAGGTTATGGATCTTAGAGGGGAATCTACTACCATCACTTTATTATTTCAGCAGGAAGTCTGACTACATTCTAAGGCTTATCCATATAGACACATATAAATGTCACTCTCACTCCCCATCGAAGAAATATTTCTTTGCTGAAAATGGATATCATTACAGAAAACACTAACACATCACAATGAAGAGATCAATGGATCATGTGATGCCATCAGCAGGACAGCTCCTACACCTGTTGCTCAGAGAACATCACAGGAGAGAGCAGAAAGATTCTAAGAGCCAGAGAAAGACTGTGTCTCCTAGAAGCAGCAAGTAGGATATATCTCAATTATATGGCTGCCTAACTAGGCCTTAACAATGAAAGTATCAACAAAGATGATAACATGGAAGAGGAAATCTCTTGGGGTCTCACCTGTAGGAAAAGCACTTTAGACAACTAATGACTGATGAGGGAGGGAAAATTAGCCTCTTTGAGGGACTAATTCCCAAATTAGTTATCTATTATAAAGGGGCAGTCCGGAAAGCTTATAAAGACAAGTCACACTGAATGGACTTGAGAGGTTGTATTTATATTTTATGCATACATATATGTAACAATAATAATCATAACTATGCCATCAATTTGAAAAGGAGTGGAGAAAACATAGGAGGATTTGGAGAGAGGGAACATAGACTGGGCTGGATAGAGGAAAGGGAAGAAGAGAAGTAATGTAATTATAATTTAATTACAAAATTTTAGTATAAAACCAATACATAGCTGGATATAGGATTCAAAATAAATTGATACAAAAGCCAAAAAACTAAGGCTAAGGAAATGATTCAGTTTGTAAAGTAACTGCCTTATAAGCATGAGGATCTGAGTTTGATACCCAGAACCCTACTTAAAAAAACTATTCTGGTGGTGCACACTTGTAATCATAGCACTGGGTAGGCAGAGACACGTGTATCCCTGGGTTTGCTGCTTACAGCCCATCTAATTTACTTGGCAGGTTTCTAATCAATGTCTCAAACTAAAGGGATGAATATAATCATAGGAATTTCATCCAAAGCTATCCTCTGACTTCCAGATGAACAGACACATACATGAACACGAATCTGCATATGTGTATCTCTCACACAAAAATGAACACACACACACACACACACACACACACAAACAAACACACACACACACACACACACACACACACACACACACACACACACACCTGACTATTATCACTCTGTCTCTATCTTTCTCCTTTTCCCTGTCAAGCATATACTAACATGCACATACATGCAAATAAAATCAAGTGTAGACACATTATGTGGTTTATTCCTTACAAATATTGACCATGTACTAAAACAGTCATAGTAATATTAACATTTAGTGAACCCAACATTACACATAAGTTGATCTGGTGGGAAAATGTTCATTATTTTTAGTTTCAAGTTATTTTTACATTATAGCCGTTGTGTGTGTGTGTGTGTGTGTGTGTGTGTGTGTGTGTGTGTGTGTGTTCTCAGTGTTTGTTCCATGATTCTGGAGAAAGACTCTAACAAGATGATGATGCAAATATACAGTGGTCACTGCCTGCGAATATAGATTTAATTTTCTCAAAATACCATTTTTAAATGTGTTTTAATTTGTTTTGTTTTGTAGCTGAGGACAAACCCAAATGTTTTAAAGTAACATATGTAAGAAATGTTTGTATCAGGGAATTTTTTAAACGTACTTGTGGAAGAGTTAGATAGGTTACAGAAGAGTGGCAGAGTCCACTGTAGGCCTCAGATGTTATCTGATGTTATTCTTAGCCTCAGGGATGGTGGGAGCTAAGGGATCTGTTTTCACATTATAAAAATGATTTTACCTAGTATACACAAGGATATCAAGGACAGAGGTTGGAAACAAATGATCATAAAAGGGTAAAAATTAACACAGGGTAATCTGGTTCCAATCATAAAAGCATTCCAATTGTCTATAATCATAGAAGTCATAGTCAATCAGCCTCATAGAATTGTTAATTTATGTTAATACAATTCTTTGTCTGATAACTTTAAATCACAAAGAACAGAAAGAAACAAACAAATTAAAAAAGACCATGTTGATAGGAAGAAAATGATTCCTTTTAGAAAGAGATACTACAGTTAGTCCTACAGTGAAAGAAGCATATTGTTATACTTTCTTACATAATAGGAAAATTAATAGCTAGATAAGATTACTTCTGTAATTTTTTAGGCAAGTTGAGAGAGGAAAGAGATGTTTCTTATAGGCTGAGTGTTATAAGTCACACTTGATTACTTAGCTCTCCATAAATGTCTATTCAAAATAAGCTCTTCTATTCCTGACTCTGATATTGAGAATCCCTACAACTAAGAACAAAAGCTTCATCATCAAATATAAAATAAGTCTGGTAGAAATGTAAATATCGGATATATAAAGATGTTAAAAATATGACAGTGTCATGATGGAGGAAAAATTCAATCTGGAAAAAAAAGTGGGGGAAATGTGATGGAGTAAGTACTACACATGTTTTGTCAAGATGTTCTAGAATCCTTTGTCCAGGTTTTGCTCTGTATTCTGTGTGGTGTGTTCCTGACAGAGTGCACCTGTGACTCACTTTGTAAACTCTAACTGGGCTTTTTTTTCTTCTGATATATCACTCATGAATAAACACTATCTCAAAATCTGCTTTTGGGAAAGTCAGATTAAAATACAGGTGATAGTCTCTAGAGTATATCCGTTTTTGTCTCTTTCTTATGTTACTTATTTTCAGTTTACTTTTTGGAATTTTCAGTTCAAAAATCAGTTATCATTTAGAGATGAAGTAGTTAATCTATTTATATAGTAATTCAAGTACCAAATGAGCTTTACTCTTCTCAAATATTAGAAGACAGTTTATCGAATGACTTCTAGCAGGTCTTACAGGAGTACATTACGGTTTGCAAGTTAATTCCAGCTACTTTGTGCATTAGGTACTGCCTTATTGTCAAACATCATGAAGACATAAGGCAAAACTAATAATTTTGTCAATGTTTCTATTTGTATGAGCGTGTACTTGTGCTTTTAAGTCCAAGTGTGTGTTTGGAAGCAAGTTGTGCACACTGGATATGCAAAATAAAATCCCAGAAAGAAGATGCGCTCACATTGAATATTTTTATAAAGGTTGATGGAACAATTAGAACTTCACTGTTGTGGAAAGGTTTGAAATGCTCCAGGTCCAAAAGAAAATTATCTTCTATGACTATTTATTGCCAAATTCTACATGCAGCTGAACATGCAGGAATAGGTAAATTCTATGAAATGTGTAAGCAGATCCCTAGTCTCCACAAATTCAAAGGCCAAGAGTAATAGAAATCACCACAGGCCCATAGTAGAGGCTTCCTTGCTTGTTGTAACCTGTCTACTGCAATATATATACATATATATATATATATATGTATTTGGAAAATGTTTCTATTTGTGACTTTCATTGCTCTGCAACCATAAAGAAACAATGAGATTGCTACTTCATTGGAACATCAAATTTGGAGTAACCTATGTCTGGGTTCCCAGACAAAACTCACTCATATTTTGCTCCAGAGCAATCCATCTTTTATTCCATTTAGGGTGAGAGGTGTGATTGGGTATTGACTGGTGACTTTCTACCTCAAATATGCCACTCATTATTTTTTAATTTTTTTCTTTACTTTTAAACTTTGATACATATATGTTATGAAATAGGATCATATTTCCCTTGTTTCCTTCTTCCAACTCCCCTCACTAGCTTTGCATTTTCTCCTTATTTTTTGAGACAGGGACTCCCATGCACTCAATCTTGTGCTTGCTGATGAGGTTAGCCTGGCTGGTTAGTGAGTGCCAGGGATCCTCTTGCTTACACTCCCCCAACTCCACAATGCTGAAATTAAGGACATTGACTGCTACACTTGGTTTCTTACATAGTACTTTGGGTAAATCTCAAGTCCTTATGCTTGCCTGGCAAGCAAATACATTTTACAGATTTAAGCCATCTTCCAGGCCTCAGATCCAAAAGTTTATTTTTTTTAATAAGGAGGTTTATTACGTTTTCTAAAACATTTGGAGAAATAAGACCCAATGAAATAAAGTTAGAAAATATTTCCACATTTTTCTCTGGCAGTAAATATCTATTCAGAAAACATTCAGATGAAATAAAATAAAAAGATACAATGGCAGTCAAAGTAAAATAAATTGTCTTCATTTCTAAGTGGACAATGGAGAAAGATTTCCATTTTGCATAACTATCACTCTATCTAATCTAATGGATGCTTGAAATATTACCCCTGTGATTATATTTGAAAGTGAAGTACTTAAACATTTAAATATTTTATGAGTTTTTATAATTATAAACTGAAACATTAAAGCTTTTTGTTTAAATAAATGGAGAACTTGGTTACAAAGTAAAAATTTAACAGAATGTTTTTGTCTAATATACTAAATCTAATAACAGCAAATTGCCTGTTTGTCATTAGAAAATATGTTCATAAATTTTACTTTCTTAGCTTGTATTCCGAAATATAGATGTAAGCCAAAAAATTCCATGGTTGATCATTTTCAAATTTGCTAAAGACTCTTGAATGCAAAAAAAAAAAAAAAAATAGAAAAGAAAAAGGATTCTAGACTCTGTCCAGCTGTGTAAAATCCACAGTAATCCAAAAGAAACAAAAGCATGCATTACCTTATAAGAATGATGATTCTGTCAACAACAGAGAAATGTTACTAAGATCATCTTCTGTAGCTAAGGTTAACTGCTTGACAAAAATATATGAATTAATAATCTTCAGACTTTAAAAGATGAGGATAAAAAGAAACTAAACTTCTGATTCTTTTTCTACCAAATCATTTACTCAAATCTTGAAGGGGGAAATTTAGGCAAAATGGAGAAATCTCATTCAGATTGTAAGAAAAAATGTGGTGGTAAATTTGAGATGCTGATATGACTAGAAGCAGTGGGGCCAAGCATCATCTGAAAATAACTCAGATATTTGTATCATATCCTTTAAGTTTATATTTAAATATCAAGTTCTATGTGTGTCTTACTAGAATCTAGGAAATGGGGGAAAAACAGTTTCTGGCAATGGAATGTCTATTTATAGATTGATCAACTCCAGGTGTTCATGGCATTTAAAGATATTCAAGTACTGATCACACAAATGGAAGAACTATTTTGAAAACAGACAAGCATTTGCACGTTCTGTAAATTGTCCAGAAGAGAATTTCAGACTAGTGTTTAAGTCTACCCTGGAAATGTTCAACAAATCTACACCCACACAGGAGAGAAGGACATCTAAAAGTAAATTGATTTCCTACTTACAAAACCCACATTTTCAAAGTAAGACAAAATCTTTCAATGTCAACAGAAGCACAGTGGGAAATATTGAGTTGACGAGCTTGACAGAAAAGCCATGTAATGGAGATCTTATATTAACTAAGTGTTCCTCACCAAAACTTGAGAGAGATGGGCTTCAGGAAAAAAAAAAAAAAAAAAAAAAGACCATCTTGTAGGTGATCAAGGCAAACACATAATTAAGTTATGGTACATAGTTTTTCTACACATCATCTGAAGGAAACTTTAAACAACATATTAAATAACATTGAGCATGAGGCTGTCTCATACCTCAGATATTCCCATGTGTTATACCATGGTCAAAAATTCTCAGATTTTAGAGCATTTCATGTTTCCAAATTTCAATATGGGATGCTCAACTTGTTGACACCTTCAAAGAAAAAAGGGAGGAAAAATAATATTTCTAAATGTGCTGTCAGGTAGCAATGCAATTCCTTTGACTGTCAAAGACTGTCAAATGAATATGAGACACTTGACTGATTATATTTGACTAGGGATGTGGTGGGTTTTTTTTTTTAAATAAAAATGAAAGGGGTGTCATTGTTCACCTTTGGAGATTTTGGTTTCTAAATCTATACTTCATGTTTATCTTATGATGCTTTTATGAGGTAGCTGTCCCACCAGGTATATCAATCTCTTTGCTTCTATATGATGTATCAGGAGACACAGCTTAAATGCTTTGCTATAGGATAGATTATTTAGAAATGACAGTATGTTGCTTAGGAAAACTGAAGAATTCAGGACATATATAGGAGACATCAGTTATTGCAAATAGCAGCATTATGTGGCTTATATATTTATAGTAATTTGGAGAAGGAGGTAGTCTTACTGAAACTGACAACTTCAGGTACAACAAGTTCTTGATACACAAATGGCTATGACCCAGAATGTCATTTCTATGCAAATATAGAAGACAATTCAAACTGTTTAAACAAAAACTTGGAAATGAGTATAATCTTATAGCCTTATTATATAGAGTAATAAAAAGTAGAAGCAATGATGTTCATGACTTGATGCCTAAAGCTTTCAAAACATTGTGTACTGATACAATTGGACATCGTTTGACCATATGTAGGAATGAAATCTGATAGAACATGAAGTAATTGGAGCAACATGAATGAACTTTGTGAACATAATGAATCTTCTGTCACCTGTTCTTAAACTCTCTTCCCCTTTATCTGCCAGAGTATGCTATGGAATATTAGTTTAATATATGTTACATTTGCTTATACTGTGGAATATTTGTTTAATGATGCAAAGATGTGTTGCATTCTTTTATGTTACATTTGCCTAACTCTGTAAAGCAATTTTATTTTGCCTGTCTAAAACACCTGATTGGTCTAATAAAGAACTGAATGGGAGACAGAGCCCACCAGCACCAAAAAAAAAAAAAAAAAAAAAAAAAAAAAAGAAAAAGGGAGGACAGGGGAATCCATGGTTGATATATAAAATTAAATTAAATTATAAAGTTTTTTTAAAAAGAAAAATATTAAGAAAGTAGAAGCAAAATGATACTTAATATAAATATTTTTAGACAAATTTCTGTAAAATAAAACTAGTCAATAGAAAGAGTATGCTGAGATTGGTATTGAATATTTATAAATTTGTAACCACATTACTTTATTTTCTTTAATTAATTAATTTATTTATTTATCTTATAATTTGATTTAAATTTACGTATCAACCATGAAGTGCCCTGTCCTCCATCTTCCCACCCACCAAATCCTCCCTGCAATCCACCCCCCATTCCCATCTCCTCCAGGGCAAGGACTTCCCTAGGGATTCAGCTCAGCCTAGTAGATTCAGTTGGAGGCAGGTCCAGTCCCCTCCTCCCTTCACCCAAGCTGAGCAAAGTGTTCCAGCATAGGCCCCAGGCTCCAAAAAGTCAGCTCAAGCACTAAGGACATGTCCTGGCTCCACTTCCTGGGTGGGGGTCTCCCAAACAGTTCAGTCTAATCAACTGTCTCACTTATCCAGAGGGCCTGATCCAGTTGGAGTCTCCTCAGCTATTGGTTCATAGTTCATGTGTTTCTATATAGTTAGGCTATTTGTCCCTGAGATTTTTCCAGTCTTGGTCTCAACATTTTTCGCTCATACAATCCCTCCTCCTTCTCGCCGATTGGACTCCTGGAGCTTCACCTGGGTACTAGCAGAGGGTCTCTGCATCCCTTTCCATCAGTCATTGGATGAAAGTTCTAGCATGACAGTTAAGGTGTTTGGCCATCCAATCACCAGAATACATCAGTTCGGGCTTTGTCTTGTCCTTTGCCAGTAGTCGATTGTGGAGGTATCTTTGTGGATTTCTGGGGACCTTAATTATACTGTTGTTGGTTATGTTTTTGTAAAGCCATATATCTAAATGTCTGCCAACATTCTGAAGAAGTGCAGCTTCTGACAAAAAATCCTCAACAATATTTTGAAATGCTAGGGCATTTTCCACTGAACAGGCAGAACAGAATTCATTATGTACCTCTTAGTTGCTTAAAACTAGGTCTGATGGGTTTATTGTAAATAACTCCTTTATATCTGCCATTTATACCCACCTTCAGGAAGAAATCACATCATAACAACTAGAGTAAATTTTATCCTGGCTATGAGAAATAGTGGAGAACATACCACCAAATAGTTACTCTTGAAATCTCCAGAAATATTGTTCAGGAATAAGGAAGGAAGTTGTTAGAATTGAAATGAAGTTATGTTGGACATAGTAGGGCTTGACTTGAATATAATCCCAAAATTTGGGAAACTGTAGTAAGAGGATTGTAAATTTGAGGTCAGCATAGGCTTCATAGAGAGACTATCTTAAATTAGCAAGATAGAGTTATTGTGCCAGCCCTTCAAAAGTGACTAACGGCCAATATGTAATGCAGAAATTATGCATACTAATCTGACATTGTCAGAATGTCTTTTAAGTTTACTTCCTACTTGTATTCTGTTTGTGGTATTGCTTTGTGTAGCATTTTCAGAAACATGTGTATTACATCTCATTATTATGATATAAAACAAAAACCAAGGAATGAACAACCTGTGTGCTAGGAATGATTATATTCTAAAAAAACCAAAACAAAACAAAACAACAACAACAAAAAACCTTAACTCCTCTCTTGGCTTCTAGACCACTCAAGCAATACATCCTTCAAAATTATAATTTTCCCATGTATCTCCTGCAAGAGAGGAAGTGGTTAAAGTCCTCCTGACATCCCAAAGAATCATTCTTCTCCTGGAGAAAACTTGCAGCTTTTCTGATGATCTTGAAGGAGAAACTTGGGGTTGAGACAGTGGTGGCAGAGCAGCACACTTCAGGGGTCTGCTTAGCTAGTTGTACAGCACTACTGCTTGATTTTTCAAGCTGATTCTCATCTCAGAATCTCTGAAGATGAACTTTAATGTGGTGTAATTGTTGTATCTCTTTATCTCTCTTCTGATTTTTCTGCTTCTTTTCTTCTTTTCTTTTTTTATTTATTATATTTGTGTTTTAATTTTACACATCAGCCATGGGTTCCCCTGTCCTCCACTCTCCCGCCCCGCCCCTATCTTCCCCCATCAGCCTCTCCCCTCCATTCCCATCTCCACCAAGGCCAAGACTCCCTTGGGGATTCAATTCATATAGCCAAACTAATGGAAACACATGAATTATGAACCAAAACTGTGGAGCCCCCAACTGGATCAGGCCCTCTGGATAAGTGAGACAATTGAGTAGCTTGAACTGTTTGAGAGGCATCCAGGCTGTGTGACCGGGACCTGTCCTTAGTGCATGATCTGGCTGTTTGGAACCTTGGGCTTACACAGGGACACTTTGCTCAGCCTGGAAGGAGGGGACTGACCTGCCTGTATGGAATCCACCAGGTTGAATTGAATTTTTCTGCTTTTTAATGTTAAATATCCTCAAGAGCAAGGAAAAGAAATAAAGAAGCAAATAAAGGAATAAAAAACAAAGAGAGATTATTTGGGCCAGAAATGAAACTGATGCAAGAGATAACTTGAAAAGATTTTTCAAAATGAAAAGAAATTAATTTTTTGTATCATTAATTATACATCATTTCCAAAGAAAGAAAAATAAAGTTTAAATCATGAACATTATACAATCCAAAAGAACCAACCAAAGTGAAGGGTATTATTTCATTGAAATATGGGATATATTCTAAAAACAGAATTATTACATTTAGTTTTAGGTTAGTTAAAATATTGGAAAATTATATTAAAAAATAAGCCTGGGAAAATCATGGAACATTATAAAAAATATCCAAAATATTCCTAGGTGAAGTCTCACAAAGGAAAATGATAAGCAAAAATAATGTAGAGAAAAGTTCACCTTATTTAGAGAAATACAAATACACAGGCATGGTCAAGCAGTTTCAAAATGACCAGAAGTATAAACTCAAAACAAATAGCTTTATATCAAGCCCAAAGTAAAATAAACTCAAAAGTTAAAATAAAACTTTAAAAAGTTGAAGGTTAAAATGAGATTTCTTAGTGAGTAAAGTCTTGCCCCCAAACCTGATGACCAGAGTTCTATCCTCAGGACCCACATGGTGGACAGATAGAATCAACTCCCCCAAATTTTCTGTGAATGTCAAATATACGTTGTAGTACATGCATGTTCCCTCCATAATACATAAAAAAAATGTAAAAACAATTAAGATATAAATAAAAATTAGGTAAAATTTAAAAGAAAAGAAAACCATGGGAATTCTGAAAGTGAAAAAAAAAGAGTACATTATTGAAAAAGGAACACAATTAAGATTTACCAAAGATGGTCATAAACACTAAGGTCTGGGGACATTAAAATAATAAAATTTCAGGGAATGAAAGAAATAGGTCAACATTTTACATGTGTGCACCTTCAAAAGGAAAGGTCAAATGATGCAAGCTCTTAAGCAAACAAAGCTGACATGGATTTCAGCAGATAATCAAATGACAAGAGCTTGGCTTCAAGGGAGATGATGCTGGCTAGAAACTGAGCTCTTCAGGGAGAGAAGTACAGAGATGCACTGGGACCCACCTGTCTTCCCAGATGCTCTGAAGGCCAGAGGTTCCCTGAGCCCAGGGCTTGTATACCAGTCTCTCAAGCACTAGATATCATCAGAGGGAAAAACAAGATTAATGGAAATGGGAAATATGAGAAAAAATACAACACAGGGAGAGAGATCTTTTATAAATCAGGGAAAGAAAAATGTATGACTATCTGGGGCAATGCTTATAACATTTTTAATAAAGTTTTAAAATTTAATATATATGATAATGGTTCTAAGCATCAGGGTGGGTCATAGATGTATGCTGTTTCAAGACGATTTTTTTTTTCCTGATGTAATTCAATATTAACTCTAAATATGCTGGGATAGCTTAAAGATGAATATTATTATCCTTAGAACAGCCACTGAAACACAATGTGAAACTATTTAAAAAGTTGTAAAATATTAAAAATACTATTTGCAATAGCATTAAATGCTCACAACTACCTAGAGATAAATGTAATTAAAAACTCCATTTATAGTGAATTTTTAAAAACATTGTTGAGAGCAATAGAATAATACCTAAATAAATGAAGGAAATTACAATCTGTACTACACAAAAGATTACTTGTTTTAAATATAGGCATTACTTCTTCAAATTATCTATGATTTGAAGCAATTTAATCACAATTTTGGCAGAATTACGTGTAGAAATAAACAGCTCACACAAACAAAAAATTTAGGGCTCCCAGGCTTACATGTAAAATCTAAAACACTCTGGTAACTCCCTTAAAATATAAAACACATGGAAAATTATAGATTGAAACTTTTTTTATGGTAATGGGGTTTGGGCCTAGGAACCTGCAAATGCCAATCAAATGCTATTTCAGTAAGTTGTGTCTCCAACCCAATACTTACATTAGGTGGTTTCAAAGGGCTATAACAGCTATGTTTGGCATTTCTTGTTTGTTATTTCTATCTATCAAGCTTTGATATTTTTGGGTACAGTAGCAGAGAACCATCTGGCAAGAAACAGGAGACTCCTGTGCAATACTCTAAAAGCAACTTAGTCCTGTCACTATGTCCTTGATTAAATGTGGGAGTGAATTCTCCCTTAGTTGAGATTTGAAACGACTAGGTCCCTGATTAGGCACTGTCTTGATAACAGCAGAGTTGTTTAGTGGGTAGCCATTCCAGCTTTGACCTGGAAGTTTCAACCCCCATTGAGGATTCGGTAACTGTCACACCTACAAGGCAGGGCTGAGAGAGGACTCTGAAGACCCGAGAATGGGATGCATGGGCTCTCTTGGTTCCTGGACCCTGAATGCTGGAGGTAGACAGAGCAGAGTTCTCCAGAGAACACCGCTGGACTGCGCCACACCTTCCCAGACACTGTTACCTATCCCTTCACTTGTGAGTTACCCCATAAAATAAACCTCCCTTTTAAACTATGTGGAATGGCCTTAATAATTTCACCAATAGAGTTGAGCCATGTAAGGACCTCTGTCACTATTAAGTTGCATGGTAAATATTTAATAATTGTTAGATGTGTTTTATTTAATGTTTACTGTGTTATATATTCATTTTCTACATGTTAATGTAGTCACTAAGAGTGGAAACTATGCACTTGCAATAAGCAGTTTTAGACAGGACCCCAAATACAAGTCACACACTAAAGTAAAAACATAGACTTCATGGAAATCCAATAATTAAGCATAAGGAAAATAACTAGACAAATCACAAACAGCAAGGAATTAAATGTGGTGAAATATACTTGTATTTGTCTAGCATAATTAAAACAAATTAAAAGCCAACATGAGTATGGGAAATATATGCCAGTGGCAGAGTTTTCATTTAACATGTATAAAGCCATTAGGTTAAGCCATATTGAAAAAAAAAAAGCAAAGAAAAAGAAAAAAAATTTAAGTCTCCATAAGAGGTTTAAGAAGTAGAGGTACTTTACTCTCAGCTTGTACTTGAGGAATGATATTATAAGTATATTAGAACATAATTCACAGTGAATAAATGTCTTGAGGTTAAGTAAACTTTGAGTCAAGGTAGACCCTCAGTGTCATGCCTACCATTTTGAAAGGGAATGGAGAGGGAAATTTTTATAACAAATATAGAAAATAAGCTTGTATGACTATGAAGCAGAAATTATAGTAACAGCAAAGAAATGTCAAAAACTCCTGGAACCCAGCAACAGCAAGAAAGCAGCCAGTCATATTCCTTCCTTAGAACCTGCAGAAGGAGTGTGGGGATAAGGAAAATAAGGCCTAAAACTTTGGGACTTCAGCACTGTGAGGATACACCTCCATTCTTCTAAGCCATGCTTACCCAATACCAACTAAAAACAAACATAGAAAACATTGCACAGGCAGAGCAAATTTTAATTATGGATTTAGGAATGTGTGTGTGTGTGTGTGTGTGTGTGTGTGTGTGTGTGTGTGGTGTAAAAACAGCAATTAATAAAATATCAGGTTATGCATTTTTAAAGAGCAAAGGGAGGTATGTGGGAGGACATGGAGGGAGAAAATGGGATGGAGAATTGATAAAATTATTTTATAATATGAAAATCTAGTGTTTCCCCAATTGACTGGAAATATGTGTGCACAAACAACTCTGGATGTAAGCTTTCACAGCATATTATTTCTTAGAGTCCAAAG
This sequence comes from Onychomys torridus, assembly GCF_903995425.1. NCBI lineage: Eukaryota > Metazoa > Chordata > Mammalia > Rodentia > Cricetidae > Onychomys > Onychomys torridus. The sequence continues at coordinate 85,545,467 of NC_050444.1, forward strand.
CTGAGAACTGTCTAAATGTTCCTTAACAGGAGAAGGAGAAAAGAGATCACTCTACATTCACATGATTGACTAGTCCTTGGCATTTAAAGCACTCACATGTTGGGTACATGAGGGAATATGAATGAACCTAAGTATAAGGTGAATGGAAGAATCTAGTAAAGGAAAAAGATAATTTTGTGTTTCTATTCATTCACATGATTTATATTATTCTTTAAAATAAAAATCAAAAGAATGGTTACCTTAGTGATGATGGTGAAATATGATAGAATTAGCGAAATATGTCCTAAAGAAAATGATCCATACTATGGTAGGAATGCAATTTATACTAAAGTGATTCTCACAATTTGTATGTTTCTTTTAGGAAAATCATATTTAAAATAAACATACTTCTGGAAAAGCAAAAATATAGCATAAATAAAAATAAGCAGCAACAGTATCACCCTGTAGCACATAAACAGAAATCAGACGAAAATATTTGGAGCAAAATATGTGAGATTTTGATACTGGCTTTGGACTCAGCATTTGCCTTGGGACACAAGTTAATATTTGGCATCTGTGTGAACTTAGAGTGCAGTGTATAGTATAGCTGTTTCATACAAATTGGAGCTTTCTGTCCTGGAGGGACATAAGACTCAAGAAACTTCATAAAGACACTTAAAAGGACCAGAAAGCCCAGAAAAAAGACATAACAATAGTAGCAATTTCTCAAGAGAAGAGACACTCTTTAGTGATGCTCATTCTAAGTTTGGCAGGAAACTCCAGTGATCTATCTTTTCCTGAGGCATCATTATCCATGCTGCATTAGCCGTTTGCAGATTCAGCTGCCTTAGAGTCCACACATGATCCTGTGAGTAATCCTGGTAAACTCATTGAGTAAATTTTTTGGCACTCTGTCATTAGTGCCCTATCTGATATGAAGAGACATTTGTCCATATTTTCCCAGGAAAATTCATACAGTATATGTAAGCTCTCTGAAATTCATTTTCTTCATTTGTAAACTTGGCATATTTATATCGACATTGTACTTACATAGCAGGACATAATGCATTACATAAAACAATGTCTGTAAAGTGCTCAGTGAATTGCAGACATTACACAGCAAGTCTCTTCACTTCACTGATTCTCAGATTTCCCGTGAGTAATGGAATACTGCTAGCTGATACCAGAGTTAATTTTCAGCTATAGCTCCACAATGAAGATATTGAATGAACACACTTGAGTAGAGGAAAAGAAATGAAATGGACAATTCAGGCATGAAAATGAAAAGGTTGTTACCAAATGACATACACTGAATATTTACTAACACAAATAGAACAAAACTCATGATTTTCTTTTAGAATGTGTCTGGAGTGTAAACAGAACATACAGTTCCTCTCCAAGGAATGCTTGCTGGAAGCATCCTGTGCTCTATATTTTATACACTAGGGGCTACAGCTGTGTATTAGACAACTTTTCAAATAACATAGAGGTTTTATGCTAGTGGTGTGTTGTGTAGCAGTTTCCTCTGAGATTAAAGCCTTCCATCTTGGAGGGCAGCTCATTAAGACAAAGAATATTAAAAGGGAGGTGAAACAACCGGATGATCTACATTTTGGGGGAAGCTTGTTAAGCTCTGGAAATAAACAACTCAAAAGCACCAGAAGTTCTCTGAAACTGACCATTGTACCAGGCCTCTCACTTCCAAAGTGTGCATGCCTGTGCACGTGCACGCACACGCACACACACACACACACACATACACACACATACATACATACTGTAAGGACTGTTGAGAGACGCTCTTAGACCAGATCAGCTGGATGAAAGAAGTAGAAACTATTCAAGCCATTTAAAGGAAACCATGATCAGGTGAGCTACCTGGAAAAGGCCCACATCAATGGAACTTCATGAGAAAGGCAGCTTCCAACATGTACACATGCCTTCAAGTTGTGCAGCAAGTTCCAGGATTACAGCTTTTGTGTTCTGTCACCCATGATGGAGCTTATGGTGGCACATTTGTCTTTGAGTCACTTCCCTTTCTATAAGTAACCCTAGCAGTGGAACCAGGACCTGTCTCTGACACATGAGCTGGCTCTTTGAAACCTACTCTCTATGGTGGGATGCCTTGCTCAGCCTTGAGGCAGTGGGAGCAGTTTGGTCCTGCCTCAACTTGATATCCCATGCTTTGTTGACACCCATGGGAGACCTTACCCTTTCTTAATGGAGACAGCGGAGAATGAATGGGGGAGGGGCTAGAAGGAAAACGAGGGGAGCGAAGGGGAGGAGAGGAGGGAGGGGAAACTGTGGTTGATATATAAAAATAAGTAAAAAATTTAATTAAAAAAACGCATTGTTTCATCAAGTTGGATTTAGTGGTATCAGTTGTTAGGTCTGTCCTTAGTTTTCCATCTAGGTGTCTACTCACATTTCCCAGGGAATAGTGTTATAATGCATGATGGTAGAGAGCAGCTATGCATATACACAAACAAAAACAGAATGAACAAGCAAATGAGCTCAAATTACATTATGAAAACGCCCAGAGTTATTGATGAAAAAAAAAGTATATCTTTAGAGGCATAGGGGGCAGTAGTTGTTCATGCCTTTAATCCTAGCACTCAGGAGGCAGAAGCAAGTGGACTTCTCTGAGTTCATGACCAGCCTGGTCTACAGAGCCAGTTTCAGGACAGCCAAGGTCACACAAAGAAACCCTGTATCTCTAAACCAAAATAAATTGCTAGTAAAAAAATTTAAAATCATTTCTTCCTATGGCTCAGTGGTTAAGAGCACTGTCTTGTAGCAGGAATCTTAAATGGATTTATTAATAAAATCAAACCTGGTACCAGTTATTGGGGTGAATGCTGGAAGATCAGAGAAGCAGAACAAGCCACAGCTTCCTTACCTCAGCAGTTCCTCAGCTGATCCTGTGGCCTCAGACTGGAAGCCTCTGAGTCCTTATCCAGAATGAATCTCAGCTGAACTGTTGCTCAAAAGCCTAAAAGCTTAACCAAGCAAAAGCTTGTAGTTTCTGTTCTTCAAGCCTTATATACCTTTCTGCTTTCTGCCATCACTCCCTGGGATTAAAGGCTCTTGTTACCATCCCTGGCTGTTCCCAGTGTGGCCTTGAACTCATAGAGATCCAGGTGGATCTCTGCCTCTGAAATGCTAGGATTAAAGGCATATACTACCACTGCCTAACCTCTATATTTAATATTGTGGCTGTTCTGTTCTCTGACCCCAGATAAGCTTATTAGAGTTCACAATATTTTGGGGAACACAATATCACCACACTATCTGCACTTCCAGAGGACTGGGTTCAATTCCTAGGACCCACATGACAGTTCACAACTGTCAATATGTTCTAGGATATCTGATACCTTCACCCAGCTATACATACAGGAAAAACACCAATGCACATAAAAAATAGAAACATAGGATTTTATGTAGTTCAATAGTTCTAACAATTAATTCCATGAAAAGGCGGGCCCTTAGGCAAAAACCACTAAAACACAAACAAACAACAACAAAAATGAACTCCAGGTGCTTGACCAAGTACTTGGCTGTAGTTCTCTGCATCTGCTTCCATCAGTCACTGGATGTAGGTTCTATGATGACAATTAGGGTAGACACCAATCTAAATATAGGAAAAAGCTAGCCTTGTCCATCATTGCTAGGAGTCTTAGCTGTGTACATCCTTGTGAGTTCCTGGGGATTTCCCTAGCTCCAGATTTCTCTATAACTCCTTAATGGTTTACTCTATCAACATATATCTTCCATTGCTCTCCCTCTCCATTCCTTCCCCCAACTCAGCCACGTCATAGAACCTACACCCAGTGACTGATGGAAATAGATGCAGAGACCCACAGCCAAACATTTGGCCAAGCTCCTGGAGTTCAACTGAAGAGCGAGAGGAGGGAGTATAGGAGCAAGGGAGTCAGAATCATGATAAGAAAAACCATAGCAATAGCTGACCCAAGCTAGTAGGAGCTCACAGACTCTGGACTGACAGCTGGAGAGTCTGCATAGGACCACACTAGGTCCTTTGAATGTGGGTGACAGTTGTGTGGTTTTATATGTTTGTGAGTCTCCTGGCAATGGGACCAGGACTTATCCCAGCTACATGAACTGGCTTTTTAGAGCCCATTCCCTATGATGCAATGCCTTATTTAGCCATGATGCAATGCGGATGGGTTTGATCCTGCCCCAACTTGGTATGCCAGTATGGGTTGACCACCTAGTGGAAGCTTTACTCCATATGAGAAAGGGGATGGGGGCAAGTTGGGGCGAGGAAGGAATGGGAGAAGGGAAAGGAGGGGGAACAGGTTGGTATGTAAAATGAAAAAAAAATTAAGTAAAAAAAAAAAAGTTAACAAAGGGTCAACCACATGAATACTTTTGTAATGGAATTTTACCTAGTGAAGTGCAGCATTTTAATGGCTTTGTAAAGTATAAATTCATTTTAGTCTTACCTAGTACACTTATTTTTGTATTAGTTACTTTAAGGGTTGAGTCAAGGCTCTGTCTCATTTTACTTTTATTCTTCAGAATCCTCTAATTCTTACATGTTGGAAAGAAAGAAATATAGAAATGCACAGTTGTTCCCTAAATTTACTGGTCAAAATTACAAATGGCATTTCTGCTCACATTTTATTGGCAATGACTCATAATTTGGATAACCCAGATACAATGGAAATGGCAAATTCAGTGTTACTGAATAGCCACACTCCAAAGAAATTCCATGAAATTAAACAGGTCTGTGGGGTTGGGCAGGATTGGAGAAAACTTCAGCTACGGAGGTGAATTTTAGGATACTGTGTAATTCATACAGACAAAAGTCATTCATTTGTGACAGGATTACAGTGGTTATGAATTATGGCCAGGATTGTAATTTTTGTTAGTATAGAACCTCTTCAAATTGATTGGCTACCAATCCATTTATTCTTAGACATGACAGAAGATGGACTCACTTTTCCACTGAATTGAAGAAAATGAAATACAAATTCTATAATTGGATATCTTAGTTTAAGCTCTCATACAAGGAAACACTAAAGTCACAGCCTAAATATAAGTAATTCATTTGGAAGGTAGTGATAATAAGGAATAACAGAGTTAGATAAGTGAAGATTGCCAATAGTCAGTAGCCACTGTATACAGTTACCAGCATGAGTAAAGAGATGTTAATCCCACTAGGGAATTATAGCAATGTGTGTAGAATGCCTATCTCAGCTCTCTTCCCTTTGGCAGCAACAAATAATGGACAACGATGGGTTAGATAGTGCAATTCTATTCTTAGACACTGTTTTCTGTTGCATGCTTTGGTGGGGCTCCTACAACCACTACTACCTCCTATAAAAAGATACACAAATGCAAATGGCTGAAATTTGGACTATCAGAGGACTATGGAAGCCACCAATAATGTGTGTTGTCTTAAATCACTTCAGGAAAGTTACTCCATTTTTGACCACCTCAGTTTCCTCAGATGAATAACAATTGTAGTGGAAATATGCAATCATTTAATGGTGAATAATAAGTTAATGTTTAAAATGAATGGCGATAATTTTGAGAAGACTGGAATTGATTCATTAAAATTCTGAATGTGTAGAACTTTAAAGAGCCTTCTATGCAAATGTACAGTAGTGTAGCTAGAGTTTTCCTGCCTGGCCCACAATCAGGACAAATCTCTCTCACCCACCATATGCTCAGACCCAACCAAGTAAACACACAGAAACTTATATTGCTTACAAACTGTGTGGCTGTGGCAGGCTTCTTTCTATCTAGTTCTTATATCTTAAATTAACCCATTTCTGTTATTCTATAAGTTGCCACGTGGCTCTTGGCTTACCAGTACTTTACATCTCGCTTCTCATGGCAGCAGCTTACAATATCTCTGCCTCCACCTTCCTGTTCCCAGAATTCTCTTCTCTGCTTCTCCTGCCTATATTTCCTGCCTGGCTACTGGCCAATCAGCATTTTATTTACACAGAGAGATATCCACAGCACTTCCTCTTTTCTAATTTTTTTTCAAAGGAAGGTTTTAACTTTTACATAGTAAAATTACATATAACAAAGCAATTATCAAGCAAGAATTATAGTTACAATATTAAAGAAGATATCTTATCTAATATTTGTGAGTTTAAGGTTTTATATCTAACTTATCTTTTATCATAACTGAGAAAATTATAACTATCTAGTCTTTAACCACATCAAAGACCTGAGAAGGATATAATATTACCTGAAAACCAGGAGAAGGATGCAAGCAACTTTCAGGAGTCTTGCAGGGTAGACAGAGACAGCTGGCAGCCTGGACAGTCACCTAATGTTCCTTTGTAAAGTTGGGGCATTTGTCTTCAGCCCACAGGGCTAGAGTCTCTCAGTCAATTTTTTCAGTGTCCTGTAGAATGTCTGGTAGTTTCCTGTGTGAAGCAGGAACCTGAAGGACCATTTTGTCAAGCAGAGTTTAGTGGTCACCTTTCTATAGGTCCTGCATGTCCAGTTGATCAAGCAGTGCAGGCAAGAACAGTTTCTTGCCCAAATGGCTATTTTTGTCAAGGTGAAGATAAGATATGAAGTATCTTCAATGCCCATCCTCCTCTCTGAAGTAAATCGGTGTTGCCAGGAGCAGACATGTCTTACTGTCCAGAAAGTCTAAATTTTAAAAATATTTTAAATGCCATATTCTGAAGGTCTTTGAAGTATTTGAAGATTACCTGTCTATCTGAAATATTTCTGTGTATACCTAGAAATTTTAACTAACATGGCTACAAGTATGATTATCATAGATGACTAATTATTAATCTATTTTTAATTATCCATTATAATTTAAAATGAGCTATACAAACATAATAACTTAAACACAAATAGAAATATACACACAGTATAACAAAATTAACTTTAAGTTTGTATCAATAGACTAAAATCTATACCAATGTAAACCTCTTTAAACAAGTTGTTGCTCTTAAGAAGTAAGTTCCTTAATCTACCATTTCATCCTATTATATCTATATCATACCCCCTTTTCTTCTTTAGAAAGAGATCACATTTATAATCAAACTGCTTTAAATAAAAATACTTTTTTTTTTCTGTCCCACATCAGAGGGCTCTTCTGATTTGGTACATAAAAATCTCTTAATCTTTTCTTTTAGCAATATGTCTGGGTTTAGAGAAGGAGTGAGCCAATTCCATCTCCAAAGCCAGCTTGATAATTTTGGGAAATTGGGCATAGTTTCTCTTACTACTTCCTGCTGGAGGGGGGCACTGTATCTTATGGGGACACAAAGAAAATTTTAGGATTATGGAGTAGTCCATGAGGGTAAACCTCTGAGCCAGTTGCCTTGAAACCATTTTGGATGTTGGATCATCTGGGCCATGGTGTCATTGGAGACCTTTCAGGTGGTCTTGGCTGATCAAATCTGATGTATCTTAATCTGGAACAAATCCACAGCCTCTGGCTTTCTGTGGAAACAAAAATAGAGCCTCTTTTCTAAAGCAACATATCCTTGTATCAAAATTTTGAAGTCAAGGTGTCTTTAAAATATACAGATTGGCTTAACTCTGCTGCCTTTACAATCAAATATCTCTCTTTAGTTAAAAATCCCAGAGACAACACAATCCAGATTATTTGTGTAATATCCATCTTTACATGGCTTATTTTTTTATATTACCTTTACTGTCTCTTTAAAGACTTTATTTTTAAAAACTATCTGTTTATATAACTGCATATATTCCTTTTTTTCTTTCAAGCCTACATACTTTTTTATACACATTTAAAGTCTTGTTCCATCTGAATTTGTCTTATTGTGAATCAATTGCTTTAAAGTGCAGCATTTCTAAGACTGAAACACTACTGTGGCTGTTGGCTCCACCCCTGTCAGCTTCCCAACCTGGAGGTGGTACAGTTTACAGCCAGCTCTGGGTCTGGAGCCATGTGTACCATCAACTGTCAGAAGCAGTTCTGTCAAAGCAGCACATAGCCCAGAGACCTTTTTTTTTTTTTTTTCTTTTTTAACAAGCAAAGGCTAAATCCACCACACAGCTGAGTAAAGTGCTGCTTGTAAACTCCTCATTTCTGCCACACTGCAGGTCAGACACACATGCCAGGAACTCACCATAGTAGCTCAAATGGGCAGGCTGCTGCTCACTTGAGAGAGACAACTAGGAAGCTGTTTTTAGCTCCAGTTTATAATCTTTTTTCTCAGGTTTTAGGTGGAAAGTCTTGCCCCACATTGGGCGCAAGATATTGGTGAAATTATTAAGGCCACTCCATGTAGTTAAAAGGGAGGTTTATTTGTGGGGTATCTTACAAATTAAGGGGTAGGTTGCAAGGTCTGGGAAAGGTATGGCACAGTCCGGCCATGTTCTCTAGAGAACTCTGCTCTGTCTACCTTCAGCTCCTGGGTTCTTGAACCAAGTGAAGCCTCTCCTCTCTATCTTGGGTCTTCAACTTCCTCCCTTAGCCCTGCCTTGTGGGCATGACCATTACTGAAGCCTCAATAGGGGTTGAAACTTCCAGGCCAAGGCTGGGATGGCTACCCACTACACAGTAGGGGAAAGAGCCCATGTATTTGAGAAGCAGAGAGAAAATTAATATGAGGTAAAACTATGACCAAAGGAAATCCTGGTCCAAATGAGTTCAGAAAGGCAGGCCAAGGTTAACTCAAGAAAGACTCTTAGATAATGGGATTTACTTCAAATCTATGCTTCAGCAGCTTCATGTGACTTTGTACACTTGAGAGATCATGTTTCCATGGGGTAGAGGCACAGGCACGATCAGAGAGCATTACTAGAAGCATCTTATGGAGTGAGTTATTGTTTGTAATCAACAGTAGTGAGATTCTCTGATGGAGTAAACACTAGTAAGATTATTATTCTAGTATTAGTTAAATCCATTTCTAAGGTAAGTTGGGAATTTCTGAAATCAACACAAATCTTCAAACCTAAAAACTTCTAAGAGATTGTTTTTCAATTGTGAAACTTAAGATATTGAAGATATTGAAACAATAGAACTGAGTTTGTTTGTTTGTTTGTTTTTCTGAGGCAGGACTTTTTTGTGTAGCTTTGCGCCTTTTCTGGAACTCACTTTGTAGACCAGGCTGGCCTCAAACTCACAAAGCCTGCCTCTGCCTCCTGTGTGCTGGGATTAAAGGCGTGCACCACCACCACCCAGCAAGTTGCAGTTCTTTAAAAGGAAGTTTATTCCAGATGAACATTGGAAGTCTGAAATTTAAAAAAAAAAAAGTCTCTATGGCTGAAAACAATGGAAAGAATTCCAAAGACTATTGGCTACCGCCCTGCCAGTAAATGTTCTCTGGCACATACAGCTATGTCATTTCAAGAAACACTGAACATGTATAATGAAGAATGTTGGACACAGATCTTCAGGAACACAATAATAATACATTCTATGAAACACACACTCCAAGAATTAAATTATAAATCTTTGGTGTTGTTTTAAGGCTTCTAATATCCCCTGCCTCATCTTAGTTGCTGATGATCTTGTCTCTTACTTCATAAGGAAGCATCTTTTCATAAAATAATACACAAGTGATCATTTATATACCCTTATTCTTTGTTACTTGGTATGAAGTCTGTTTCCAGTAAAACCATCTCTAGTACAAACTTCTTTGTCTTAGTAGGAAATAAATCCAATTATTTTATTTTTATTCCATATTTTTTCTTATGCAGAGCAAAACATACAGAGCCGTTTTAAACCATCTATCACACTTCTTGTTCATTGTGAACCTTCACAGTTAATTGATTCAACCTTCAAGTATCCAGAATAATTCCATTATAATTAAATGTATTTTTCTAGCATGAACTATTGCGTTCATGTCTTTCCTTACTCTTTTCCTCTTCTTCACCTACAACAGGATACTGCATGTTCTTGCAGGGGAATAGCAGCATGGAAACATATTTTTGATTGTTATAAATAACAACCAGGGTTAGAGGAATCTGCTGGCTAGAATCTGAGGCTGATATATAAAATTAAATTAATTATAAAATAAAAATATTTTTAAAAAGAAACCAGAAATACAACTAAATTTCCATAATGTGTAGTCCAGTTTCCATAATAAGTAATTTTTAGGCTCAACATGGTTTCAAAATTGAGAATCAGTGGTCTGTAGCTTATCTTCAAATCAGCCAATGGAGTGAGCCTGTGTAGGGTCTAAGAATTTCCAATTATTCTCCAGTTTCTCTGGGGCAAAATCCCAATTCCAATTACTTTTATTTATCCACAAGGTGCTGGAATGTATGATGTTACTTCTCTGCCCCAGGCCACATTTGTCTCTTTGTCTTTATAGGTAGAGTACCACACCACTGGGCTTTGGACATCCAGGTTCCCCAGGACTTTCAGACTGACTGTTCTATCTGGTGAGTCATACTCTTACCAGGTACCCACAGTGCCATCTCCCTCTTCTTCTTCATGGCTTGTACCAAAGTCACAATTTCACTTCACTGTCCCATTAATGCTGAGCACACCCCAGCATGCCCTGTTTCACTTGTAGATCCTTTCCCCAAAATAACTATTATGAACTGAATTATGTTCCCCAAATTTACATATTGACATCCTGACTCCCAATATCTCAGAATGTGACTTTGCTTGGATATGGTGCATTTAAAATAACTAAACTAAAATGAAGTAGAGGAGACCCTATTTTACCATAACCTGTGTCCTAATGAAGAGCATACAGGCTGCAGAGGGAAGACACTGGAAGAAGAAGCCACTATTTACATGCCTGAGAGAGAGGTACTCTAAGCACCTGTCCTGTTTATGCTTTGATGTCAGAGTTCCAGAATGTAGGATTCTGATAAAGTAAATTTCTGTTGTTGAAGCCATATAGACTGTGAAACTTTGCTACAGAAGCCCCAGAAATTAGTGTAGTAATCATTTCCTTCTATTTCATAGCACAATTTAATCTTTTTGTTTATTGTATTATTTTTGTTTTGTTTTGTTTTGATTTTGAGACAGAGTTTCTCTGTGTAGCTTTTGTGCCTGTCCTAGATCTCACTCTGTAGACCAGGCTGGCCTAGAACACACAGAGATCCACCTGGCTCTGCCTCCCGAGTGCTGGGATTAAAGGTGCATGCCACCACCTCCTGGCTGCATGGTTTAATCTTTAGACATACTTATTGCTTAGCTGCTGCCTTTATAGAATTAATTGTAATCTCCCTGAAGTTGTTCCTTTAGTTCGTCTCAGATGTGTAGATTTGTTCTTTTCAAATTCAAGTCTTTGAGAAGAACTACAGTATGATGAATGTAGTGGATAGCCATCCCAGCATTGGCCTGGAAGTTCCAACCCCCATTGAGGCTTCGGTAATGGTCATGCCCATAAGGCAGGGTGGAGGAGGAAGCGGAAGACAAGGATCGGGAAGAGGTCACTCTCTTGGTTCCCGGACCCTGGACGCGGGAGGTAGACCTAGCAGAGTTCTCCAGAGAACACTGCCGGACTGCACGATACCCTTGCCAGACCCTGTAACCTACCCCCTCATTTGTAAGTACCCCACAAAATAAACCTCCCTTTTAACTATGTGGAGCGGCCTTAATAATTTTACCAATAGATGAAGGGAATTAAAATGGCTTACCTGACCTTATGGCCAACAATGAGTGGCAGAGGCAGTAGAAACTCTAGTGTCCCTCATAGGCTGCTGTTTTGACTGTGCAGTTGCCTTAGCACAAAGAATTGTGAAATGCTAGGCCATGTTCACTCAATGAACAATCTAAGATTCATCAGATTCCCAGTTCCAATATCTCTACACATATGAGCAATGAAGGAAGACCACTCAAATTTTCCACTGCTAGAAAAATATGCTTCAATTATTTGTGAGGAATAAAATACAGATACATAATCAGAGATAGTGCTGTTGAGGAGTAAGTGAGAGAAAACTCAAAACCCTGTGCTTGTGCACATGTGTACAGGTGACACATATATGCATCAATGTGTATACAAGTTTGCTCTCCTGCACATGTGCATGTCGAGGCCTGAGGACATAAACTATCTTATTATTTCACTCTCTACCTTATTCCCATGATCAAGGATCTCCCAGTGAAACTAAAGCTCCCTGATTATCTTCTGGGCTGTTCACCAGTTCAGCAAGCCCTGAAGTCCTCTGGAGTCTGCCATTATCTGAGGCAGGGTTACAGGCATAGGTCTTCATTCCCAGCTTTTTATAAGGGTGCCAGGGATCAAAGCTCATGCCCTGGGTTGGGGATTGAGCTCAGTGGTAGAACGCTTACCTAGCAAGTGCAAGGCCCTGGGTTTGGTCCTCAGCTCCAGGAAAAAGAAAAAGAAAAAGAAAAAAAAAAGCTCATACCCTCATGCTGTTGAGCAAACACTCTTACCCACTGAACTATCTTTCCAGCCCTAAAAAAAAAAAATTATTAATGCAAGGTACAAGGTAGAGAAAAACAGAAGCCAAAAGTAAAAGGAATTATGAATTAGAAGTAACCAATAGATTTCATAGTTACCTCCTTTTTTACTTGCAAAGATGACAAAGCTTAAGTTATAAATATAAATATGTATTTATTGTCCCTTCCCAGGATACAGCTGCAACTTGCCGTATTGGTGAAGTCTTCTATCATCCTCCTAAGATCTTAGCAAACTAACCAGTTTATATAGAGTTAACAAAGAGTGTTCCCACACGAGCAATGTGCCTTGTTCCCATGGAAGAACTCCCCATATTCTCATCTTTCACTGTGATTTCCTTTTAGCCAGAATCAACTGCCAAGAAACTAACTAAACAAATAAATAAGCAAATAAATAAAATAAAATAAATAAGTAAATAGGAAGAGATGGGGAGGGAAACATGCCCTGATTGAATCTATTTTCATCTCATGAAAAATATCTTAATTTTCACTTATATTCCATGCCTGTAGCTGAGGGCCATTAAAACTAATAAAAGTACATCATTTGTGACAGATCTTAGAAAATAGTTTCTGCAATCCACTGCTTTCTCAAATGCTCATTAGAAGTTGTGGTTTTTCTTCTGAGAAGAATGCTGGCTGAATGCTTAAAACATGTTCTCTCCAGCTTTTGACAAACCAAGCTGGCAATGGAGTCTTTGAATCAAGTCTTGCCTTAAAAAGATGTTGTGCCACTTTATTAAACATGACCAGAAACACCACATCACAGCAGAGAAAGTGAAAATTCAAGTCAGTTGGAGGAGAGAGAATCAACAACTTTTCTTCTGTTTTTGACATTTTCTGGCATCAGAATAAACTGAGAATCTGCATTTAGAATAGGCAAAATATTCTGCATGATTTTGAGTTATCAAATACAACTCATAAGTATTGCTTCTTTCCTTTGAAATCAAAAGACCACTTCGCTAGATACTATGTGAGTATTTTGTAGATATTTATGTGTATATCACCTGAAAATAACAATTGCAGTATTAATGATGTTTACTGTCTCTAATAATTTTTATGTGTGTAAAAAGTGAATGCATAACAGAAACCGAGAAATGTGAGTCAGCAAATGCTGACATATATTATTTGTAATAATATTATTGAATACTTACTGTATATTTCATTTTGAGATAACGTCTTCCTGAGGAGTCAAGGCTAGCCTTGAACTCACAATTCTCCAATCAGAGATTCTTAGGGTCTAAAACTACAGTAAAATCTTGCCAAGATGTACTTGTAGTGATGTCTACTTTCATTTGTATTATAAAACTGAAGTTACCTCCATGTTATGAAATTTTATACTAAGAATTTGAGTACTGTGATTAGTTATTGGTTTTAAGACAAGTTTTATCATTGCATTTTGTTTATTTATGTGTTTACTTATTTAGTTATTTAATATGGTGGGGCTATACCTGTAGCACCTTATAAATGTGTAGAGGCCAGAGGACAACTTGCAAGAGGTCACTCTTCCACCATGTGAGTCCTGTGGATCCAACTGGTCTTGTCTGGCTTGTCAGCAAGAACTTTTACACATTCAGTCACTTTTTGACCCCTAGATATTATTTTTATATAAGTAAGCTATGCAAAGAAACCTTGCATAAGAAACTTAAAACACATAAAAACAAGAGATAATTTTGAGCCAAGTATCAGTCAGGTGAGTGGATCAAGCTCAGCCTTCCAAACATAAAAATGTACATGTATGTGTTTAAGTTTTAAAATGTTTCATTTCTGTTCTTTCAGATCTTGAATAAAAAAATATGTTTTTTTCTTACCTAAACTGAAAACAAATAACAGAATACTGGGAAACTAGTTCTGCCTAGCTCACTTGATACAGCAGCAAATTCCTTCCCTGTTATCAAGTTTCCAATTATGTTCCTGAGTAACTAAATTAGAGACTGCCCATTGAGCAAATGATAGTAGCCCCTCCACAAATGTTTCCTTTATTGTTAATTTAAGAGTGGTGGTTATAGCTCTTCTATCTGATTCAGACACATAAAGACAAAAGACAATTCAAAGATGATATCTTTATATCACAAAAAATAAATAGGGAAAATTGAAGGGTAGTATCCTTCTATGTATACCACAATAATAATAATGGTCATCATTAGAACTGGTTTTGTAGTCATTCCTGGTATCCACCACTGTCTACTGTGACCTGTTACACATTTTATTTATCTTCCATGAAAGCAGGTGACAGTCTTGGTTTCCTGGTCAATGATATTGCTGTATGAAGTCAGTGTGAATCCAACCTACTTGTAGTTGTTCTGTTTCTCTGGGGCCTGGAGACAGACATGAGCAATTTCAGATTTACAAGCATGGAGAGGTAAAGAAAGAAGTGGTGGGGGCCAATTCTGAATGGCATCATTAGTCTTTCCCTGACCACTGGTTTCTTCAAGGAGAAGTTGGAAAGTGGCCAAAACTGTCAGGGAAGCCTGCACAGAATTTAGAAGTTCACAGCTTTCAGCCTTATTGAGATATGTTCATGCAAACTTGATGGTTTTATTTCTTTTCAATTAATGTCTAAAGTTCAATATTAAATACTTTTCTAACTTTAGTGATTCACTCTCTATTGAAACTTACTGACTTCTATGACTACAATTCAGTTTTATTTTTTTATTCTTAGGGTAGACACTGACAACTTTAAAACTTTATCACTCCTTCTTCCCATTTCACAGTAATTCAGTTTAGGCAACCAAGTCCATTATTTACATTGCTTTGGCTAAAATATTTGATCATAACACACATTAGTCACCCAAAATATTGCTTTCTACAGATACTTGATTACAGGTATTTAGAGGTGATAAGATCAGAACTCAATAGACAACCCTGAACCAGTCCAGAATTCAAACATCTCATTAAGATACCATCTCTTTGAATCTTTCTCAGCACCAAGAGGTATGGTGCATAAAATGAGAAGTCTGCCATGGGCTCTGGCATTTGAATAGTTAGTTGACAGTTGTTGGTGCTGTTTGGATAGGTTTAGGAGGTGTATCCTTTCAGGAGGAAGTACATTGTGGGGGATGGTTTGGGATTTGAAAGCCACATGCTCTCACAAGTTCACTCTCTGATTCCTGCTTGTTGTGCAAGATGTAAGTCTTCATCTTTCTACTCTATCCACCATGCTTGCCTACTGCTATGCTTCTCTTAAGTGATAGTGACAGACTTTTATCACTCTGGAATCATAAACTCAAGTAAGTCCTCCACATAAATTGCCTGTGTCATGATGCTTTTTTTATAGCAAGAGAAAAGTAACTAATACAAGAGGCAAGTGACAATAATTGTGCCCCTCAGAAGTGTATTGCAGGAAGAAAGATGCAATAAGAGAAACAGTACTGCAAGGGTATGTACAGTTTTGATTTCACCTGTTGTGGGACTGGTTAAGAAGATTCTATTAGGTTGTTTTCTCAGGAGGGTAAAATAGATCTAGAAGGACAAGCTAGGGCCTTTGAACATGGCTTGGAACTGTAGCTTGTTCTATTGCCTGCAATGGTTCTACAGGAGAAAATGAAGTTGATTATCAAAGTTAAACCAAGAAGTAGAGTAACTGAAGTCAAATCAGGAAAAGTTAGAGCACTTATGGTCATAGATACAGCTTCATGCTAGTAAAGGAAAATAAATGGGTGAGTCACCACATGTTTGAGCTACAGAACTACCTGGTCATATGGTAGCTAAATAATAAAACCCAAGATATTATCTGCTTCATTTTTGCTGTCTAAATCTCTAGTGACAATGTCTTCTGTAACATCCTCATGGAAAATGTAGAAAGAAGATGATTCTGGGGAAGTTAGTTTAGCTTGGTGAATGTGAAGCATTACAAAACCATTCAAGTCTCATTTCTTGAGTTAACTTCTATATACTTAGAAAAGTTCCCCGTGTTTGCAATTTGCTGTTAATAATATATAGTCATGAATCATCATCAAATCTACATTTCCATGTATTAAGAAGAGCAGTTACAATTACATTGTTTAAAGATGTTCCTGAACAGATTACTTGGAGAAATGTAATTTGTGTTTAAATTATAAGACTTAAATGAGATAGCATATATTAGGTAATTGGCATGAGTATGTAGTTATCAAACACTAATTACTTTGTACTGCCAAAAATGCATGCTCTCTTTCACTTTGAATTCATGAGTTGTGTCAATCATTTTTATTTCTGTATTCATTTTCTTATACACATTAAAAAAATCTCTGTTGGCTGTAGTTGGACTTTTTCATCAGGACTTGCTATCTCCCCAATAATTATATAGAAACTTATTATTAATTATAAAGGCTTAGCCAATAGCTCATGTTTGTTATTACCTAGCTCTTACAATTAAAATTAATCCATTTCTATCAATCAACATGTTGCCACAGGTCTCATGACTTTTACCTCTTCTTTAGCACATCTTGATCCCTCTGCATTGGCTGGCAACTCTGCCCTTCTTATCAGAGTTTTCTCTGTTTGACTCTTCTGCTTATGCTACCTCCCTAACTAATGGCTGTTTAGCTTTTTATTAAACCAATCAAAACGTACCTTGCCAAAGATAGATGCTCACAGTATACAAAATGTCTAGCCTCACAGATTACTCCAGCCAAAATTTCAGATAATCCCTTCATTTTCCCCTCACACTAAGACTAACTACAGTTAGATTTCCCAGGACTTGACCAGTATCTCAATTTTCTCAGTGTTCCCTTAAGATGCTAGTGTCCACAGACAACAGAAAGGAGTCTAAAGTGCATGCCACCTTTTGTCTAAATAAAAAGGAAAGAACTTAACTTTAAACAGTAAAGCTATATATAATAAGAACAATTATCAGGTAAGAATTACATTTACAATATTCAGTCCATTTGTATTTGACAATTTTGGCAAAAATACTCCATTATTTATCCTATCTTGGTGAGTCCAAAGTTCTTTATTTAATTTACTTTCCATCATA
This sequence comes from Onychomys torridus, assembly GCF_903995425.1. Classification (NCBI taxonomy): domain Eukaryota; kingdom Metazoa; phylum Chordata; class Mammalia; order Rodentia; family Cricetidae; genus Onychomys; species Onychomys torridus. The sequence goes on from NC_050444.1 coordinate 85,562,758, forward strand.
ACTAAGGGAAATTAAAACTAACGATGACTATCTAGTCTTCAATTCCACCAAAGACCCCAGAAGGATACATTACCTTAGTAAAAAGTAAGTGCATTGCAAGCAACTTTCAAAATTGTAAGAAATGATAGAAACAGCTGGCTACCTACATAGTCACCCAAGGATCCTCTACCATGTTAGGTCATCCATCTTTGTCCTATAGGGCTAAAATTTCTGACAGACTTTTCTGTGAAGTAAGGATTTTAAAAGATTGTCCTATCCTGTTACAGCAAAGTTCAGCAGTCACTTTATTTTGTGTACTGATTGTCCAGTTTGGGCACTATGCTGTCAGCTGTTGAGGCAAATAGCTAGCTTTTGCCACAAAGAAAGCACACTATAAATGAAGTTTCTTCAATATTCATCAACTTTTTTTTTTAAGTTAATTGGTCCTGCCAGGAGAGGATGTGTCTCACTGTCATGAAAAGTCTTATGCTATTAAAATATTTTAAATGCCATACTCCATAGGACTTTGAAGTGTTTGAAGACCATCTATTTAAAAAAATTCTGTTTGAAAACATACATACAGAAATCCATACCAATGTAAAATATTTGAGACTAATGGTTGCTCAAACTATACTCAACAATCCCCCCTTGTATCATATACTTTCTGTACTATATCTTTCTTTTTCCCTTCAGAAAGAGCTCCCTGAATCTAATCTCCTTTGTATATGTTTTTTTCTGACCATTACAAATAATAATTTATAACCAACCCCCTAAACAATGATAAACATACATAGCCTAACTAAATGACCAAAACCATCCATCCCACCTCTTGGGTATGAGGACATCATGCATTTTAGACTCATTTCTGTTATCTGAGGACACTAGCATCTTAAGGGAACACTGAAAAAATTGAGATAATGGTCAAGTCCTGGGAAATCTAACTGTTTTCTAGTCTTTGTGTGAGGGGGAAATGTAGGGATTATCTGAAGTCTGGCTGGAGTAGTCTGTGAGGCTGGACCATATCAACCAGCATCCTTGAAGCTGTTCTGGATGTAGAACTCTGAGGAAACAGCAACAGAGGCATTCTGAGAGGCTGGATTACCTGTTTTCATTGGTGTCTGCTGTATTTGCTCTGAAAACACACAAACATTCAAAGTTAACATACATATCTGCATTAATAAAAGTATGGACCGTGTGTTGTACACAAGTTCGCTAAAGATGATTGTTTTGTTCTATGTTTAAGCAGGTAAAATATACATCACTTGTCTTGTTGTTCTTCTAGGTTTAGTTCTTTATGTTTGTAGTCAAGATTTTCAGGGGGTCTTCCCTGATCAGGTCTGATTTCTACTGATATGAAAGGAATCCATAGCCTTTTGTTTCCATAAATTCTTCTCCACTGCAACATATTGTCCAATTTTCATTTTTAAGTTAAGGCATTTAAAAATATATAGTTTGGTTTAATTAGCAGTTTATATAATCCAGTGTCTCCCAGCTGCTATTGTTTTCTGTCAATTAGCATTTTAAGCATTCAAAGGTAAAAGACACCATATAGCATTCAGATTCCTTGTATATTTTCCATCCTCACAATGCTTATTTTTATATTATTTTTTTCTTTAAAGAATTTATTATTTATAACCTAGTTTTTCTATGACTATACCATTTTTTCTTTCTTAAATCTAAGCATATTTTAAATACACTGTAACCTGTTTCAGAGAGGTTTTTCTCCTTTGGATGGGTCTGTAATGTGTAACTGTAACCTTTTCTGTTTGCATGAGCAAAAACTTAAATCTGCCACTCAGCTTAGCTCATTGCAAACCAGTAGCTCAAGCATGCAGGCAGCTACTGAGAGATGTGTCTCTGTACCACAGTGGCATGAGAGACATGAGACTAAGAAGCCACATTTAGCTCCATTTTTGTGTGCTTAGAACCTCTTTTAAAGCTTTTTCAGGTCTTATATGGATATATGTGACCCCCACAATGGACATCATTTGTAGTTGGATTTTTTTTTCCATTGGGACCACCGACTCCCCAATAAAGACATGGAGACTTATTACTTAATATAACTTTAACCAATAGCTTAGGATTGTTACTACCTAGCTCTTACAACTAAAATTAACCCATTTATAACTCTCTATATGCTACCATATGGCCTGTGGCTTTTACTTGTCTTCTAGCATGGCTTGATCCCTCTTGATCTGCTGATGACTTTGCCCTTCTTCCAAGAATTCTGTCTGTTTTGCTGTCCAACCTATACCTCCTGTGTATCTAATGCCCATTTAGCTTTTTATGAAACCAATCAGGAGGTGCCTTGGCAAAGACACCTCTTCATAGTGTATAAAAAATTATTCCACAACAGTTGACTTTATTGTATTTATTAGGTTATGAAAATTAAATTGAAATAATCTATTTAAACTTATGTAAAAAAAACCATAATGTTTAAATAGAAAAGTATTATACCTTATACTGATTTCAAACTTAATTTGATAATTATTTGACAAAACCTTCAATTCATCTATTGACAGGAATTTTCATTTGTAGTCTTTTGGAGAGGCACTGAAAGGCTGAACAAAATTAATTTTTAAACATACCATTTATACATTACCTCTTTCAAGGAAATAACACACACACACACACACACACACACACACATACACACAAAACCATGGGCAGTTAAGTTTTGTTGTGAGAAGTTTATGCAAACAGTTCAATAAATAGTTCCTTAAGCTTTGATAAAGTGATGGATCCCATGGAATCTAGTAAGTGTATTATTTCCACAGAGTACTTTTTTTCACTTAATTTTGTTCTTAGGCTATTTACTTTTTCTAAAATATCGATATCCATGAATTCCCCATCTGCTAATTACAATGAGTGTCTTGTCTCTTCTTCAGTAATCAAGAGAGCAGCACTAAAAACTACACTCTTAACCTGAAACACCCTTTCTTAGGTGACACTGATATCTAGGTGGGCTCTATAGAGAGTTTATCTACCTGTCTTTACAGTACTATGAGGAGAGGTATGTATCTGCACAATTTGGAGGAGGTCTAACTCATACATGTATATGTATATGATAGACTATAGGAAATAAACATTCATAGCCTACTTTAAAATCAAAGCCAGAACAGAATGATGATGATTTCTAGTCTAGTTTACCAATATCATGGTAGCACCAATAGTCATAAAAATAGGATATGTTTTCCTTTACTTAAAAAAATAAAACAAACAAAAATTTCACAATTGATAAGTCTTACTATCTAGAAAAAAGAAAAATATTAACAGTCTTTATTCAGATTATATATAGTTACTATATTCAATACTTTAATATATTCTGAGAAAGACTAGGGTTAGCTATAAATTGATGTCCTTTCAAGATGTGTACTAGTTTTGTTGCTTATTATAACATAATCATGGATTTCTAAACTGTAAATGACATTACTTTACAATGTTTTCTGTAAATAAGTAAAGTAATATATTTACAAATTTGTGTCTGTACACCATTTATTATTTTATGAAGTAATTTCAATCCTTTAGATTTTTAATTCTTATGAAATGCTAAAGAAGTGGGGAGATGGCTCAGTGGTTATGAGCATTTGCTGCTGTTCCAGAGCTTTGGTGGTCAGTTACTAGTATCAACATCAGGTGGCTGACAATTGCCTGAATCTCTAGCTCTCGGGCCAGATTCTCTCTTCTTCACTCTATAGGCTACTGTACCAATCTTCACATATCCATACAATTACACAAAGTACCTACATACTTATGTCAATTTCCATATCTAAAAACTTTGATAATATATAAGTTAAAGTTATGGTCAATCAGTAAGAGAATTGATTAACAAAATCAAAGAAACATTTTATGAATCCATTCAAAAATTACTGTTTGTTGGGATTTGATAAATTATTTTCTTCATTCCATTAATGAAGCAGTTATTTTTCAATGCATTAATCAAGCTATAAGCACTTATCCAGAGATGAGACTCTGGGTTCTAAGTCAAAATTCCCACTCTTGGTGCACGGACATCTGGAGCAAAGCTGTGAGGATACATAAATGTTTATTGAAATATTGTCAAAGGGTTTATTATTATTATTATTATTATTATTATTATTATATTTGTGTTTTAATTTTACACATTAGCCATGGGTTCCCCTGTATTCCCCCCTCCCATCCACGCCCCCCACCTTACTCCCAGCCCCTCCCCTCCATTCCCATCTCCTCCAGGGCCAAGACTCCTCTGGTGGATTCAGTACAGGCAGGTCCAGCCCCCTCCTTCCAGGCTGAGCAAAGTGTCCCTGTGTAAACCCAAGGTTACAAACAGCCAGCTCATATACTAAGGACAGGTCCTGGTCCCACAGCCTGGATGCCTACCAAACAGTTCAAGCTATTCAATTGTCTCACTTATCCAGAGGGCCTGATCCAGCTGGGGGCTCCACAGCTGTTGGTTCATAATTCATGTGCTTCCATTCATTTGGCTATTTGTCCCTGTGCTTTTTGCAATCTTGGTCTCAACAAATCATGTTCTTACAGTCCCTCCTCTTTCTCGACAGTTTGACACCTAGAGTTCCACCTGGGGCCTGGCTGAGGATCTCTGCAAACACTTCCATCAGTTATTGGACGATCTGCTGCATACAAGAAACACACCTCAAATTCAAAGACAGACACCTCCTAAGAATAAAAGGCTGGGAAAAGACTTTCCAATCAAATGGTCTTAAGAAGCAAGCTGGTGTAGCCATCCTAATATCCAGCAAAACAGACTTCAAACTAAAAATCAATCAAAAGAGATGATGGAGGGTATTACATACTCATCACAGGAAAGATCCACCAAAATTAAGTGTCAATTCTGCATTTATGCCCCAAACACAAGGGCACCCACATATGTAAAAGAAACATTACTAAAGCTTAAAATCACGTATAAAACCCCACACATTAATAGTGGGAGACTTCAACACCCTACTTTCACCTTCGACAGATCGGCCAAATTGAAACTTAACAAAGACATAATGGTCTTTACTGATGTTATGGCTCAAATGGACTTAATCGATATCTACAGAACCTTCCACCCGAACAAAAAAGAATATACCTTCTTCTCAGCACCCCATGGAACCTTCTCTAAAATCGACCACATAGTTGGCCACAAAGCAAATTTCAACAGATACAAAAGAATTGGAATAACCTCCTGTGTTCTATTGGACCACCATGGTTTAAAGTTAGATTTCAACAACAACAACAAAACTACAGAAATCCTACAATCTCATGGAAACTGAATAATGCTCAACTGAATCACCAATGGATTAAGGAAGAAATAAAGAAAGAAATTAAAGACTTCCTAGAGAGCAATGAAAATGAATACACCACATAACCAAACTTATGGGACACTATGAAAGCAGTGCTAAGAGGGAAATTCATAGCACTAAATGCCCACATAAAGAAGCTGGAGAAACCTCACGCTAGTGACTTGACAGCACACCTGAAAGCCCTTGAACAGGAAGAAGCAAAGTCTCCCCAGGAGGAACAGATGCCAAGAAATTATCAAATTGAGTGCTGAAATTAATAAAATAGAAATAAAGAGAACAATACAAAGGATTAATGAATCAAAGGGTTTTAAAATCTGATTATTTTAACAAATAAACAGCAAGAGAGTAGAAGGGGAAAAGTGTGAAGATATAATTTGGCTAGAATATTATTTCTTATGCAAAAAGAAAGAAAACTCTTGTGTTTAAATTATGGTTTGAGTACTTGACTTTATTTTCATATTGAATGGAAAATTGGTGAAACATCTGGAAATATATACAAAGCCAGACACTGAGATATATGAGAAGCTTCAAATGAGAAAGAATCTAATCATGTTCTTATCCATAGAAATTCATGGATCAGTCAATATTATAACAAAAATAAAGACTCAGTAAAGTGTCTAGTATCTCAATGATCACAGAGCCATGTATCTTAAGCAGGTTGGCTATGGAAGGAATGAGTCACTGAATGGAATCTTGATCACATTTTGATAGAATCAGAAGGTTATTGTTTGAAAAAATAATGGTATCTCTTGAATTTTAAGAAACTGTGTTCAGAAGGGAATTTTACACAGAAAAATGAACTTGGTAGAATTGAATACAAGCCTACACAAAATGTACCATATTACAATAATATGATTATAAAGGTGAGGTAGAATTATGTAGGGGAAGCTGTGGGGTGGGTTTAGGTGAATTTAGGAATGTATTAAGAAATGAGAATAGAATTGCTTACAACATTCATAAAATGTAATTCTTGGAGTTTCTATTTTAAAACTTCCATTGAGCATTTATGCAGGAATAACATGGTCTGAAGACTTCATTTGCGTTGGATATCTAACTTTAGTTGTTCGTGTAATGATATAGGCTATGTAGACAAATGTTCATTATTTGCTTTTCAGTTTGTCTTGTAAGGGTATAGACAGTCAGGTTAAGAGTAGATATAGAATCCCACATACTGATTCAAATGAAACCTTCAGCCATTACTGGTCTGAGTCCCTTCTCATCAGATAGTTGAGAATAGCTTCTATTTTTTGAAATGGGGTGGCCTTAGTAACTCACTTCCAATGAACAGATATGATGGATGTAAAACAGTGACTTTAGGGCAGAATCACAGACATAGATGAATGCCCAACCAACTCTTCCAATACATGTGCCTCCAGAGTTATGAGCCTTGTGTGGGGCATGGGACTTCCCCCAACCTTCCATGCTAGAGAAGTGCCTTAGATTCCTATTTGATCCACTCTTTAGCTAATAGAGTTTTACCAGTTCATGCACCTGACATGTAAGTGTAAAACTCTTGGAAATAATCATAGCTTTTGGCAATATCTGATTTAAATTACAGGCAAAGTACAAGGGAAAATATAGCTGAGCTCAAACAATTGCCAAAACAAAGTGGTGAGATAGATGGTAAGTGTTCTTACTTCATGGCATTGAGTTTGGGACAAATGGCTGTGTAAAGGCATAGGATCAGGAACAGAATCTGAGAACGAGAAAGAGATACAATGATAAATGAAGACCCCAGGGGAATAGGAAGAAAGAGAGTGCTAGAGAGGTCCCCAGAAATCCACAAAGATACCTCCATAATAGACTACTGACAATGGTTGAGAGAAAGCCCAAGCTGACCTATGCTGATGATCAGATGGCTGAACACCTTGGCTGTCATGATAGAACTCTCATCCAGTGACTGATGGAAGCAGATGCAGAGATCCACGGCCAAACTCCATGCGGAGCTCTAGGAGTCCAGTTGGTGAGAGGGAGAGGAGAGATTATATGAGCAAGAGATATTGAGACTACAATCGGCAAGAACACGGGGAGAAATACCCAAACTAGTGGAAACACATGAACTATGAACCAATAGTTGAGGAACAGCCATGGAACTGGATCAGGCCCTCTGGATAAGTAAGACAGTTGATTAGTTTGAACTATTTAGGAGGCACCCCGGCAGTGGGACCAGGACCTGTCCTTAGTGCATGAACTGTCTTTGTGGAATCTAGGGCCTATGTTGGGACATGTTGCTCAGCCTGGTTGAAGGGAGGAGGGGACTGGACCTTGTAGCTAGTGTTTTCCTGGTCCTGCCTGGCCCAAGGTCTGGACAAATCTCTCTCACCCACCAGTCCTGCAGCTGCTCAAACCCAACCAAGTAAACACACAGAGATATAAACTGTATGGCAGGGGCAGGCTTCTTTCTGACTGTTCTGATATCTTAAGTCAATCCATTTCCATTAATCTATAAATTGTCATTGTGGCTCGTGGCTTACAAGTATTTTAACATCTCATGGTGGCAGCTTGCAGGGTCTCTCTGCCTCAGCCTTCCATTTCACAGAATTCACTTCTCTGCTTGTCCCACCTATACTTCCTGCCTGGCTACAGGCCAATCAACATTTTATTTATACAGAGTGATATCTATATCAGGACCTGCCTTAACTGAATCTACCAGGCTGAGCTGAATCCCCATGGGAGACCTTGCCTTGGAGGAGGCAGGAATGGGGGTGGATTGGGTTGAAGGCTGGGAGCGGGGTGGGAGGAGGGAGGACAGGGGAATCTGTGGCTGATATGTAAAATTAAATTAATTATAAAATAAAATAAAAAGGCATAGATAACCAACACAGTACTTTTGACCACAGATTCTTTCCCAAGCTCTAAGTTTATGTTGTATTGACCCTTAATCTGATTGTAGTAAGTAACTATTAAGATAATATTAACATGAATAGTACTGGATATTCTAGGTAGTAAAAATATGAGACCTATTCTGAGTGTGGTGGTGTATTCCTCTAATGTCAGCATTTGGGTGGCAGAGGAAGACCAAGAGTTTCACCTGTGCCCTGATTACACAGTGAGTTCATTTCATGAAAGCTTAGGATATATGAGATCCTGTCAGGGAAAAAAAAATCTGTCTGTCTCTCTCTCTCTCTCTCTCTCTCTCTCTCTCTCTCTCTCTCTCTCTCTTTCCTTACAACTATTGCATGATTACAACTAATTAAAGTAAAAATGTAATAACGAACTTCACATTAAGGAGCTTAGAGGCTTAACTTCTTTAGCGTATTACCTACAAACCAAAGAGATTGCAATAATGTAAAAACAATTTGGCAAGTTCAAAACAATCTCATCAAATGCTTCTAACCTGAATTTATTTATCTCTCCATTTTTACAACAGAGTTTCCTTATACTTACAAGTTATAATAATGCCACTGGAGATTAGAGCACTTGCCACTCTTTCAGAGGATATCAGCTCAGATCTAGGCATTCACAGCATTTCTCACAATCACCTATGACCCCAGTTCCAGGGCCATTTGATATTCTATAGGTACATACAAGCATGTGACATATACACACATAGATCATAAATGTAAATACATCTTTTAAAAAAAGAGATACAAAAAAACTAATATATACTCTGAGATAAACAGAGTTGAAATCCTACAATTGTGGTATCAGGTACAGAGATTTTAAAGTATCAAGCCATTAAGCATTATGATTATGTAATCTGCTCTCTGTATTTCTCCTTAAAGAACAAGTTGATATATTATGATAAGAGAAAACTTCTCAATCCATTTATACAACCACTTGCCTTGAAAGGAAAGGTATAAGATGAGCCATCTGCCCTGAGGCAGAATATACCGGAGGCTGAAAAAGAACTACAATAATAGGAAAGTGGATTTTTCATTTACAGAGGAATAAAACTGCCTTCTGAAGCATGGTACAGTGTATATTGTGGACTCTTTATAAGCACCAGCAAGAATAGCTCATCCTGTAGGCTGGAATATCTGGGGATGGTAGAGAAAAGGAGATGAAATATTTCACTCCTGGTAAATAGAACGGGGTTCTTCTCTCTGAATTATAGTGAAGAAGGCTGTGTAGATTGAGTTGGTTGAAATCAGCTCTGTTTTCCTGCTCACAACTTAATTGTCCCAGGAATCAATAGGGCACATCTAGTCTACAAATAGAAAAGGACAAATTTGTCTGTGTTAGTAAATTTTTCTTGCTCTGAAATTGTGCCCAATGGTGGCACTACCAACTGTCATTTTGGAAACTGATAGAGCAAGTTCTTTCTCTGCTGGTGGTATAGCACTAAGTACAGACAAAGATTCTGTTTATTTTATTTTTTTTTTTAAATTGTGCATGCGCGTGCGCGTGTGCGTGTGTGTGCGTGTGTGTGTGTGTGTGTGTGTGTGTGTGTGCATGCAGTGATGCATGTTGGGAGATTCAAGGACAACCTTGCGGTGGCAATTATCTCCTTTCCCATTGTTGAGAAAGAATCTCTTGTGTCTCTTCCATGCTGGATACCCCAGGATATCTGGCCCCTGAGCTTCCAGGAGAGTCTCTTTCGTTTTCCATTTTACTGTAGGCATTCTGGGATGACAGATTGGAGACACTGCATCTGTCTTTTGTCAACCATTAGTTTTAGCAACCATGCTTAGGTTGCCAGGCTTGGGCATAAAGTGCTTTTACCTGCTATGTCATCTCACTGTCCCTGTCAAGGCTTCTTATCCTTTCTCCATGTCTAATATCTTATCACTCTAGAAACTTGTATGTGTCCCAGAAAAATGGGTAAGTAAAATAATTGTCAAACATTTGTATGGGTATATGAAATGGTTGTCATAAATAAATTTCACTAAAGATAAAAATAATTTAGCATATTAATTGGATGAATGTGCTTGTTTGTCTACCCAGTGCAATTCTAAGGTTAAACTAATTTGATACATGCAAAGGAATACTGGTGAGAAATTATGTCTTTGTTATTCATAATGGAATCTTTGTGTGGACAATAAAAAGACTACTGTTTATAATAAACAATGATCTCAAGTCTGAACCAAGGAGTTACAGGTAACACTCATTTATAACAGATACTAGTGGCTTGATGGTGTGTACAGTGTGAAGAAGTGTTATACATCTAAATTCAAGCACCATATTTTAGTTACATTGCCAGTGCTGTGAAAACATAGCATGACCATAAGCAACTTGGGATGAAAGATTTTGTTTCAGCTTACAGTTCCACAGCACAGTCCTTCAATGAAGAAAGTCAGGGTAGGAACTCAAATGGGAACTTGGAGATAGAATTTGATCTTAGAGGCGATGGAGAAGTGCTGCTTACTGGTTTTCTTCTCATAACTACTATACCCTGCTCACTTCTTGCTTGCTTGTTTGTTCTCTCTCTCTCTCTTTCTTTGCTTCTCCTCCCCCTACTACCCCTCCTCCTCCTCCTTTTCTTCTTCCTCCTCCTCGTTCTTCTTTGATGTTGTAGTTTTTGTTACTTAGGGGTTTTTTGTTGTTGTTGTTTCTCAAGACAGAGTCTGACTATGTAGCTCTGGCTGTCCTGGAACTTACTATATAAATCAGGCTGTCATTAAACTGATAAAGATTCACCTGCCTCTACCTCCTGAGTACTGAGATTAAAGATATGCACCACCATCACCCAGCCACCTGCTTTTTTTCTTTTTTTATACTTTTTCTTTTTTTTGTTATTTATTATATTTGTGTTTTAATTATACACATCAACCATGGGTTCCCCTGTCCTCCCCTCTCCCATCCTCGCTCCCACCTTACTCCCAGCCCCTCCCCTCCATTCCCATCTCCTCCAGGGCCAAGACTCCCCTGGAGATTCATTTAAATATGGTGGATTCAGTACAGGCAGGTCCAGTCCCCTCCTTCCAGGCTGAGCAAAGTGTCCCTGTGTAAGCCCAAGGTTCCAAACATCCAGCTCATGTACTACGGACAGGTCCTGGTCCCACAGCCTGGGTGCCTCCCAAACAGTTCAAGCTATTCATTTGTCTCACTTATCCAGAGGGCCTGAACCAGCTGGGGGCTCCACAGCCTTTGGTTCATAATTCATGTGCTTCCATTCGTTTGGCTATTTGTCCCTGTGCTTTTCCAATCTTGGTCTCAACAATTCACGATCCTACAGTCCCTCCTGTTTCTCAACAATTGGACTCCTGGAGCTCCACCTGGGGCCTGGCCAAGGATCTCTGCATCCACTTTCATCAGTTATTGGATGAGAGCTCCAGCACAACCTTTAGGGTGTTTGGCCATCTGATCACCAGACTATGTCAGATCAAACTTTCTCTCGACCATTGCCAGCAGTCTACAGAGGATGTATCATTGTGGATTTCTGGGGACCTTTCCAGCACTCTGCCTATTCCTGTTCTCATGTGGTCATCATTTATCATGGTCTGTTATTCCTCATTCTCCCTTTCTGTTCTTGATCCATCTGGGATCTCCTGCTCTCCTAAGCTTTCTCTCCCTCAATCCTTGCCCTTCATTACTCCCACTGTCGTCCAGGTTGTTCATGTAGATCTCATCCATTTCTCTGTCATTGTGTTTTTCCTAGGGTCCCATTTTCTAGGTAGCCTCCCTGGAGTTGTGTAGCAGTCTAGTCACCTTTGTTTTACATCTAGTATCCTCCTATGAGTGAGTACATACCATGTTTGTCCTTCTGAGACTGGGTTACCTCACTCATGATGATTTTTTTCTAGATCCATCCATTTGCCTGCAAACCTCATGATGTCATTGTTTTTCTCTGCTGAGTAGTACTCTATTGTGTATATGTACCATATTATCTTTATCCATTCTTCAGTTGAAGGGCATCTAGGTTGTTTCCAGGTTCTGGCTATTACAAACAATGCTGATATGAACATAGCTGAGCAAATGCCCTTGTGGTATGATTGAACATTCCTTGGGTATATGCCCAAGAGTGCTACATCTGGGTCTTGGGGGAGATGGATTCCCAGTTATCTAAGGAAGTGCCATGTTGATTTCCAAAGTGGCTGTGAAATCTTGCATTCCCACCAGCAGTGGAGGAGAGTTCCCCTGTTCCACATCCTCTCTAGCATAAGATGTCTTCTGTGTTTTTGATCTTAGCCATTCTGACAGGTGTAAGATGGTATCTCAGAGTCATTTTGATTTGCAATACTTGGATAATTAGGGATGTTGAGCAATTCCTTAAATGTCTTTCAGCCATTTGAACTTGCTCTGTGGAGAATTCTCTGTTTAGTTCTACAGCCCATTTCTTAATGGGGCTATTGGGCATTTTGATATCTAATTTCCTGAGTTCTTTATATATTCTGGATAGCAGCCCTCTGTCAGATGTGGGGTTGGTGAAGACCTTTTCCCATTCTGTAGGCTGTTGCTTTGTCTTGTTGACTGTTTTCTTTCTTCTACAAAAGCTTGTTTCAACAGGTCCCATTGATTAATTGTTTCTCTCAGTGTCTGTGCTACTGGTGTTATATCTAAAGAAAGTGCTCTCCAGTGCCAATGCATTCAAGACTACTTCCTACTTTCTCTTTTATTAGGTTCAGAGTAACTGGATTTATGTAGAGGTCTTTGATCCACTTGGACTTAAGTTCTGTGCATGGTGACAGATATGGATCTATTTGCAGCCTTCTACACATTGACATCCAGTTATGCCAGCACCATTTGTTGAAGATGCTTTCTTTTTTCCATTGTACATTTTTGGCATATTTGTCAAAAATTATATGTTCATAGGTGTGCGGGTTAATGTCAGGGTCTTCAATTTGATTCCATTGATCCACATGTTGTTTTTTATGCCAGTACCAAGCTGGTTTTATTATGGTAGCTCTATAGTAGAGCTAGAGGTCGGTTATCATGATGCCTCCAGAGGTTGTTTTACTGTACAGGATTCTTTTGGCTATCCTGGGTTTTTTGTTTTTCCATATGTAGTTGAGCATTATTCTTTCCAGGTCTGTGAAGAATTTTGTTTTCACCTGCTATCCTAAGGCACCCAGTATCACAGGCACAGGAGTGGCACTACCCAGAATGAACTGGGCCCTCATACATCAACATTAATCATGAAAATGCACAAGAGGCTTCGACACAGACCAATTAGTAGAGAAGTTTTCTGAATTTAGGTTCTCTCTCCCAAAATAATAGTAATTGGTGTCAAGTTTATGTAAAGATAGCCAGCATATAAAGCCACATATAAAGCATGGTACAGCAGAGGCAAGTACTGTAAGCAAAACCCAGATTCATCATTAATCTGACTTTGAATCAAGTCTTGGTTGTTGTACATACAGAAATAATTTCTTGCTGCCAAATATTTTTAAAACCCTCACATGCATCAATATGGTACAACATGAGCTTGGAATTTATGTTTTAATACTCGTTGACACAGAGGAAAGGGCATCCTACTTTAATCATAGACTTATGTCCTAGCAAAGTCATTCTTTGGTCCCCAAAAAATTTCCTGGTCCATAGTCTTAGATTCAGGGTGGATGTAATTCCATGAAGTGTTATTATGACAAAGGGTCTAGTACTTCATAAATAACAATTTCTGAAGTACCCTCATTCATTAAAGCTCTATATCCTGATATATATATATATATATATATATATATATATATATATTTACAAATTATCTTTTATCTCCAAAAGTTGAGTTATAACACAAATTGCTGATAGGTCCTTTAATTAAAAAAAATAAATAAATGAAAAATAAAAAACTTGGAGCCTGATATTGTAGTGAATGCTGAAAGATCAGAGAGACAAAGAACAAGCCACCTCTTGCCTCTAGGACTCCTCAGCCTGAAAAGCCTTCAGTTCCTGTCTCCTCATACCTTATACACCTTTTTCTACCCACCATATCACTTCCTGTCTCAACTTTCCTAATGCTGTGATTAAAGGCATGTGACTTCTAAACAGTGAGGTTAAAGGTGGGTGTCATCACTGCCTGGTTCTGATTCTCTCCTAGACTGAGTCAGTCTCACATAGTTCAGGGTGGTTTTGAACCCACAGATATCCAAACAGATCTCTGCCTCTAAAGTGCTTGGATTAAATGTTTGTGCCACCACTATTTGACCTCTGTGTTTAATCTGATGGCTTTTTCTGTTCTCTGATCTTCAGTTAAATTTTATTAGGGTGTACAGTATATCACCACAGTGAGTAAGTGGAATTTTTGCATCAGACTTCTTCCTCACTGTACTATGAATGGTGTTGTAAAATTTCATTAGCTTGTTTAGTACATGTTTTATGAAATTATTCTCTGAATTTCTCAAAGGAGCTAAATCCCCCCCATCCTACTCATATATCCCCTCTTGGATTTTCTCAAACATAAACTAAAGACAAATACTCTTGAATGTCTGGAGTGATAGAAATCTCAGGTTTCTTTGGTTTAACAGAATCTTAGCATTACTTACTTCCTAATCCCAAATGAGATTATACACATTTTCCATTTTGCTTTGCCTTGATGTTTATTTTATCATTATTACTTCTTTTGAGACAAGATCTCCCTTAGTAATGTAGGCTGTCAGGAGCCACTACATTAGGCTTCAGACTCTTTTCTTCACCTTCTCTATTTATTTCCGTTCTTTTAAAAGTAGAGACAATAAGCAACTAAAACAACTTTATAACAATGTGATTTAAATAAAATGATGACTTTCCTTTCCTTACATTTAAATATCATTCTTTGTATAATTTTAGTATCATTTCAGAATTTTTATCCAAACAGGGTAACATTGTAATATAATATAATTTCTGTTGTAATTTAACTGTGTGGAAGCTGGTGGACCTATCAATCATAGAGCATTCAATCAGTGCAGTATTCTCAGAATAAGCAGTTAGGCACAGTTGTGACTTTGGGAACAAATGAGCAGATTATTTTGGCCCACCTCATAATTATACTACTGATAATTTATTCCTTTCCATAATTCTGGTCATGCTACACTAATATTGGACAATTTATGGATAAAGTTGGAAATGTTTAGGAATTTATGAATGAATTGTACAATTGTAAGAAATGTAAATGCCCTAAACCCATTGTGTATCAACTAACTGCACATCATAACTTTGACAACAGACATCCCTACATGTGAATTATAAATGTCTAAATTTATAAAATAAAGTTGAGTCTATGCATTTGTCATTCTAAAATTAACCTATGTATTCTGCCATGCTACTACTTTTATAGAGACATGGAGATAGGTGATAGTAGATCACTTGTGAAAACTGACATTTGTGAGCTAGATATGATATTTAAAACATTTCAGTGCAATGACTTATTTAACAAAGGAAGAGGCACAGTTGCATGAAAGGTAGTTCCCATTGTAAGTGTATGGCACTATACTCTCTAGAATAAATCTTTTATTGTCTTAATTCTAGCATCTCTTTTTCCATATCTCATATCTTCCTTGCTGTTGTGATCTCAAATCCATGGGAGCATCAAATGACATCTGATAGCTTTTCATGGTGATATTTTCTATCTCTAGGTTCAAAAAGACAGCAGTGGTCCAAGTAGGATCTACAGGGAATTGGGCCACCTCACTTCTTAATATCTGTTTCTAGTGTTAATGTGGTTTGTCTTTCTGAGTGTTTATAGACAACTCTATCTGGAGTACTTTAACTCTCATTTCCATTTCTAGGACAAATCAGCTTAAATAAGTCCTTTTAAATGTCTCCTTTCCATTAAAATTCTTCCATAATCCATATTATCATTGGTTTTCAGATGCTATTTATGAGATTTAAGGACATTGGATACTGTTATTTACCTGAAACTGCATTTTTTTTACATTTTTAAAAGAATAGAGTCTAGTGTATCACTTATGCAAACACATGCCACTGATGCTGTGTGTAATACAGCAGGGTTCCCAGGATAGCACATTTCCATTTCTGTCACTCTGCATATTTCCCTTGGGACCAGCTAGGGAGCTATGCTGTCTTTCTGTTGATGATAGTCTTGGATTCTATTTTAGGTGCATAAAAATAAGAAGTATTCTCCTGGGAATTTCTGATGCCATTACTGTGCCAGATTCTAAAAGGGAAATGGTACTTGATATCTATCCTTTAGAGACATCTGGGAAATGTATTTTGTGGAGAGTAAACAACCAAGCTATGAGAAGTGATTATATCCAGATACAGATACCATTAAAAGAAAATTTATCCAGTAGATTTCACACCAAATCCCTTTCCTAGCTTCACATTCTGTTTCTAGGATAAATATTTTGACAGAGAGCTGAGGCTATGAGTGAGTAACAGTGCCTCATGCAGCCGTCATGTGTGTTCCGTTCTACCTTCACCCTTACACTAAACCACATGCGTGATTACCTCTCATGACCATTCCACTCAGTAGGGTGACCTCTTCAGATAAAAGAGAAAATTAAAAATGGAACTGTAGCTGGAAACAACATTGTCCACTTTTCAATTTTGTCAAAATGTCTTGGCTGCTCAGTTTTTCATCACCATGAGTTGAAATAAATTACACTTCCCAGAGGCAAAATTTCTCTGAGATCAGCTTGGAATATATTGATTAGCTCTTTGAGAGCTGATGAATTCAAGGTTCTTGCTTTATAAACACATTTCCAAACATGCCTTAAGAAACACTTGCTTAAGCACTGGGTAGACTGATGGTGTTTATTCAGAGCTGTAGGGAATGGCCTACCTGCAAACCCTGATTCTAACCTGTCAGTGGTTTCATCTCTGATCAATTGGGACAAATGAAATGTTGCTCCCTTTAGTGACTTCTAAGAGCAGCTCAAGTCCAGCTTACTCAATGATTTGCCAAGTAATACACTAAAGTCTCAAAAACAACCTAACTTGTCATGGAACACTAGACTAGTCAAGCTGGAAAGGGCTTAAGACATCATCTTCTGTAGCTATAATCCAATCTCTATGATGATGTAATATATCCAGCTAACAACATAAATGTCTCTGGAGTCAATTGGAGAGTTAGGAATGATCGTAGTGGATCTGGCAAAGAGGAGTGTTGGTGGGATGTAGGAGGAGTAGAGAGATGGGAAATTGTGGTTTGGATGTATTATATGAGAGAAGAGTCTATTTTCAATTAAAAAGTAAAAATAAATTAATAAAACTAGTTATCAAACACATAACCTAAGCAAGTACAGTGGACATGGCAGACAGTGTGGAAACTACAGGGAAAAGGCCTGTACTAAATGAAGTAGCATAGCTTCTATTCCACAGGATAGCTTCATGAAGCTTGTGAACCCAGTGTTTCTGTACAGACTGATTATATTTTCCAGAATATAACCCAGAAATGTAAATGCTATAATTTGCATTAATTTTTAACATAGCAAAAGAAAAACAATAAAAACCAAACTCCTTTAAAAGAAACACGACTGCAAAAGATTTGTCTAAAAGCCATGTGATATGCAATTGAATTCCTTACTCATGATCTCATGAAAAAAAAATGAGATACAAGAAATGTTTAGGAATTGTAACTTTGTGGTTAAGACTCAAGAAAGTGAACAGAATGAATGGCTCAGCAACACTACAATGAGAACTTCACATACTGCCTCACCAAAGAGAACATTTATGAAGTCTTGTGGTACACTATGGTTTAGGCAGACATTTCTGTCCTTTCAGCCATTTCCCAAATAACCACACAGAGACTTATTACTAATTATAAATGCTCAGCCAATAGCTCAAGCTTGTTACTATCTAACTTTTACATTTTTAATTAATCTGTATTTCTTATCTACACTCTGACATGTGGCTCACTACCTTTTCTCAGTATGACAAGTTCATCTTGCTTCTCTCTGCATCTCCTTCCAACCCCAACTCCTTCCCTTCTTTTTGCTCCCTTTTTGTTTGCCAGTCCCACCTAACCTCTACCTGTCCAGCTAATGGCTAGTCACCTTCTTTTTCAAAACAATCACAGTGACATATATTCACACAGTGTAAAGGAATATTCCTCACTATAGATGCTGAGAGAAACTTCTCAAACCTCAAGAAGAAGCTATAACTCAATTTCAAACTCAATATTAAACATTATATTGGATTCTCTGCTATCACATGATGAGTGACAATATCAGAGGCTACTTGTAATCTGTGCTTTTCCAAGAAACTAGAACTCATAATTGACATTTCCAGGTCTTACATCAAGCCATGGTGTTCATAATTTTTTTAAACCCTAAAGTCATTAGATTTTTTAAGCAGGGCTTTAATCAGGACACTTCAGGTTAATAGAATATAGGAAGGCATTTTGATCAGTATACTTTTTTCATTGTAATTAATAAAAAAACAAATCAAATAAATTGTACATCTATCTTAAATCTGGGAAGTCCAATGTAGATGAATTTCTAAACAGTCTTATTAAACAAGAAACACAGAGCAGAATACAGAAGAATAACCAAAGAGATCAGAGCAATAGCCACAACTAGCTTTAGCTTACCATCAGCAGTAGTTTCTCCAGAGAGAGTTTCTTTCTGTCTGACTTGTGTTTTTATTGCCTTTCTGTTCTGCCTTCTCATTGCCTGTAAGCCCAGACACATGACTTCCTTGTTACTGCCTGTCTGTGCAGACCTCCATGTCTCTATGGTTGGTACTGGGATTAAAGGCTCATGTCACCAGACTTGGCTGTGTTTTTGACCACACAGAGACTCTGCCTACCATGTGATTGGATTAAGGGTGTGTGCTACCACTGCTTGACTTCTGCTTTTGGCTCGCTATATGACCTCTTCTGATCTCCAGTCAAACTTTATTTATTAACATACAATTAAAATCATATTTCAGTACAAATAAAATATCACCACAGACTTCTTTCCCTCTTGGCCTGTGGACCACCAGTTAGAGAGGACAAGAAGCAATAACAGTGACAGACAGCTTTGTACATGGACCATAAGTATGAATGGAGACAGTTCTCTGGGAGATAGACTTTGGTGAATCAGCTCAACTTTATTCCAGATGTAAGGAATGTATAGGATTGGGAGCCTGGGGACAAACCTTAATTTGTGTTGAGTGGCATACTTCTATCATATGGCTTCTAGTACAAGTATTAGTTATCACATGTATAGCAAGGGAGCTTTCTATCAGGGATCTATGCCAGGGTTCAAGGTAAAGATAAGTTCAGGCATTTGGTTTAGAGACTGGCATCTGGTTCAGAGACAGCTTTCAGATAAGATCAGTCTTCCATGCCAAAGGACAATAGCCAATAAGTTCTGAGGCAGGGAAGGAGTCCCATGTTGCATAGCTATCAAGATAAGCTGCCAGGCCATGGGAAGTCTGCATCTTCTACCAGCTAGCAAGGTCTTTCCAAAACTTAAGCATGGGTATTTCACTCACTTACTTATCACTGAAGAAAAATTATCTGAAGGCAAAATTGGGCTGCCATCTCAAAAGTATTAGTGCTAGGGTCTTTGCAATGATGTTAATTCTTCTTTGATTCTTAATAAGGGCATTTTATAGACTCAGGTATCACAGAAACATATAAATATTGGGTATAGCTGAAGTTTTCTCTGCTACTTTTCTTTTCTTTCTTCTATGGATTTGCTTCTTCTGTTGCCCTTTAAATGTACTCTCATCTGGCTATCATCTTTGTCAAAGATAGAGTTCTCTCTCTTAAGGATGTATCATTTCTGACAGTCTTCACTCCTATCATCCTTAATATGTTCAGTAAATTTCTGATCATGTCCCTTTCTTTTAAAAACGTCTGAATTTACTGCCCTGCAATTGGCAACTTCCCACTCCATTGAGACACCCCAGTGGACACCCAGTTGTTGACATCCACAACACCACTGGTTCAAGGCTGGAATGGGTAATCTCCATTCTCATGTTGCTAGTTTTGTTCACTATGACAGACTTTCCACTCTGATCAACATTATGTTCTAATCCAAAGTAGGCTGCCACTCTGTGTAACAGCATCCAGTGGTAAGATGTCATTGGGAGAAACTTCTTATGTGGTGACTCATTATTACCAATGAAATTTAAAATTTCTTGTTCCAATTTCAGCAGCATCATTCTCCCCACCTTGGGAACATACTCTATCTCTATCTCTCTAAAGCAAACCGGTGCTGCCAGGAGCAGACCTGTCTCACTGTACAGAAAGTCTAAGTTTTTAAAAAATTTTAAGTGTGATATTCTATAAGTCTTTGAAGTGTTTGAAGATTACCTACGTATCTGAAATGTATCTATGTATACCTTGAAAACTAAACTAACATGATTATAAGTTTGACTGTCATAGATGATTAACTATTAATCTGTATTTCTTAATGATACATTACAATTTTAAATGAGTCATATAAACATAATACCTCAAACAAGAGTAGAAATATGCATACAGTATAACAAAATTAACTTTAAATTTGTATCAATAAACTAAAATCTACACAAATGTAAAACATTTTAAACAAGTTGTTGATCTTTAAAAGTAGGTTCAATAATTTACCCTTTTATCCTATCATATCTACATATTATGTTTCTATATCAGCTAAAGGATAGTACTCTGGTATTTTTCTTCCCTTTGTACCATGATAGCAAGATCTTTCCAAGACACTCAATGCAGAGGTCTGCTTTCATCTTCTTAGCCTTAACTAGGTTTGTCTAGTTGCAAAGGAAGGTGATTGAAGAGTATGTGCCTCTATTGAAGGTTGAAAGGGATGATATTTGAGTGGATGGGAGGTGAATCACATTGTAACATCTTCTACAGAAAGGAAGTCAAACAAGTTAGAAGTGTTTACGATCAGGTTTGAAATATGAACAGTTTGGGAGTTCCCCTGCATTTTAACCAGGATGCTCCATCCTGCAAGAATTTTAGTGGAAAAGGTTGGGTATACAGCTTCCCAAGCCTTCAGACTGTGTTCTGTTATGCTACTATTCAACTGCATGCTAGATCATCTTTGGCTTTGCCCCACTGAGCAACTTCCACCCTTCATTGAAAAGTATCCTTCCTAATGGCTTCAAGATGGTTATTGGATTCGCAGAAGAGAGAGTTATGAAGCACAACAGGAACACTGAAGGAAAAGAGATGCAATTCTGCTCAGATTCTATTAAAGTAGAAAACATGCTGGGTATCAAAAAGAAATTTATGTAATATATTCCAGCATTGTTCGAGGTAGAGCATCATGTTTTATGCAAGTAGAGGCAGCCAAGGCATGCGGTGTGGAGATTCTGCTACATGCATTGAAGCAAACAATAAAACAGTGAACAGGCAGCAGGCAGAAAATAAACCCTGGTTTTTATGTGAACTGTTCAAAATCCCCATTCTATACCAAGACTTCTTAGTGGATCTCAGTAATAGTCTTTAAAAGCTTTTAAGAAATTCTTCCTATTGTTTACTTAGATGGATTCTGTGAGAGTAACTGGCCTCTTTGTGGCTGAATGCTATATGGTTTAAACAAACAGTAAAGCTCTGAATAAATAAACCAGAAGCAAAGCAGTAGATAAATACAGTGCTGTGACTTTAATCTCCTTAAGAAGAAATTTAGAGTATTCATACAAGATGAAATGAGAGAGAGGCTCTAGCAGAGTAGGATTTCCAACTGGAAGTTTAAGGGACAGGTCAGGGAAAAGTGAAAGCTGGCAGTTAAATGGGCTTCTTAGAAGGATCAAGGAAGTGGTAATTAAGTCTTAACACTTGTAGCTAATAGTGGGCACTCTAATCTTGGCAACAGCAAGGTAAAACCAAAGACTTCTGCAGAGCCTTTCCAGCATGCAGTGAATAAGTTACTGAAGGGGCACAAGGTTTCAAAATTTCCTTCGTCATGTGTTTATATGCTATTTTCCTGCATGTAAGTAAAGTTTTTCTGAACTCCTCAAGTTAAATGTATTTTTTTTTGCAGCCTAATCTAAGATGATGTGTTTGTTGAGGAAAATGCAATTAGATATGAAAATAAATACACATGTGAAAATATGTAACTCATACAATACTACATCTTTGCAGAGGTATTGATAACTATTCCTTCGTGATGGCATTTCACTAACTTTTGAATTAGTTAATGTATGCATTACTTTTCATCAACTACAAATCAAGAATGTCCTGGCCCCATCTAAGTTTTACAGAGGGAGTTATATATTCATCCCTGAAGTTCAAGCTATTTAGAACATTTAGTGTAGAAGCTAGTAAGAACACTTAATGTAATATACAAAAAGCAATATATATTAATTTAAAAGTGAAAGATATTGACTAATGCAAATGTATAACTATATTTTTCACTCATCAAATATTATCTACAATAGGAATGGGATATAAAATTAAGTATGAGTATCTGATTCTTGGGAGTAGCTTTCTGCATCACTAAGTTTACTAAATTTAACTCATAACTCATTTACTCACCAAAAAACCTTGTAAAATGGATAATATCCTCCACATACTGTAGATGATGACATTGAAGCATGAAAATCATATGCCTTGCTCAATGTCTTTGAGAGTGCATGTTCTAGAATTAGATTTGAATGTACAGCTATAGGCATTAGGTTATCATTATCAATATTAAGTACATATAGTCCAAAAGGCAAACTCAATTTTTTAAAAGTATTAAATTTTCCTTTTTTTCTTTGGTAGAATGACTCACTTTATAAACCATTATACCCTTAATGATGCAAATGAGCAAAATTTCCATGTTTTTTATGTTCATTTTCCATTGCAAAATGGATAGAAGGGAACAAAAGTGACTACATATGAATGAAACCTCCAGATGTTCAAAAGCAACGTTTTAAATATTTTAGTACACAATAGTTTTATTGATTTGGACACTTTGTGAGTCTGAACATTATGATGGTGTAAGCACCTGGTAAAGGTGAATAACTTTATGACACAGAAGAGGCAATGAGTTCTGGCCCTAGTCAGGCCAAGATACATCCTTCAAGATTCAAACCCCAATGTAGGGACCTGATGTTCCAACCAGGCCCAGTCTTGTACATTTCACCAGCTCTCCATAAGGCCTTCATTTGATAAAATAACTAAGGGATTACTCCATTAATTACACTGGATCTCTCATGATCTGATCATCTCTGGAAATGCCCTCATAATAATTCTGGAAGAGTATTGTCTGTTAGTCTTTATTTTTCTCTGGTTTCCTGTAGAGTTGTTCAATAAATATTCTTGCTAAAATTTGAAGTCAAAGGAAAGGATTTTCACTATCTATCCACACCTGTTGTAAACCATATGAGGAAAGGGTTGAGCCTATCCTGAGGTATGTCACATGCAGATTGAAGCATTAACAATGTCTCTCTGAGCTTCCCAGATCTATCCGACGACTATATGGTTAGGCAGTTTATTCTGTGTGCTGTGGTAGATTCATACTGGATGATTATAAATCAGCCACGTAGAAGCTTATAAATATTTTATATATATATTATGTAACATGAATTTTTTTTAGGTTTTTTTTTTTTTGAGACAGGGTTTCACTGTATAGCTTTGCGCCTTTCCTGGAACTTGCTTTGGAGACCAGGCTGGCCTCAAACTCACAGAGATCTGCCTGGCTCTGCCTCCCGAGTGCTGGGATTAAAGGCATGCACCACCATGCCCAGCCCTGTAACATGAATTTTAAAAGACCTACTTAATTTAAAAAAAAAAACAAAAAACTGAGCCAGATATTGGGGTTACAACCTGAGAGTTCAGGAGAATAGGAAAGCAACACCAAGCTCACCTTACCAGCCCTCAGTCTCCAAAGAGCCCTACTTCCTGTATACCCATACCTATAATCCTTTCTGTTGTGCTAACTCATTTCCTCTCTCTGCCCAGCTACACCATTTCCTCTTCCTGCCCAGCTCTGTGACTTTCTATCTGTCTGTACAGATCTCCAGACCTTCATGGTTAACTAGTGTTAGAATTTAAGGCATGTGCCACTATACCTGGCTCTGTTCCCAGTGTGGCCTTGAACTCACAGAGATGCAGACAGATCCCTGCCTCTAGAGTGATAGGATTAAATGTATGTGCTGCCATTGCCTGACTTCTCTATGTCTAATATGGTGGTTGTCTTTTTCCTCTGATCATCAGATAAACTTTATTGTGGAACACAGATAAAATATCACCACAATATTCCAAAAGACAAATGCAATGTTTTTAAAAGTATTAAATTTTCTTAACAAGAAAAAAACTTATGTAAGTCTTAAGTGCTTCAGACTTTTCAATGGGCAAAAATGGACAAAAACACAGAGAACTAATATTGTAAAGTGGTTTTGAAGTAGTGTTAATTTTGGTGGCTAAAGACTGAATCTTTTTCTTTCTTTTTTTCTTTCTTTCTTTTTTTTTTTTTTTTATAACAGGATTTCTCCATGTATCCCTAGCTGTCCTGGAACTCTTTCTGTAGACAGGGCTGGCCTTAAACTCAGAGATCCACCTTCTTATTTCTCCTAAGTGATAGGATTAAAGACATGCACCACCACCACCTGGCAGTTATAATCTTTTAAAACATTTTAAACCATGTGTATCTGAAGATGGCTTTGTGCATGTAAGTGCAGTGTCTACAGAGGCCAGAAGGTGGTGTTAGAAGATGTCAAGCTGGAATTTCAAGGAGTTGTGAGCCACCCTACTTGAGTGCTGGGAACCAAAATAGAGTCCTCTGGAAGACCCATCCTCATTTTCAACTGTTAAACCATCTCTGTGCTCCCTGTAGCAGCTACTTTAAAGGAGTACCTGATGTATACCCTGTAATAAAGTTTGCTGACACCACTCATTTCACACTCAGTACATGCATATAGATTGATGTGTGGTGTGCATTAGAAAACTGGGAAACAGAAAGTAAATAAGCAAGGCAGAGTCACAGGGTTTATATTTGTGAACTAGGAATTCTCTGCCTGTTTTAGAAATTGGTAAGTCTAACCACAAACTATTGGCTACACATTGTGCTGAGTATTTTGTATGCTTCAATAGGTATAACACTATGAAGCTCTACCTGAAATAAGTATAACGTCTTCATTTAATTGGCAACAATACTCGTACAGCAGTAAGAAGATGAGAACAATTCGTTTACAGACATAGTAATAGAGGAAAAAATGCAGATTTCATGCTAAACTTTGTAAACTAGGTTTTCTGTAGATGGATTTTTCTTTGGGCTGCCAGCTCATAAATAATGAGATGGAGACTTATTATTAACTATAAAAGCTTGGCCTTTCCTTAGACTTGTCTCACTAGCTCTTTATAACTTAACCTGCCTTTATTAATCTACATTTTACCATGTGGCTTTTTTACCTTTCTTTTATCTTGAACTTCCTGTTTCCTCTCCTCCATGTCTCCTGGCATCCCTCTTGTGACTCTAGATTCCTCTTCCTACTTTCTCTTTCCCTGCCTAGAAGTTCCACTTATACCTCCTGTCTAACTATTGTCCATTCAGCTTTTTATTATACTTATCACAGCAGTACTTTGTCACAATGTACAAATATCCCTTAACAGTTCTCCTCTCATTTCTAAAGGGGAAATACCTCTCAAAATTTAAGACAAGTATTAAGAAAGAACATTTTCTTTTACTTTAATTATTGTGAAAACATATTTTTTGGATCTTTATACTATGATCCTTCCAACTTTTACACAGGGAAGGTAAATAATTTCATGAAGTGTGGTCTTAATTAGTCTTATTAAATAAAAACCCAGAGTCAGATATTAGCGTGAAAGCTGAAAGATCAGAGAAGCAGAGCAGCAACCAGTAGAAATTTCTTACCTCTAGGCATCCCCAGAACGAATGGGGTGTGATATCCTGTCTCCACTCACCTTATATTCCTGTCTCCATCTCCGTAGTACTGAGATTACAAGCCTGCATCACCACCCTGCTCAGTTTTTCTTTCACACTGGTTCAATCTTGTGTAGCCCAGGGTGACCTTGAACTCCTGATCTTCCTGCTTCCTCTTGCTAAGTGCTGGGATTAAAAGTTTGTGCCACCACTGCCTGGCCTCTATGGTTAAGTAGTGGCGATCTCTGCCCTCTGATCTCTAGGCAAGCGTTATTTGTCAAAATACAAACACAATATCATACAACATATCATGTAAATGTCAAAAAGAAAAATAACCAGCAGTTTCTAGTGGAGGCTTAAACTGTGCTGGGTTTGCCTGCTGTTTTCCTTTTTGGTTTCATAGCTCTAAAGAGACACCTTCATTTGTGGTCTGTTCTGGGCAGGTCTACTGTTGCCATGACTGTAACTCAGTCAGAAAGTTAAACAAGTTTTTTTTTTTTTTTTTCCTTGCTAGAATTAAGGGTTTTACATTCAATGAGAATACAAAAGGCTCACACTTATGTCTTGGGACTGGGCAGGATTTTTCTAAACACCTTTATTCAGAGAGCTCTTAAACAGGGATAGGGAAAAATCCATTGAGTCACTAAAAATCCAGGCATTTTTCTCAGTATCCAGCTCATTGGTTTTTGTTGTTGTTTTTTATATAATGCTAAATCCAGAATCTCATTGAAGAGGGCTCCTTATATCAAGAAAATGTCACGTTGTCACTGCATAATTTAACAGTGAATATTAGGAAGAGGTGTCACTGAATTAGTCAAATGTCCAGTGATCCTCTCAAAATTATCCTCCTCAATTTTGTTTCATAGACTAAGCTGTTAAGGAAGCTCTTAGGATACTGCTAGGCTAAAACTCGTGAAATGAAAACTTCTACATGTTGGACACCTTCCAAACTATAAAAGTAGGCTGTTCAATTAATGATGGTTTTTCTTAAGTTTTTCTTGCTTGTGTTTTATAAACACCAATTGCTTTGACTGCCAGACATTTACATTAGGAAGTAAGCCATTCACAAAAGGGTGGATTACAATTCTAGACTTTTGCAGAGAACCTGTGAGAGAAAAGGCAGTGGCTTCCTGGGTGGAGGAAACTTTTTCCTGTTGTGTTAATGATCTAAAAAAGAAATGGACATCTGCTAGAGATGGGCATTCACACAGGTGTAAGCTGACTTCCCTGTGGTGGCGGGTAACCAGCTATTTCTCTGTCAGACCAAGCATGACTCGCTATCACTTATTGTAAATGGTTAACTTATTTCGATTCCTTGTTAGGCTTAGTACACAAAATCCCTTTATTTATTTATTTTTTTACATTTTTCTTTCAAATACTTCAGTTTTAGTATTGTTTAAGCCCGTCTTGCCTTTTGTCCTGCTGAAACAATCTTAAACATTTCCACATCTCATATTTTCTTGAGGAAATGTTTGTAGTCCCCGTTAAAATCCGTACAGCCTCTCAAACAGGAAACTTATAAATACATCATTATTCATTCACAACTGGGCATGAATTAGTTCATCAGAGTCATTACCTATCAATACCAGGATAGCACAATGCTTTATGATTTGTGATAAAGGAGATGTTGTTATTGATTAATAACAATGACCTTTGGAGTAGGGAATGTTGAGATGGACACTAGATTCCTCAAAGAGCAACTATAAAGAAAGGAAAAGTTCCATATCAGGGAAGGGGCTACTGATATGACTTGAGCTCTGTGGGATGTATAGTACAGCAACTGCATTCCTGCAGTTTGGGTTACAGTTGCTCAAGCATGTCTGATCCCTAGCATCTATGCACTCTATCAATAGAAAGCAAGGTCTCAACCCAAATGTCCAATGTCATGGTTTCCTCTATTTGAGAAATCATTGATACATAGTTAATTTCAGCTTTAAATAGCAGCATGAAACTACACTTCTGTCCTGATCCCCAAATATATCCTTTATATGTGCAGATAGGTCCGAGAGATGCTGGCCAGGTAAGTTTCCTCTGAGCTGCAAGGTGGCTGGCTTAATTCTCCATCTCTGGCTTTTAAGATGTTTTAATTGGACTCCTCAAAGAGAAATCACTGAGAAAGGGGAGGTTTCATGTGGGGGCTTGTTATGAGCACAGCTGTGCATTGTGGACTGATTGGTTATTTTATGCCATCATTGTATGCGATATAGATATTATTTTTATCTTTGTCATGACTACTCACATTGTTATTTCACTGTTCTATGAGTAATCTCCAAAATATTGCAATATACTACATATAGTTCAAGGAAAGAAAACAATACTTATAAAAATAAAGTATTGACTGATAAATACATTAATTGAATCAATACTGAGGATTGAACCCGGGCTCGTAAACATGGTAACCATGTGCTTTACCAATGAGCTATAGCCCCAGCCTGACAAGGAGAATTTTTTTAAATGATCAGGCTTCCGGGCTACGGTGACCAAAGAGGATGGTCATACTTAGATTTATTGAAATGTCTTCAGTTTCTGAATCTCAGTATCTGAAACTGATGACTCCTCTCCCAAGATCACTGATGAAGATTTCACTTATCTAAATAGTTATATGAAAGTCAAAATGATATGTACATAGGTTTAAGAAATTCTAGAAATACAGAATCTATTAACATACAGTCATACATTGTGAGATCTGGTTGTTAATCAGTAAAATTATACAAACATATACTTTATAATTATTTCTCAGTGTTCCCTTTACTCATTCTTAAGAAACTGACAGGAAATAGGACACAGAACAGCTCCCACACTGGCTGTTTTGTTTTGATTCCCCATTAGTCCTGCTAATTGTTTTAGGTTGAGCCTTCATCTTTCACAGGCTTTGTTACAGTATTCCAGGTAGAGACCAAACTTCCCTGTGGCCCTACACAATTTAAGCTTCAACATTCTCAAGTTTGGCTGTAGGAAGTCCAAAAGTATTGGAAAGATCCCAACTTGCAGCTTCTTCTATGATTTATAAAATACATGATGACACAAAAGAAATGAAAAATAACAATTTTCTTATCTCTTTGTCAGGTGGGGCAGATAACGTTTATTGCTAGTTTAATTACATTGCTTGTTTATGTTGTGTTAACATCCTCCTGACTTAATTCTTTCTGTTGGTTTGACAGTGTCATACATTTATATAATGAATTTAGTCATTTTCATCTTCTATTCCCCTGTCTCAGGCCTCCTTCTACTGAAACTTCTCTTCCTAACAACCCTCCTCCTACTTTTGTGCCTTCTTTGTCTGTATGTCCCTCTGTTTTTAAAAATTTTACACATAATTCTTTATTGAATCTTTTGGAATTTCACATCATGCACCCCAATTCCACTTTCCTCCCAGTTATTCCATATCTGTCCCTCACCCCATAAGTATGCACCCCAAAATTAATTAAAAACAAAACAAACAAAAATCCCACCTTGCTCCTCCATCTTTCCAACACCTCTTCATTCATTCTAGTGGTATCAGGAGCAATGTGCGTAACAAAGTATACTCCATTTTTCCCATCAGCCCCACGCGGAAAATGTTCATTTCAAAGAATCATTGATCTGGTTGAAAGCCTCTTATTTCTGGTACACCATCGTCACTGGGCCCTCCTCAAAACTCCTCTCAGATATCCTGCTGTTGCCACAAGTCATGGAGATCCTGCAGTTATGTTTCCGAAGGACCAGTCCCTTTGCGCATTTCAGCAGGCCATAGATGGGGCAGCTGTTAGGGTGGGTCAACTCAAAGCCCAGGATGTGGAACTGGGTGGTAGCAGAACTGGTCAGTTGAGACCATTGGGACCACCCCCTCAGGCAAAGGGTAGAGTCAACTCTTCTAGGCCCATGCCATTGGGAACAGTTTTCCTACAACTGTGGTGAGGGTGGGGCCAGCTCTCCCAAGTGCTGGGGTCAGTGCCATCTGAGATGGGCCAGCAACAGCTTTCCTGCTACAGTGTCCAATGAAGGGCAGGGCCAGCTATCCTAGGGCCAATGATGGACAGGACTAGTTCAGTATGGCCATTAGATTTCTTATGACCCCCTGTGGTAACCCAAGCAATGGACATCAGCCCAAACCCTAACTGCTGTTGGGCCATGGACCCAGACATGATCCCTGGCAGCAGCCCAGGCACAGATGCCATGATGGACCCAGTTGACAATTCAAGCCACCCCAATTGGTAAGACTTCAGAGGCATCTTGGCACTGGAATACCAAAGTAGCCCCAGGTGGCAGCTCAGATCTCTGGTATCAGCATGGCCCTTAATGGTATCATGAGTCACAGACCATTAACATAGACCCTGGATACAGTAGGGTCACTGATCAAGACATTCCCTCAGATGCAGCCCCAGGTCCAGATGTCATGACGGCACCTTGTAGCAGGGCAAGCCACTCAGATCTGTATGTCCCGAGCTGCATCATGACTCTCAAATCCTCACCTGGCTTCAGGTGATGGCCCAGATCACAGATCCCATAGCCTTCTGTGATATCAGGAGTCACCCCAACCTTTGGCTGTGGGAGGGCCATGGACTGAGGCACGGCCCCATGCCACAACCCATGTTCCAATGTCACCCTGGCCATGGTCAGCAGCACAGGCCATCCAGATTAGCATAGCCCTGGTGGAATCATGGCCCTTGGAGAACAGCATGGACTCAGATGTTTGATCAAAACCCAGTCATCTGTATAGCCTTCAGTGGTTACTGAAGCCATAGACATCAACACAGACCCTGGCTAATACATGGTAATGGACCCAGACATGCCCTCTAGCAGCTTCCCAGGCCTAGATGTCATCATGTCACCTGGTGGCCTGCCAGGTCCTGTCTGACTATTGAACAGTCCTTGAATGGAGGAGTGAGGTCTAAGAAAGAATAGATATGAAAAATAGAAAAGTAGACATAAAAGAAAAAGACAGAGACACAGAATAGCATTGGGACAGCTTTGGGTCAATACCATAATAACCCTGAGTTTATTCCTCATGGGCTTTTTATATACCAGCAAGGGGAGAGACAAAAGACCTCCCCTCTCAAGGATAAAGTACAGACCAGTGTGAACAATTCCATAATTATCAAAACATCTAGTAGCCATGCCTTACTGCAAAGCATTTTATAATTAAGCCTTGAAATATAAGACACCTGGTCACCACAACTTTGGCCAAAACTTCTTATTATGATGCCTGTGGGGCAAAACAAGCTCAGAATCTCTGACCTTGAGTAAAAATGGAATAAGTCCACACTATGGAATCTCTGTGGACCCCTATACAGGCCATTCAGATCAACATGGCCCTGGTGGCCACACAGCCCTTGGACACCAAAACAGCTACAGGTGGCAGCCCACACTCTGGGCATCCCAGTGGCCTTGGTGGGAAGACGAATCATAGATGTCAACATAGACCCTGGCTGTCACAGAGCCAGATATGGACATAGGCAACAGCCTAGGGGTAGACATCACCCAGGTTCCAGGTGGCAAGCAGACTGCCAACATCAGCATATTCCTCACAATCCTCACTTCTTCAGAACTTCTTCTTACCAAAGCACACAAACAATTCTGCCTCTCTTTCTCTCCCACTAACATATACCTATAATTCATCATATTGGCACCTGACCAACTAGAAAACAAGGAATGGAGTGAGGGGAGCATATAGATGCTTCATTGAGGACCCAGGTTGCCTCCTGGGTATTTTTCATCCATCTGCCCCACAAAGTGCTGGGAGGGCATGTGGATGTTTTATATAGGCTGAACCATGATGACTAAAGCTACTCTGTTGGTGTCTTTTGCCCACCTGAGCCTTATGGCATCAGGGAGCCTGTGGATACTTTCAGTAGCCTGGACTGTGAGCTATATGACTCACTTTTAAACTTACCAATATTTTCTTCTATTTCTAAGAACTGCTCAGACTACCAACTTAAAAACAGTAATTAAAAAAATAAGCATGACTAGGATAAGGTAGGCCAGAATAAATTGTAGAACATAAGGAAACCATTAAAATGTAGACATTCAGAACATTGTGTTTACAAAAGAAATATTAGTTTCCAACTAAAAGTACTGAATGAAATAGCAAGAAAAGAGACATGAACTCCCACTTCTCCAGGCCATAAACAGTGAGAAGGAAGTTCTCTGGAAGCAACCTAAGTGTGTGTGTGGGGTGGGGAAGGATGGAGGGAGAGAGAATGTTCTACTTGGAGCTCCTGAAGAAGACTTTCCAATGGGACTTGCCATGTGTTGGACCACATTTCTTTCTAAGCCCGTGGAAAGCAGGGTGCCATTTAAAAGAGAGAGACTGCCAGTAATGGCTTCAACTGGACAAACAAAAAATGTAACAATACTTTATGTCCCTAAGCCCAGGTACTTGAACTCTTGCTTCAATGGGATTAGCAATAAATATGACACAGTGTCATGTAAATGAATGTGCTCAGACAAGAACTTGGCTTCTTTAGTGATAAAGTAACCAGAGGATTAGGGAAAAGAGCAATTCATTCTCAAATACAAATACCAGCAGTCCTTATCCCTGGAGCCTAGGACATTGAAAACAGATATGTAAAACACAGTTATCCATCACACCTGAAGAAGGCTGCAGCTGGATTGTAAGATGGGCTGGGGCAAGACACTGAGGGTGGCAACCCACAGTAAAGATTGGGAATGTCCTCTGGAGAGTGAATCCTTGTGTAGTACAGAAGCCTAACTCAGGCTTCTCTAGCTTCTTTTGATTGACATTGAGGTTACTGGGTGTCTTCATACTTGATTAATTAACTGAAAGGGCAATTTAAGGGAGAGGTGAAGTCATAGTCATTACAACAAGGAAGGTGAATAATGATGACTTAATAGTTTTACATTTTAAGTAAAATTTTATTTTTTCGTGATCTCCAGTTTTATATTTTGATTCATTAGGTGTTGGGTTTGGTGTTTGTTTGTTGGAATTAGCTTCTTTTATGGATCTCATTTTCTCTTTATCATTCCCTATCTTCCAGCATCTGCTCAACTGTCTTGTATGGCTTGCCTCATACACTTCCCTCCCATGATTGTCTTATTCCCTCTTTGTCCTTCCTGTGTCCTGCTCTTCATCTTATTTATTAATGTACTATGTTTTGACTATACTCAAATTATATGTATTATAGTAGTATCTGAATATGTCTGTCTGTCCCATACTTCAGATATGTTAATTTACAGGTCAGATAATATTAATATCCAATATTATCAGATAATATGAATTCCATAAGATACACAAAGAATATAATTCTTCAAAAGCCCAAATGACCCTTCAAATCAGATAACATTCTAGGAAATACAGTAATCATTAATTTTACTAGTAATTTTCATGCTGCTGTAATTAAATATCATGACTCAAAGCAAATTATGGAAGAAAGAATATACTTTGGCTTATGAGTCCAGCAGAAGAAGCTATAATAGTGAGAAAAGCATGACAGTTGATGTTTGGAAGAGGAGGCTGATACGTCACGTCTCAGCTGCACACAGGAAATGGAGAAGGAGAACCGGCAGTACTTTGAGGCCATAAATACTCAAGACCTGCCCATAGTGACATACATCCTCCAGCAAAGCTCCATGTCTCAAAAGTTCCATAACCTTCCCAAACAACAAAACCCTTAGGGGCTAAATGTTCATATATGTGAGCCTATAAGGGATATTTTTACATTCAAAACACCACAGGAATAAATGTGAAGGAATGATAGTGACTTCTATTATCTCATCAGTAGAACATGGAATAAAACCAGAAATTGATGGCAAGAGAAAAACAAACTTTTCAAGTACTTGGAAACTAACCAATGTACTCCTAGAAACAACAATCCTTTGTTGAAGAAATGGAGGAAATTTTTAAATTCTTAAAACCAAATGAAAGACAAGTATAAATTATCAGAACCATACTAATACAGCAAAAGAAACTATACAAGAGAATTTTAGAATTTTGAATTCTTTCATTAAATAACCAGAAAGAAATGGAATAAATAACTTAATTTCCAAATGCAAGAAAAGGCAAAAATGAACTCGAAAGTGATCAATAGAGAGAACCTTTTATGTTCAAGGCAGAAATTAAACAAATACACACCCAAATCACAATACACAGAGACAAAGAAACAAGGAATTGGTTCTTTGAAACAGAAATCAATAAACCCCTAGCTAAACTTTAAAAAAATAAATAAACGAATAAAAAGACCAAACTGACCACTAGAGACTTCTTCACAAGCGTATATTTTAACATATTGAAAAACTTAGAAAAAAAATTGCTAGATCCATGTACTCTATCAAAATCAAATCAAAGAAATGAAAGAAACAGCCATGAATTTGAAAGAGTAATGAATGACTCTATCCACAGAGAAAATCATAGAACAGGATAGCCTCATTGCTGAGATCCTCCAACATCCAAAAAAAAAAAAAAAAAAAAAAGACATACACCATTGATTCTTACATTTCCACATAAAATAGAATGATCCCCAAAATGATAAAACTCATTCTACAGTAGAGGTATCTTTGTGGATTTCTGGGGACCTCTCTAGCACTTTTCTTCTTCCTATTCCCATGTGGTCTTCATTTATCATGGTCTCTTATTCCTTGTTCTCCCTCTTTATTCTTGATCCAACTGCAATCTCCTGCTCCCCTAAGCTCCCTTTCCCTTGAACCTTGCCCTTCATTACCCCCACTCACATCCAGGTTGTTCATGTAGATCTCATCCATTTCTCTGTCATTGGATGATCAGTGTGTCTATATTAGGGTCCTGTTTTTTAGGTAGCCTCCCTGGAGTTGTGAGTAGCTGTCTAGTCATCTTTGTTTTACATCTAGTATCTTACTATGAGAGAGTATACACTATGTTTGTCTTTGTGAGTCTGGGTTACCTCACTCAGGATGATTTTTTTTTTCCTAGATCCATCCATTTGCCTGTAAACCTCATGATGTCATTGTTTTTCTCTGCTGAATAGTACTCCATTGTGTATATTTTCCATTATTTCTTTATCCATTATTCAGTTGAAGGGCATCTAGGTTGTTTCCATGTTCTGGCTATTACAAACAATGCTGATATGAACATAACTGAGCAAATGACCTTGTGGTATGATTGAGCATTCCTTGAGTATATTTGGCAATGGTCAAGAGAAAGCCAGAACTGACCTAGTCTGGTGATCGGATAGCCAAACACTCTAACTGTAGTTCAAGAAATTTCATCCAATGGCTGAGAGATGTGGATACAAATATCCATGGCCAGGCCCCAGGCGGAGCTCCAGTAGTCCAATTGGTGAGAAAGAGGAGGGATTGTATGAGCAAGAATTGTTGAGACCAAGATTGGAAAAAGCACAGGAACAAATAGCCAAACTAATGGAAACACATGAACTATGAACCAATAGCTGAGGAGCCCCCAACTGGATCAGGCCCTCTTAATAAGTGAGATAGTTGATAAGCTTGACCTGTTTGGGAGGCACCCAGGCAGTGGGACCGGGACCTGTCCTTAGTGCATGAGCTGGCTGTTTGGAACCTCGAGCTTATGAAGGGACACTTTGCTCAGCCTGGGAGAGGGGACTGGACCTGCTGAATCTACCAAGTTGAACTGAATCCCCAGGAAAGTCTTTGCCCTGGAGGAGATGGGAGTGGGGGGTTTGGGCTGGGGGGAAAGGCAGGGATGGTGTAAGGTGGGGGGGAGGCAGAGGAGGTAGGACAGGGGAATCCAAGGCTGATATGTAAAATTAAATTAAATTATAAAATAATAGAAAAAAGGGGGGGAAAACTCATGCTAGAAAACCAGTATTGCTTTGCTATCCATAACAGAGAACAAAATGGAAAGAAAAAGAAAACTGTAGAGAAATTTCCTCGAAAAATGTAGATAAATGCTTGCAAATAGAATCCAAGAACACATTTGGATGGTCTTCCACTACAGACAAGTAGGTTTAGTGCTATGTTTTTAAAAGATTAAGGATCATTTATCTTGTAAAACAATCAATGGAATATAACACATAAGGGCAAAAATTGCATGATCAACCTCAATACATGAAGAATAGACAGATCTTTGACAAATTTGATCATCTCCTCATATAAAAGGAAATATATATTCTGTGAAATAGTAGAAGAAAGATACATCAATACAGTAAAGGCTTCTTAGAATCAACTACAGCCATCACTCTACCAAACTTGGAGACAATGAAAGACTTTCTTCCCACAGCAGGAGTGAATCAATTCCTTGTGATCTTATGCAATAGAGGGACTGAAATGTTTCCTAGAACAGAGTAAGATTAAACAAAGTAATAAAGTATTTACATACAGGGAAGAAAGAGATCTTAGAATCCCTAATTGTTGATGACATAACAACATATTAAAACATTATGTCAAGGAGTTCTGTAGAAAACTCTTAGATATGAAAATAATTTTAGCAAGTAGGAAGCACAAAATCAATATAAAAAGTCAGTAGCCTTTCTGTATAGCAATGATAAGCTTTCCAAATACGAAAATGGCTCATTGACAAAAAAAAAAAAAAAGTCAGAAGTTTACTCTTAGTACCTAATAATAAACGTTACTGAGAAAGTGAATGATGTACACGATGGAAGTATTTTTTTAATAAATAATTTTTTTTCTTTATTATTATGTGTTTTAAATTTTATACATCAGCCATGGGTTCCCCAGTCCTCCCCCGTCCTGCACTCACCCCCACCTTACCCCCAGCCCCTCCCCTCCATTCCCATGTCCTCCAGGATCAAGGCACCCCTGGGGAATCATTTAAACCTGGTAGATTCAGTACAGGCAGGTCCTGTCACCTCATTCCATACTCAGCAAAGTGTTCCTATGTAAGCCCAATGTTGCAAACAGCCAGCTCATGCACTAAGGACAGATCCTGGTCCCACAGACTGGGTGCCTCCCAAACAGATCAAGCTATTCCATGGTCTCACTTATCCAGAGGGCCTGATCCAGCTGGAGGCCCCACAGCCTTTGGTTCATAATTCATGTGCTTCCATTTGTTTGGCTATTTGTCCCTGTGCTTTTTGAAATCTTGGATTCAACAATTCATGTTCTTGCAGACCCTCCTCTTTCTCCACAGTTGGACACGTGGAACTACATCTGGGGATGCATCCACTTCCATCAGTTATTGGATGAGAGTTCCAAGACGGCTGTTAGGGTGTTTGGCCCTCTGATCACCAGACTACGCCAGATCAGGCTTTCTCTTGACCATTGCCAGCAGACTACAGAGGATATATCATTGTGGATTTCTGGGGACCTCTCAAGAACTCTACCTATTCCTGGTCTCATGTGCTCTTCATTTATCATGGTCTGTAATTCCTCATTCTCCCTTTCTGTTCTTGATCCAGCTGGGATATACTGATCCCCTAAGCTTTCTTTCCCTCAAATCTTGCCCTTCATTACTCCCACTGTCATCCAGGCTGTTCATGTAGATACCATCCATTTCTCTATCATTGGGTGATCCTTGGGTCTTTCCTAGGGTCCCGTTTTCTAGGTAGCATCCCTGGAGTTGTGTAGCAGTCTAGTCATCTTTGTTTTATATCTAGTATCCTCCTATGATTGAGTACATACCATGTTTGTCCTTCTGAGTCTGGGTTACCTCACTCAGGATGATTTTTACTAGATCCAACCATTTGCCTGCAAACCTCATGATGTCATTGTTTTTCTCTGCTGAGTAGTACTCCATTGTGTATATGTACCATATTTTCTTTATCCATTTTTCAGTTGAAGGGCATCTAGGTTGTTTCCAGGTTCTGGCTATTACAAACAAAGCTGATACGAACATAGCTGAGCAAATGCCCTTGTGGTATGATTGAGCATACCTTGGGTATATCCCCAAGAGTGCTATAGCTGGGTCTTGGGGGAGCTGGATTCCCAATTTTCTAAGGAACACCATATTGATTTCCAAAGTGGCTGTACAAGCTTGCATTCCCACCAGCAGTGGAGGAGAGTTCCCCTTGTTCTACATCCTCTCCAGCATAAGCTGTCTTCTGTGCTTTTGATCTTAGCCATTCTGACAGGTGTAAGGTGATATCTCAGAGTCGTTTTGATTTGCATTTCCCTGATAATTAAGGATGTTGAGCAATTCCTTAAATGTCTTTCAGCCATTTGAACTTGCTCTGTGGAGAATTCTCTGTTTAGTTCTATAGCCCATTTCTTAAATGGACTGTTGGGCATTTTGATGTCTAATTTCTTGAGTTCTTTATATATTCTGGATATCAGCCCTCTGTCAGATGTGGGGTTGGTGAAGACCTTTTCTCATTCTGTAGGCTGTCACTTTGTCTTCTTGACTATGTCCTTTGCTCTACAAAAGCTTCTCAGTTTCAACAGGTCCCATTGATTGATTGTTTCTCTCAGTGTCTGTGCTACTGGTGTTCTGGTGCCAATGCGTTCAAGAGTACTTCCTACTTTTCTACTATCAGGTTCAGAGTAGCTGGATTATGTTGAGGTCTTTGATCCACTTGGATTTAAGTTTTGTGCACAGTGACACATATGGATCTATTTGCAGCCTTCTACACATGACATCCAGTTATGCCAGCACCATTTGTTGGAGATGCTTTCTTTTTCCATTGTACATTTTTGGCATATTTGTCACAAATTATATGTTCATTGGTGTGCAGGTTAATGTCAGGGTCTTCAATTTGATTCCATTGGTCCACATGTCGGTTTTTCATGCCAGTGCCAAGCTGTATCTATTACGGTAGCTCTATAGTAGAGCTTGAGGTCGGGGATTGTGATACCTCCAGAGGTTGTTTTATTGTACAGGATTCTTTTGGCTATCCTGGGTTTTTTGTTTTTCCATATGAAGTTGAGTATTATTCTTTCCAGATCTGTGAAGAATTGTGTTGGTAATTTGATGGGAATTGCATTGAATCTGTAGCTTGCTTTTGGTAAGATCACCGTTTTTACTATGTTAATCCTGCCTATCGATGAGCATGGGAGATCTTTCCATTTTGTGACATCTTCTTCAATTTGTTTTTTCTGGGACTTAAAAGTTCTTGTCATATAGGTCCTTCACAAGCTTAGTTAGAGTAACCCCAAGGTATATTATAACATTTGTGGCTATTGTAAAGGGTGATGTATCTCTGATTTCCTTCTCAGCCTGTTTGTCTACTGTATATAGAAGGGCTACTGATTTTTTTGAGTTGATCTTGTATCCTGCAATGTTGCTAAAGGTTTTTATTAGCTGTATCAGTTCCTTGGTTGAATTTTTGGGGTCACTCATGTATACTAACATGTAATCTGCAAATAGGGAGAGCTTGACTTCTTCCTTTCCAATTTGTATTCCCTTAATCTCTTTATGTCATCTTGTAGCTCTGGCTAGAACTTCAAGTACTATATTGAATAAGTAGGAGGAGAGGGGAGAGCCTTGCCTTGTTCCTGATTTTAGTGGTATTGCTTTGAGTTTCTCTCCATTTAATTTGATGTTGGCTGTTGGCTTGCTGTAGATTGCCTTTATTATGTTTAGGTATGTTCCCTGTATTCCTTCCAAGACCTTTATCATGAAGGGCTGTTGATTTTGTCAAAGGCCTTTTCTGCATCTAGTGAGATGATCATGTGGTTTTTTTCCTTGAGATTGTTTATATGGTGTATTACATTGACGGACATTTTTATGTTGAACCACCCTTGCATCCCTGGGATGAAGCCTACTTGATCATGTTGGATAATTGTTTTGATGTGTTCTTGGAGTCTGTTTGCCAGAATTTTACTGAGTATTTTTGCATCAATGTTCATGAGGGAGATTGGTTTGTAGTTCTCTTTCTTTGTTGCATCTTTGTTTGGTTTAGGAATCAGGGTAATTGTAGCCGCATAGAAGGACTTTGGTAATATGCCTTCTGCTTCTATTGTGTGGAACAATTTAAAGAGTATTGGTATTAAGTCTTCTTTGAAGATCTGGTAGAATTCTGCAGTAAAACCATCATGTCCACAGCTTTTTTTGGTTGGGAGACTTTTAATGACTGATTCTATTTCCTTAGTGGTTATTGCACTATTTAAATGGTTTATCTGGTCTTGATTTAACTTCATTATGTGGTACCTATACAGAAAATTGTCCATTTCTTTTAGATTTTCCAGTTTTGTGGAGTAGAGGTTTTTGAAGTATGACCTGATGATTCCCTGGATTTCCTCATTGTCTGTGGTTATGTCCCCATTTCATTTCTGATTTTGTTCATGTGGATGCTCTCTCTCTGTCTTTTGGTTAGTTTGGATAAGGGCTTGTCTATCTTGTTGATCTTCTCAAAGAACCAACTCCTTGTCTCATTAATCCTTTGTATTGTTCTCTTTATTTCTATTTTATTGATTTCAGCTCTCAATTTGATAATTTCCTGGCGTCTGTTCCTCCTGGGAGACTTTGCTTCTTCCTGTTCAAGGGCTTTCAGGTGTGCTGTCAAGTCACTAGTGTGAGATTACTCCAGCTTCTTTATGTGTGCATTCAGTACTATGAATTTCCCTCTTAGCACTGCTTTCATCGTATCCTATAAGTCTGGGTATGTGGTCTTTTCATTTTCATTGATCTCTAGGATGTCTTTAATTTCTTTCTTTATTTCTTCCTTAACCCATTGGTGCTTCAGTTGAGCATTGTTCAGTTTCCATGAGATTGTAGGATTTCTGTAGTTTTTTGTTGTTGTTGTTGTTGAAATGTAACTTTAAACCATGGTGGTCTGATAGAACACAGGGGGTTATTCCAATTTTTTTGTATCTGTTGAGATTTGCTTTGTGGCCAAGTATGTGGTCAATTTTAGAGAAGGTTCCATGGGGTGCTGAGAAGAAGGTATATTCTTTTTTGTTTGGGTGGAATGTTCTGTAGATATAGATTAAGTCCATTTGTGCCATAACATCAGTTAAGTCCGTTATTTCTCTGTTAAGTTTCAATTTGGCCGATTTGTCCAGAGTTGAAAGTGGGGTGTTGAAGTCTCCCATTATTATTGTGTGGGGTTTTATATGTGATTCAAGCTTTAGTAGTGTTTCTTTTACATATTTGGGTGCCCTTGTGTTTGGGGCATAATCGTTCAGAATTTAAACTTCATCTTGCTGGATCTTTCCTGCGATGAGTATGTAATGTCCTTCATCATCTCTTTTGATTCATTTTAGTTTGAAGTCTGTTTTGCTGGATATTAGAATGGCTACCCCAGCTTGCTTCTTAAGACCATTTGATTGGAAAGTCTTTTCCCAGCCTTTTATTCTTAGGAGGTTTCTATCTTTGAATTTGAGGTGTGTTTCTTGTATGTAGCAGAAAGATGGGTCCTGTTTTCATATCCATTCTGTTAGTCTGTGTCTCTTTATAGGTGAATTAAGTCCATTGATATTAAGGTATATTAATGACCAGTGATTGTTCATTCCTGTTGTTATTTTTATTTTTTGTGGTGGTGTGTGTGTACTTCTCTTCTTTGGGGTTTACTGCTGTGTTGTTATCTATTGCCTGTGTTTTCATGGGTGTATCTGCCTTCCTTAGGTTGGAATTTTCCTTACAATGGAAGTTTTGAAACACTGAAGAAGGAAACTGAAGAAAACACTAAAAGATAGAAAGACCTCCCATGCTTGTGTACTGCTGGAATCAAACTTGTAAAAATAGTTGTTTTACAAAAATCTATATGAAGATTCAATGCAATTTCTATCTAATATCCAATCACCTCTTTCACAAAATTAGAAAGAAGCTATCCTAAAATTCATAATGAAACATAAAAGACTGTACTCTGAATTGAAAAACGCAATCATAAACTGAAAGAGCAATGTTAGATGCAGCATGATATCTGATGTCAAACTATACTGGTAAATATACCAGAGTGCCATTGGTACTAATGGGACAGTATAGAGGACACAGATAAAACTACATAGCTACAGCTACACAATCTTTAATGAAGATTTCAAAAACTTGCTCCTTCTTCATTAAAGAGTGATGAGAAAACTGCAGATTCACATGTAGAGGGATGATACTAGATCATTTTCCTTCATCTATCACAAAAATAATTACAAATGAATCAGGGAATTTAATAAATGAGACCCCAAAATTTGTAACTATGAGAAAAAACATAAAGGATAACTTCAAGATATAGGCATGGACAAGACTTCTGAAAATGTGTCCTATAGCAAAGAGAATAATCTCAGATTCACAAATCAGATTGCATGAAATCATCAAAGTTTTATGATGCAGAAATACTCAAAAGAGAAAGTAAACTAAGGTATATCTTATGAGAGAAAATTTGCCAATCATATAACTGGCAGAGGATAAATATCAAGGATCTACAAAGAGCTCCAAAATTTAAAGACCAAAACAAACCAAAATCACACAATCAATTAATGAGACATTTAATTGAATAGAAGCTTCACAAAAGAAATATAGTTGGCCATTATATATCTAAAAACATGTTCAACAACCTTATTCATCAGGGAGATACAAATTTAACACTGCTTTACCATCCACATTATCACATCCAGAATGGCTATCTTCAGGGAAAAGAATAAATACTGATAAATGTTAGTGAGAGCATGGAAAGAGGACACTTATACATTGCTGGTGCAAATGCAAACTGCTACAGCCATTGAAGAAATCAGTGTGGAAATTCCTCAAAACAATTAGAACAGAAGTACTATGTGACCAATTCCTGGAGGTGTACTGGACAGAAATTTAATTTGGTAAGCCACAGGGAAAGTCATATACCCACATTTATTGTTGTGCCACTATACTGAATAAATGTAACCAGTAGGGGAATGGAAATAATAGCTTTCATATACACAAAACACAATATAACTTACTTTACAATAACAAAGAACTAATTTATATCATTTTCTAGAGAATGGATGAAACTGGAGATCATCATGTTAAGCACAATAAGCCAGGCTCAGAAAGATAACTATCTCATGCTTTCTGTAGCATGCAAATCCTATGTTTAAAAACACACATACACACATACACACATATGTATGGGGGCTATTTGCCAAGATACAGTAGAACAATAAGATGTGATTCGAGTTAACATGATGGGAGGTGAAAAGTGAATATGAGCAAGATAAAATTATATACAGATATAAAAAATGAAATTCATTGTTTTGTTTTCAGATTAAAATAATTAATAAAAAGTCACTTTGTGTGAGTGTATTAGTGTGTGTGTGTGTGTGTGTGTGTGTGTGTGTGTGTGTGTGAATCAGTTGTCTCCAACAATGTATTTCCTGAGGACTGAACTTATCCTTAGACTTGGCTGGTATCATCTTTGAATGCTAAACCATCTCTCCCCACCCCACCCCCCAATTTTCTTTAGAAAGTGAAAGTAACAAATATTTAGATCAATGGGGTTTTCACTTTAGGACTGTAATTGATTCATAATTCATAAACCAGTTCCGAGTCCTCAACATACTGACATAGTATCTCTTAGATTATTAATTAGCACAGTTGAACTCATTTATTATATCTTATCACAGTCATTCTCTCTAGTTTTCCTAAGTTTAGTTTTCTTTTCAGGTGTGGTGGCTCACGCCTTTAATCCCCAAACTTGGGAGTTAGAGACAGGTGAATCTCTATGATTTCTAGGCCATCTTGGTCTTCATAGTAAGGTCAAAGCAGGCATGAGCAATATTGAACCCCTTCCCCTTCTATCTCTCTCAAACACATACAAAGTTTGCATTTTAATTTATAATATATGAACAAATAATATCAATAGACTTACTTAGAAAAAGTGTTTACTATAACTGTATTTAACATTTAATTTTGTATTTCAATACCTGCTAGAACAGAAGATGAATGAATCTTGGATCCTCCTAGTTTGTTTTGTTATTGCATAATGGTAATGTTCCCTTTCATGATACACCGAAAAACAGTATTTAGTCCCTGTGTGAGTGACAAAACAAATCCATGTGATGCACTTGGCTTGCTGTTTCCTGGCTGCCTTGTTTTAAATTCTAGTTTATATATCTAATCTTAACCTGTGTGTAATTTGAGACTAGTCTCTTGCCTTCTTCTCTGTCTTTCCATCAGTCACTTAAATCTATTCTCTCGGTTTCAACTATAACAACAACTGTGATTCCTAAAAATTGATCCACACAACACAATTCCTATGTCTGCAGCATTTAACTTCTAAGTCAGAATTTCTCACACACAGCACTGTAGTAGCCACATCTTAGGGTGGATCAATTCTGTTTAGGTAGTTTACCTGAGCTCCATAGGATGAGTAGCAGCATCCTTGCTCCTGTCATTTGGGTAACAATTATTCAACATGTCTGCTTCCTAGCATCTATGTACTGCTGTGGATATCGCTCTGTACAAATAAAATGCTGTTTGGCCAGTGGCTAGGCAGGAAGTATAGGCGGGACAAGAGAGAAGAGAATTCTGGGAAGTAGAAGGCTGGAGAGAGACACCACCAGCAGCCGCCATGAAAAGCAACATGTAAAGGTACTGGTAAGCCACAAGCCATGTGGCAAAGTATAGACTAACAGAAATGGATTAATTTAAGATAAAAAAAAGTAGATAACAAGAAGCCTGCCACAGCCATACAGTTTGTAAACAATGTAAGTTTCTGTGTGCTTTTTTGGTTGGGTCTGAGCGACTGTGGGACTGGCAGGTAAGAGAGATTTGTCCTGACTGTGGGCCAGGCAGGAAAACTCTAACTACAATGTACTCTAAACCCAGTAAACTAAACTGGATGGTATCAACCCAGATTCCTATGTCACGGTTGCCCATATCTGAGTAACAATGATGCATAGTTAATTTCAGCTTTAAACAGCCACACAAAACAACATATTTATCCTGGTCTCCAAACACATGGTTTGAATATGCAGATGAAGCTGAGAAATGGTAGCCAGATGAGCTTCCTTTGAGCTTCAAGGTGGCTGACTTAATTC
This sequence comes from Onychomys torridus, assembly GCF_903995425.1. Taxonomy (NCBI): domain Eukaryota; kingdom Metazoa; phylum Chordata; class Mammalia; order Rodentia; family Cricetidae; genus Onychomys; species Onychomys torridus. The sequence continues at coordinate 85,607,372 of NC_050444.1, forward strand.
TTCAACTCTGGATTTGAAATGGTGTTTTAATTGGAAAGAAATGAATGTTTGAGGATATGGAGTGAGCTCCAGGGATTTAGGATTATTGAGTACTACACACAATGTTCTATTTGTCTAAAATGCCTGCATACTAAAAAAATAAATAAAATGAAATGAAAAAAAAAAATCTAAATTCTAGGATTATCCTTTACCCAACTCGCACACTGTCACTCTGTTTTATGTATCTCTTAAAAGGATCAACTATAGCTTCAGGCTAGTAAGCAGTAGGAAGTGGGGGAACAACCAAGAGACTGAAGTCTTTTATTTTTTGACTCAAGCTGCCTCTGTGTGAGTGTTAATACCTATACACAACAAAAGGAAGTAACATTAGGAGACAAAAAGAAATTTCCATTTTGAGAAATTATCACAATATAAAAGAGCTTGAATAACCATGGAAACAGTCTAGTCATCAGAGTGAATGGTTGTTTTTCCAAAGGAATCCTTAAGATATCTTTTATCACTTTGAAATTGGGTAGAGATATGTTGTGTATATGATAGATGGCTACTGGGAACTGTGTGTGTGTGTGTGTGTGTGTGTGTGTGTGTGTGTGTGTGTGTGTGTGCCTGTGTTGTATCTTTTGTATACGAATGTATATACCCATCTACAGCTTCTTCTCTTTAACTTTCCCACTCCAAAATGATTTGAAAAGACGTTTTCTAGGAGAGATTGGCAAAAGTTGGGGGAATGCAGAATATGTTTGAAAGTGAAGATATTTTGTTTAAGGCACATCTTTGTGTGAGGGAAGTAGTAGAAGTACTTGGGAACATCTGAAAAATATATCCATCATGAACTGTGTTTTTAATTCAGGCCTTTGCTGCTACACACTGTGAATCTGGAGTGTATGCTGATGCCCTAAGTTCAACATCAACTCTCTCTGGATTACTTGAAAGGATTTCCAGCTTAAGTTAACACTCTCCAGATTCTTCATTCCCAATTATTTGTCTAATGGGGCCATAAAGGTCTTTTAAAACTGCAACTTGATCATTGCACTGAGACTGTTCATAGACTACCTACTGTCTGAAGGATACAGTTCATGATTCTTCTTCTATCTCACAGTATGGTCTCTGCTAACCTCTTCAGTTTCAGCAGCTCCTCTGATCCTCTTGCTTTCTCAACTCCATCAGGGCCACCAGTACCAGACTTCCTGCCTCTTTTTAAACTTGTCATTTTCTATCCCCTTTTCACTGTGCTCTCTTCTTCCAGACTAAAAGGATCTGAAACATGTCTCATTCATATCCTTTGTCCCTCTTGATTCTTTTGCTTGGCCACCCTGAGCTCCAGTCCTACCCTATTTCAAACAAATTGCAGTTCTGGCATTCAACACAAAGTTACATAAGGGTTTCTAGTGCTTTCCTATCCCTCACGTACTTTTATTGTGTTGAATTTGTAATGTTTCCTTTTCCATCACTCATATGTAAATAGTGAAAATAGATTTTTTTCATCCCTCTCTAGTTACTGTTTCTAATATCAAAGTAGGAAATAGGTTCTCTGCAATTCCTTGTTGAATAATAATTAGAGTTTAATGAATACATATATGAATAAGTGAATGAATCCATGAATCACTAAAGTTCCAGACATCCTATTTCATTCACGCATGAATTCCTGGCCTCTTTCCACACCCATAATGTGCTATTTACTTTATTCCTGAATATAAGCATTTGTTAACTATTAAACTAACTTCCTCTATTTACTGTTTCTCTGCTTCATTTTTCTACTTTCTCTTCTCTTCCTTTTCCTCTCTCTATTCCAACCCTCTCTTTCCCTCTCTCCTTCATCACAAACGTTTCTTGAAAGAGTACTACCAAGCCTTGGACTTTAAGTTGAATACTTGTGAGAATAACTTAAATTCTCTTCCAAGAGAGTAAATGAATGCATAATTAGCAACAGTATTATATGCCCCGCAAAGGTGGAAAATACTATGTTAAAAGAGTAAAGTAGGGAGAGGCATTACATTTATATGACTGAAAAAGCCATTTCTGTGAAATGAGAGGGTATTTAAATTGTCCCTAAAAGATGCACAGTTCTGGCCATGTGACAAATGGATGCAAAAGTAATTCAGACCCAAGTAGCAATGCAAAGACCTTCACCAGAAAGAGAGTCACTGTCATAAGGAAAAAGTAGAGGAAGATTGTAGATAAAATTGGATCATTTGCAAGAAACTTGAAAATTGTCTCTTTGGCTAAGATGTATGGCTTTCTTACAACATATAAATAAAACACTTTAAAATATATTCCATTACTTAACCTTTCCTGTGCTTGATGATTTTCCTCCTGATTAAAGCTGTTGTCTTATCAGAATTCTTTCAGCAAAGTTTCATCTGTTCTAGGGAAAACACACAAGTGATCCAAACTTGCATCATACTAAAGAAATATTGCACAACTAAATTTTTTGAGGCTATTAAGCCTGACTTGATTTTTGGCATCTGTCAAGTTTTGTGGAATAAATTTTCCTGCTATGACCATTTTCAGGTAAGTGATAAGATGTCAACTATTTAGAAAAATTCCCATAAAATTTACCAGCTCCCATGAAGTGAAACAGCTATGCTTTAGAATATTCTGAAAATCTATTATATCAATTCTGATCCTTTTGGAAGTGATTTATGAACAAATGAACATGTGAGTTATGGTTTGAACCTGAAATGTTCCCAACAGGCTCATGTTATGAGCACTTGCTCCCAGATGGTTCAGAACTCTGGGGTGACATGAAAGTTCTATAAAAATGTGACCTCAATGGAGGAAGTAGGGAACTGAGGCAAGTGTTTGAAGATTATAATTCTGACTTTTTTCTCTTTCCCAGGTGACTGCCATCTGCACAGCTGTGCTGGAAGCTTCTGCTAACATGACTGAGACACTCTCATTTCTTCTTAAAGAAGTGGACTTAAACACACCAAACATTGTGCTAAAAATAATAAATATATATTTCTTCCCACAAAATGTTTTTGTTTAGTGTGTTGTTCACAAACACAAGGTAACAAATAAGAAAGCATGTGACATCCTTCAGCTTGTGATTTACAAGATGTCAGACATGAAAAAAGAGAGAGTTTCCTATACAATAGAAAACAATTTTAAGGAAGTTCATGAAAGTTGAAAGAAAATAGCACTTCCTAATTAATGAAAATTTGTAGTATTACAGGGTGTATCCATGCACATATAACTTAAAGTGTATATAATGTTTAAAAAAGAAGACACAGAACCTAAGTACCTTGAAAAGTGTCACATAGCTTTTAATGACAGAGATTATTCTAGTACTCATTTATTTAATTTATATTTATTACTTTTACTTATTATTAATTATTTATCAAAATATCACAGCTATGTCTATTATACTTCATTAAAAACAATAACATAAGGCACACAAGGCAATGGACATGAAGAGTAAAGGGCTATTTTGAGTCTGTAATGACTGTCACTATTACTCTTCTTTGCTAACCTAGCTAGTACCAACATACTGTGAGTGGGTCTATGAAGGTAGTTCCAGAGGGAGCTGAAAAGAGAATGCCCTCCCTGAATGTTAGGAGAGCTAGCCACCTGGGCTGGTAGCTGATTAAAGAAAGAGGCAGAAGGGAAGGGAAGTTCAATGCTGACATTTATGTATCTCTTTTATTTCATTTTATTTATTCTCTCTCCTATATTACATCCTGATAGCAGTTTCTCCTGCCCCACTCCCCTCAGTCCCTCCAACACATCTCCTTGTTCCTCTCATCAGCTGCTCCTCTGTTTCCCTTCAGAAAAGAGCAACCCTCCTAGGGATATCAACCTGTCACAGCATAATGTTACAATAAGACTAGGCACAAACCCTCATATCAAGGCTGAACAAGGCAACCCAGCAGGAGGAAAAGGGTCCCAAAAGCAGGCAAAAGAGTCAGAGACACTGCCACTCCCATTTTTAAAAGTCCAACAAAAACCCCAAGCTAAACAACCGTAGCATGTGTTCAGAGGCCCTAGTGCACACCCATGCAGGCTCCTTGGTTGCTGTTTTTTGTCTGTGAGCCCTATGTGCCCTGCTTAGTTGGTTCTGTGGATTGTGTTTCTGTGGTATCCTCAAATTCCTCTAGCTTCTACAGTCCTTTTTCCCCCTTTTACAAAGGGTTCTCCAGCTCTGCCTAATGTTTGGTGAAGGGTCTCAGTCTGACCCATCAGTTGTTGGATGTAGCCTCTCTGATGACAATTATACTAGACTCCTGTCTATGAATCTAGCAGAATATCATTAGAAATCATTTATTGACTTTTTTTTTCATTTTTCCAACCTTATTTGGTTTTATCCTAGGTCTCTGGGCTATTCAGCCTCTGGTTTCTGGCCATGCAGGCAGTGTCAGATGTGGGCTTCCTCTTCTAATGTGAACCTCAAGTTGGACCAGTCATTGGTTGGCCACTACCACATCAACCTGACCAAAAAACTTGAATGTGTAATTTGTCATGCTTGCAAGATGTGCTGGGGTAACAGCAGCACAGGATTTTTTGGAGCATTTGTCTCTTGTTGCTTTGTATCTGTGGAGGCAATGTGACCAGCAACCTCAACCTTCTTCACTATGCCTTCCACTCAGTGATAAGCAATATTCTGTCAAAATTATTAAGCCAAAATAAGCTATTCTTCTGCAGGTTGTTGTCCTGTATTTTGTCACAGCAGTGAGAAAAATAACTAACACAATGATTCTTTTTTGTTTAATTAGACCTGAAATTCAAATGAAATGTAGAAACATTTGAATGTTGGAATTACTCATTATAGTGTCAAAATAGCTTAGAGTGTTTCTTTTAATTGAACCATAATGAAATTAAATTTTACATCCATCACTTTCACTTTTACTATTGGGTAATATCCATACAAAAATGCACATTTAGTTAAGAGGCTCAATTAGTTTTCAACAGGTATATATTAGCCATGTAGCTCTCATGCAGAACAAGAAACACATCACTTCCAGTGTTTTCCAATTCTCCAAACCTTTATATGCTCCTTCCCTTCATTACTCCCTCTAGAAAGTTGCTGTTTAAATGAACTGTAACTCAGTCAATGATTTGGCAACTTTTGACCTGTTCACACATCTGTTTTATTATTATTATTATTAAGAAATTTTCTGTTCATTTTACATACCAACTACAGATCCCGCCTTTCCTCCCTCTTTCTACCCCTCAGCTTTCCCCTACAACCCACCCCCCATTCCCACCTCCTCCAGGGCAAGGCCTCCCATGGGGAATCAGCAAAGCCTGGAATTGTTCACACATCTTATGACATATCATATCTTCCTTTCTACCTGGGATTTTTTCATTGTGACTTTATCATGCTGAATATAGTAATGATCTCCCAATGGCTCAAATTATGGGCAAACATCACAAATTATATATTTTCTTCTTTGGGTGGATACTTAATTTGTTTCACCTGGTGGCTATAAATAATAGTATTGTCATACATTTTTGTATACATTTCTTTATTTGAGCTCATCCCTATTTTCTCTTGATACTTGTAGAAAGAACTAGTAGGTCCCATTTTAAGTGTATGCTAGGTTTTAGTATATAGGTACCAACCAGTTTTCTAGTATGGTTGTGTCATGTTAAAAATTCCTTTGTTGCATCTGTACATGCCTTTCCCACCTCTACCTACTTTATACAAACCATCATCCTATTATTGTCTTTACATTTTTTTAATCAGACTTATTATTGGAAAAATATACCCTTTTATGAGTGAGTTATTTTATTTTTAATCATGGATTTACACTTTCCATGCCTTAAGGACACAGTTTTTGCTTCTGAATAATAATGAAACAGCTCATCAAATCATCACAGGAGTATTCATCTGGATGTATAGACATTGCTGTTCTGGGTCAGCAGATTACACTGATATCTTTCTATGTGTTTCTGCAGATTTCAGTACTTGTAATTCCCTCAGATCTCAACACTCTCCCAGGTACAATATCATCTTATGGCTTCATCTGCCTGAGCTATGTCCAGAGAGTTTGTGCCATTTTCTTTGTTTTTATATTTATTACTTCATTTCTTCTCAGTCTGGTTTTATGTATTGTTTATTTTGACTTCTTTATCTATCTTTCAGTTTCTTACCATTTTATCTGTGAGTATGGCATTTACATTGAGAGAAAATTCCAGCAGATCTGGCTTTTGGCTTTCTTTCTCTGTGAGAAACTGAGTCTTCTGGTCTACACACTTTGGCCGATCCAATATCCAATTGCTATCCTGTTAAGCTTGCTGAAACCTTTGAACTTTAGCCTTGCCTTTATTTTAATAACTTCATATTTTCATATGGCATCCAAGCTGACATATTCTCTGAGAGGAAATATGAATTTCAGAATGTTGGTTCATAGCTTTTTAGTTATTTACTTCTTTATTTATTTATTTTTTTGGTATTCACATACTTCCTTCCATACTCAGACTTGCTGTCAATTTTATCTGCCTTTCCTCACTGTTCTTTGTATTTAGCCAATCATAAATCATTCAATTTAGCTAGAGTTAGTCGCTTAAATGTCAGTTTTGTAAAGGAAGAAGTTGCTTTCCTCATTTTTGGTACTACATTGGAGTTTAAAGACACAAGACAATGTGTTTAACATCACAGATTGAACAGGTGTCAGGTCTAGGTCAGAAAATAACTAGTTTGGGTTCATTTTGGTGTTCTCTATTCTATTTTAGGAACATTTAAGTTCAACTCATCAACAAATTTCACAACAAAATTGACCTGTGAAAAGCAAATGTGTGAGAATATAAATTAATACTTTCACACCATTACACTAAAATTAAATAAAAATAAACTGCATTTAGTGTCATCAACAGCCCATTTTACATAGTTCAAATAGTATAATTTTCTTCTATTTAATACTATTCTTTCAAGACTTCAGTTTTCCCCCTCATATGTCCTTCAAACAAATGTATATATTATATGTAATATTTTTGTATAACGTTTAATAGTCAAAGATTTTTGAAACAAAATTTATCTCTGAATTGCATATTCAAATGAGTAAGTTGATTTAATTATGCTATTTCAATAACATACTTCAATTTCACATAAATTCACATATTCACAATAAATACATGTGAGTTCTCAGCATTAACAAGATGCTGTTAGTCAGTATAAGGTTGTTATCACAGACCTCTCAAAGACCTGTCATGTTGTAATATCTGAGGGATATATTTAAGTAGCATCAAAGGGGCGAAAACATGTATCTCTTAACTTTAGAAATATATTCTAGACAAGAATATATGTTTAGATATTCATATGCCCAGACTAAGTTTAACTCCCTTCCTCATTCACGCAGGTGGTCTTTTCTGAACATCTTAGAAGGAAGTCCCTGCTCAACTGGGATGTGGATATTGCTGGTCAAGAGAACAAAGAAGCATGATATTGTTAAACTATGAGATAAAATTTCCCCGTTCTCTGTTAATAAATGCCCTGGTGAACACTATTGTAAATTGTGAATTCATGTGAAAAATAAATAACATATAAATAATGCATTTAATTTTCACAGGTCAAAAATTTGCTGACTAGTTGAACTGAAATGTTCCTTATGCACATTAGAGAACATCAAAATGAACCTATACTAGATAAAGTTTTCTGATCTAACTCTAATCCCTGAGATTATAGTATTATCCTGTTCATCAGTAAAGCTTTTCCATATCTATTGCTGACATTAGAAATCCTAGAAACTTCCTTCATCTCTCCATCTTGTATCACATCTGAGCATCTCTGAGTTCCCTACCTCAATCTGATGTTTCTTCACATCTACCCTCCATATTTCCATTATCTCATTCAATTGCAATTCTTGTCATCTCTGCTACCTAGTGCCTTTATTACTCATCTTCCTATTTCCATGTGTGACTACCTCATTCTCTTACTAACCACCTCTTATCACATAAACTTTTCAGAGTGTTCACCAGGGCATTTATTAACAGTGAAGGGGAACGTTTTATGTAACAATTTAACAATCTGATGCTTCTTTGTTCTCTATTCATTGTCAATGTCCACATCCAAACACTAGAATTCAATAGAGCAGGGACTTCCAAGGGGTGATGTCATTCTGTAAGTTGTGGAAATGTGTTGCTCTGATTGGTTGATAAATAAAACTATTTGGCCACTGGTGAGGCAGAATAAGGTTATGTGGGGCCATTCTAACTGGAAAGATAAGAGAGAAGAAAAGAGAGAAGGGGAAGTACTACTAGCTACTGCCTGAAGAAGCAAGATACAAAGGTACCCATAAGCCATGAGCCACATGGCAAAGTATAGACTTGTAGAAATGGGTTATTTTAAAATGTAAGAACTAGCTAGTGAGAAGCCTGAGCTATTAGAATATACAGTTTGTAATTAATATAAGCATCTGTGTGTTCATTTGGGTCTGATCTATTGTGGGACCATGGGGCCATGGGAGTTAGGCGGGACCAGGAAAACATTCAGCTATAAATGGTGCATTGAGTCATTTACAAAGGTTCTACAAGGCTCTAGAGAATCCTATTATTATATACTTCTGAGGTGTTTGATGTAATTGAAGACTAGATAGTTATAATTTGCCTTGGTTATGATAAAAGATAAATTAGATGTGAAACTTTATACTCACATATATATGATAGATAGAATATTTTCTTTAATTTTGCCAAATACAAATATACTAGATATTGTAACTTCAATTCTTGCTAGATAATTGTTTTGTTATATGTAATTTTATTGTGTTGAAGTTAAAACCTTCCTTTTGAATAGAAAGAAAAGGGGAAATGATGGGGATATAATTCTGTATGCTATAAAAAGGTGTTGCACTGGTTGGTTGGTAAATAAAGCTGTCTGGCTAATGATGAGGCAGAATAAGTTCAGGCAAGACATTCTAACTGAAGTGATATGAGAGAAGAAAAGAGATCAGTGAAAACAGTGCCAGGCACCACCAGGAGAAGCAAGATGTAAAGATACTGGTAATCAACAAGCCATGTGGCAAAGTAGAGATTTGTAGAAATGGGTTAATTTAAGATGTAAGAGCTATCTAGTGAGAAGCCTGAGCCATTAGACCATAAAGTTTGTAATAAATGGGAGCCTCTCTGTTTTCATTTGGGTCTGAGTGGCTGCAGTACCACAGGACTGTGAGAGCCAGAAGGGACCAGGAAAACATTCCGCTACAGACTTCCTTCCAAGATGTCCAGAAAATATCACCGCCATGAATGAGGAAGGTAGATAAACTAAGTTTGGGCATATTAATATTTAAATGTATAACCTTGTCTAGAATATAAAACTCTAAAATGCAGAGATACATGTTTCCTCTCTTTGGTGCTACTTAAATATATCACTCAGATATTACAACATGACAAGTCTTTGAAAGAGCTGTGGTTAACAACCTTAACATACTAACTGTAACATGTTAATACTGAAAACTCATTCACAAACACTTCTTGTAAGGGTGAAGACCAGTTTTATTATATGATGTCAGCTCAGAAAGTATTCTGTAATTTAACAGTTAAGTTTCTAGAGAGCAGAAAGCTTAATAATATACAGTAACTATTCTGTGAAAATTTTTAACACAATATCTGAGCTGAGATTTTTCAGAAAATGCCTGTTGGCATTGTATGTAGTGACTTAACATGCAGGGGAAAGCACACACAGCAGGTATTCAGAATCAAGACTGCAATGCACTTGAGGAATACAACATGTGTATACACTGCCATAAACATAACTGATCTAGATCTATTCCATTACGAATTTGATTACTATTTAGGTTCTGGATGTCATACATTCAAAAACCACTTTTGTTGACCAATTTTTATGATCTTCACATTCAGTTTTATGACTCTGTGTGGGAGCATGTGTCACAGTTTAAGAGGCTTGACTCTAAGTCAGGGCTTTGAACTCCAACATTTATGCTGTTACTACTGTTTTACTTTCCACAGCTTGACTATCTGCTGAATTCATTCTGGAAACATTGTTGAATAAATACAAATTAATTTGTCCTCATATATTAATATTATCTGTTTGAAAAGGAAGTTCCCATGTTAAAATAGATATAAAATTTATGCAGGGTGGGAACACTTGTCTCCAAAGCTGGCAGCATGCACAAATAAATTTTCCTATTGGTATACAATTTGGAATACTCAGTGACATTTTAGACAAGATCAAAAGAATTAGTCAGGGTGCTATTTTCCTGAATGATTCATTAACATTTCAAAGACAGTGCTATTAGTAATAAAGAAATGAAAAATTGGGTATTTTTACAGTGCTTGGAAATTTATAAATCTATTTCAAAACAATTAAATTGTTCATGATGGAGTAGCTGCAACTCAAGTTCCTCTCTTCATTATGAACGCCAAAAGCATTCAAATCCTGTGATAAGTATTTAAATGATACAAATAAGAAGTGATATTTTTAAATAGATATTTCTAAAAGAAGGATAAGTAAACAGAAGAGTTTCTTCCTAGTTATACATCAGGTAAATGCATACTACAATCTGAATACATAGTAACCAAAGTGAATGTAAGTTCAAAGACTGACAATGTTATGTGTTGGTGAGTGGATAGGCCCTGCAGCTATCATACATTTCCAGTGGAAATATGAAAAACTATATGCATCTTACCAGTATATACTAATTTTGGACAATCTATTATTACTTATTCCACTTTTAGTACAAGTGTCTGAGAATAAAATCATGGATAAGCAAGGCCACAACAGTCATGCTCATGACATCTTTAACTTAGTAATAATCCAAATCTATCCAAAAAGATACCTTTTTCTTTTAATCAACTATGTTATATTCCAGTACACATAATTATGACGTAACAAAAATCTATGAATTTTAAGAGTATTATCTGGAACTTAAGAAAAAATATATATATATTATAATTCCTTTGCCAGATGGTTCACAATTTTGCTAATAGAAGTAGTTATGGTTGAATAAAGTCAGAATAACATTTTTTCCAGTGATGTTCTGTATCTTTTCCAGGGAAGACTTAAACAAATGTCTTCACTTTGAATTAGGTGCCAATGACAAACCAAAGAAACAATGTCAAAGAAAGCTGTCTTGGTAAGCCAATGAGTTTATTAGAATTATTTACATAAACATGGATGATGGGTTACTAAGATGAGCATAGAGAATCTAGACAGAACCATATCACTGAATATCCCTTCCTAGCAGGGTGGTGACTCACAAAAGTTAGCATTCTATTGCTTTCTTCCCAATATGCAGATAGATTTACAAAAAAATCTCTCCCCAGTAACCAATTTTCTATTTGCACCTTAGGGAGGGCCTACAGAATCTTGTAAATTTCTGAGCTTCTGCTACCTTTTAAGTTCCATGGACTTCCTGAGAATTGTACTTTTTATAACTTTCCTGAAACTCACTAGCCTCTTTTCTCCCTACATTACAGAAAGTTTCAATTCAGAGGAACTATATAGCAATTATAATTAATAGCAAATAGAGATGTAATTGTTCCAAAAGAAAGCATAAAAGGTTACAAATATTGCATAGATAAATTCATACTAAAAACTTCGAGGCTAAGTTTGCAATAATCTTTTATAATTACATCAGTATTCTATATTTTGATCTGGGTGTGATTTATTTATTTAGCTTCATACTTCATATTGAATATATTTAACAGTATATCTGAGCAAAATATAAAATAAAACTAAAACCAAAAATTCTAAAGAATGCATTGTATTCATTATCATTATCATGTTTTGATATAGACACTGTATTGGTACAAAATTATCTAAAATCTTTTAAATGAGTTTGTCAAAGTCACATCAAATATAATAGAGTCTAGTCTTGAGCACAAGTCCTCTGATTCTGACTGTTGATGCTAACCTAACAGAAGGATAACTAAATTGATTTTTGATGTAAGTAGATGCCTCAAATTCCTGTACTGAGTTCTCTAAAATGATGAGATTTAACATGATATTGTTAAACTCCTCCTTCCCTAAGTAGCATTTTACCAGAGGAACAGAAGTGAAAGTTGGACAATGACCTTAAAGTAGTTTGGAAGATATTCTTCAACATATTTTATTACCTAATTTATTTTCTCTTTGCTCTCTCTTACACTAGTTTATGAGAGAGAGAGAGAGAGAGAGAGAGAGAGAGAGAGAGAGAGAGAGAGAGAGAGAGAGAGAGAGAGAAGTTTTGGAGGAGAGGAGATGTGGGGGAGAGCTGGGAGGAGTGAAGGGAGGAGGAACTATGGTCAGGATATACTGTATGAGAGAAGAACCTATCTTCAATTAAAAAAACAAGTCAGGAATTATTGCTGGTGGTTGGGGAAGTATTTCAGGAGTATAAAAAGGTATGGGAAGGATAGAATGTTTAAACTGGGTTTAGAGTGAGAAAAAAATGCTGCTTCTTTAATGAAATAAATAATAATTAAAGTACTTAAGTAGATACAATGTCTGGATTGATAACCCACTAGTCAATATATGCCTATTGTATATAATTGAATCTTGGGAATCTGTGTGATTTGTGTCTAAGGACATTGGGTCTCAGAGACTATGGGAAGAGCTGTGTGGTAGAGCATTTGAATATTATGTTCAAGCTCTGTTGGTATTACAAAATGTTGGTCATCAACACAACAGCCACAACAATATAACCATAAGTTTGCCTTTAGCTACCTATATTATGACTGTGAAATGTCCTTCCCTGTTTTTAAAAAGTGTTTCTTCAGGTATAGAAAGTGAATGTTATGTTTAAAAAATGGCAGGAAGGAGTCACACCATACAACAGGACCCACATGTGAGGTTTATTGAGGGCAGGGGAATGAAGATACAGAGAAGAGGTCAGAGACTGGTCCCTGGGGATAAGAGCAAAGAAGAGAGAAAGAGATGGGAGGTGGGCAAGGCCCAACTTTTATAAGGAAACATAGAGAATGTACACAGCAGGTGCTCTTAGTGACTGCAGCTGAGGATATATCCTGTCAAGATCCTAAGGGCAGGCCAGTACAGATGCCTAAATGCCACCAGTAAAGTTGTTTAATTCTACATATACTTTACATAGTAAAACGCATGGATATATGAAAGTGGAAAGTTATCCTATGCTATGGAGCAGAGTTTGAGTTACAAAATGACAATTACGACACTAAGGTAGTACAAATGAAACAATTTATTTTGGTTTATGTTTTACCTTGTGCTTGCTGTGTATCACATATATTAATATTTTTAACACTGCATCCATGGCTATAAATATCTGATTTTACAGATAAATGAACATACTTGGTATGCTAATTTACAAAACCAAGGAAATGATAGGAAATGATACAGGTGACTTTATTGTTCAGATTTCACTCTAAACAATCAATTTTGATTCTAAATAAAATTTCTGGGAGTAGAGTTTTTAAACTCCTATTTGCTTATTTTAGCAAAGGGAGAGATAGTTTATTGTACTCTTTCTTCAACAGAAAAAGAAGGCTTACTAGTTAGGGTGTAGTGGGTAGCCATTCCATCCTTGGCCTGGAAGTTCCAAGCCCCATTGAGGCTTTGGTAATGGTCATGCCTACAAGGCAGGGCTGAGAGAGGATGCTGAAGACCCAGGATCCGAATGAGAGGGATCTCTTGGTGCCCAGATTCTGGAAGCTGGAGGTACACCGAGCAGAGTTCTCCAGAGAACACTGCTGGACTGTGCCATACCTTTGCCAGACCCTACAACCTACCTATCCCTTCATTTGTAAGTTACCCCACAAAATAAACCTCCCTTTTAACTATGTGGAGTGGCCTTAATAATTTCACCAATATTAGGGTGTATGGAAAACAGTATGGGTATGCATGGGATCCTCAATAGTCACAATCAAAACTATACTGAAAAGGACATTCATATGAGAGTTTGACTTAAAAGTTCAGCAAAAGTGACAAAATTGTGAATCTACATGGTAAAAAGAAATAACTCAGCAAAAATAAACACATTTCCAACAAATATCTGTGGGTTTGCTATGGTGAAAATGAAGCACAATAGCACACAAAAACAGTGTCCTATGAGACTGATACATCCAAGTGACTGAGAGCACAGAGAGAGACATACTAGAGCTCAACCCTAGCTCTGGCATCAACCAACTCTCAGAGGCTTTTCACTAATTCTAAGCCTCAATTTCTTCTGTGCACAAGGTTACTGTAGGAATTAAATTAAAGGATGACTACTATATCTGAAACACACAATTCTGTGTCTGTTATGTATTAATAATTGGTTGTGTTCTTTTTTTCAGATATGTCACCTTGTACTCCCACACCTTTGCCTTCTCTCTCCATTCTTCCTCTTTTCTGTCTTCAAATTTCCCCCATGTCTTCTGGGATACCTCAAAAAAAGTGTTTCCTATTTTTCTTACTATTAGAGTAAATATCACTGGTAGTTGCCAATGTAATCTTGAGAGCAACGAGACATTTCTCAGCCAAGATGGACATGTACTAGAGACCTAAGGTCCTGGAGACTCAACAGTCACCAAAGGTCAGCATAAGACAGCAGCTCTAGAAATTATTGTCTCATGAAAATTATGATTAAAGGTAAATGAAATGAAGGCAAACTATTATGGAGAAATATAGAAAAGTATGCAAATAAGGAAAGTGAAGGAGACTGGGAAGACAGCAAAACTTAGTATCAATATAGAGTACAACTCTGGATGTTGATGAAAGGGAGCCTGAAGGAGTTTCTGGAGTATGCTGATGCCTGATTTTGCTGGAGTTACAGCTGATGACTGAGTTAATGTTACTAGTCAATTATAGAACCCTATCCTTTGAACATGCTTTCGTAGTACAACCAAGGAGATGATTGTGCTTTGTTTATGCATTCCCCACTCCGTTGGTTGAAGAACCCCTGTATTCATCTCTGACTCTGGCTTTTTTATTTTTTAACCATGACTGTCTGCCATCTATTAGCCAGTGACTTTCACTGTTAATTCCAACTGTGCAGGTGCAAGTGCTGTCAAGAAATACTACAATATTCATGCTTATCTCCTAAACTGAGATGGTCTGGAATCTGTTACTATAATGGGTCTAAACTTTTAGAAGCCATTCTTATTTACAACATGGTCTGTTTTAGTTGTATTAGAAGTATGAATATGTTAAAAAGTAATAGTGCCTAACGTATGTCATCTAAGGTCTAATAGAGGAGGATCCAGTTCTTGTGGAAGCTAGTCATCCAGGCTACTGATACTGGGCTTGCTTCTTTCAGCTTCTGTTTGTCTTTTACCAAGTCATGTTTTCATTATCCATTCATCAGTGAAAGGGTAATTAAGTTATTTCAGTTTTCTAGTTAGTGTGAATAGAGCAGCAAGTATAGATATCTGGGCAAGCATCTGTGTAGTGGAGTGGAGTCCTTTGTTCATGTGCCAATAAAGAGTATGGCTGCCCTATATGTCAGATCTAATTTTAGCTTTTAAAGAATGCTCTGATTTCTGTAGTGACCATACCACTTTGCAATCCCTGAAACAGTAAATAAGCATTCAGCTTTCCCCACATCCTCACCAGAATTTGCTATATGTTATTTTCTTGATCTTAACCATGCTGACTGAGGAAAGAGAAAATCCAAATAGTCCTAATTTGCATTTTAATAATTGCTAAGGATCTTGAACACTCTTAAATGAATTTCATAAAAGTTGTTATTCCTCTCTCTGTTCCAATATGAAGTAAGGCAGTGGAAACCTCTTTGACTTTAAGGTCTGGGCATCCAAAGAGAATCCCAAAACAAAAATTGCTGTTTCCTTTGGCTGCCTCCTAATTTAAAAGCAAGGTCACATTGCTAAAGACACCATGGCTGTTCAGACACAGATTTTGGAGGAATTGAGCTGGAACTACCATTGAAGCTTCTTCTTCAGGGAAAAACTCAAATAGTATTGCTATTTAAATTGCCGGAGAATAGCAATCAGTAGTCCTACTCAGCTGTAATGCATACCAACTATAAGAGTGACCAGCCATTTGAGCTTCCTCTGTTGAGAATTCTCTGTTTAGTTATATAGCCCATTTCTTAATTTGACTGTTGGGCACTTTGATGTCTAATTTCTTGAGTTTTTATATATTCTGGATATCAGCCCTCTGTCAGATGTGGAGTTGGTGAAGACCTTTTCCCATTTGGTAGGCTGTCACTTTGTCTTGATAACCATGTCCTTTGTTATACAAAAGCTTCTCAGTTTCAACAGGTCCCATTGATTGATTGTTTCTCTCAGTGTCTGTGCTACTGGTGTTATATTTAGGAAGTGATCTCCTATGCCAATGCATTCAAGACTATTTCCTACTCTCTCTTCTATGAGGTTCAGAGTAACTGGATTTATGTTGAGGTCTTTGATCCACTTGGACTTAATTTTGTGCGTGGTGACAGATATGGATCTATTTGCAGCCTTCTACACATTGA